>NW_019154104.1:5190187-5720988 GCF_002288905.1 Enhydra lutris kenyoni
TGTTTTTTTTTTTTTTAAGATTTTATTTATTTATTTGACAGACAGAGATCACAAGTAGGCAGAGAGGCAGGCAGAGAGAGAGAGAGGAGGAAGCAGGCTCCCTGCAGAGCAGAGAGCCCGATGTGGGGCTCGATCCCAGGACCTTGGGATCATGACGTGAGCCGAAGGCAGAGGCTTTAACCCACTGAGCCACCCAGGCGCCCCTCATTGATTGTTTTAAATATGATTGGGCAATTCCATTCCCTCTGAGCTTGTAGAATTGGGGGCTGCTTGCCCTCTCACTGAATGACCCCATATTGCTTGTATAATTGGTCTCTGATGCATTTCTGACTTGTCATTGCTCATCTTAGGCTATGGTGAGCAACAGAAACCATATACACATATATTAAAACAATATATTTCTATATATAAATTATTTTATATATTATATAATATTATATATGCCTATATGAATATATAATAATATAGTTGCATATATTTATATATAATACATATTTATTATCTTTATTATATATATATAAAGACCAAGCATCAGGAGCTTTCAGGGTCTGCTTTATTCATGAATTCCTGGTACTCTTACACCCTTTCTCAGGAAATTCTGGTAAATGAAAAGCTCATAAAACCTGTAATTTTGGATAGTGATGGGAGCTATATCACCTCCCACTGAAAAATCCATTTCTCTTCATTTTCGAATCACATTTAGAGCCTGTACTGTTCCCTTTGTTTCAATTACATTAGCTAATTAGTTCAATGCTGAAGCTTTTTCTTGGACATTTTCCACCAAAGATATAGTTGGTTTCCAGAAATAATTTAGGTGCACACTGTGTATCCCATTTACAAGACAGTGAGAACCTCCTGATGGTTCTGAACAGGCTGGAGCTGGGAGAAAGCAAAGGGGCTTCTTAACAAGACAGGTGGCAGAAAAGGAAGGACACCTCCTGCGCCAGGTGGTTGTTTCCAAAGATGGCCGCAACAGTATGTCCCACCTCACATATGTTTCGGCAACGTGACCTTGACACTCCTCCCGGGAAGAGGAGCACCCGTGCCTGTTCCCCCCTGAATCCCAATGGACTTGGGTTTCTTTGACTAGTAGGGATGGCTGGTTACATTACAATGGTCACTGAAACACACACACACACACACCCAGCATCACAGAGCCAAGATTCCTCACTTCCCATGGCCATCTAGTCCCTCACACACCCAAACACCCACCAATGTTCAGATTCAAGAATACTTCTGAAACTACCTCTCACAGGCTTCTGTAACCTGATTTGTTTGACTTCTGATGTTATCTTCCAGCCCCTCTTTATAACGGACACATACACGCATATACTCGAGAGGACGTCCTCTCTTCAGAGAAGATAAACAAATAGCCAGTAAGTGCATGAAAAGAAGCTCCGCATTGCTAGTCATAGGGAAATGCAAATCAAAACTACGAGATAACCCCCTACACCTCTTAGGAGGGCTACTGTGAGAAAACAGACAACAGCAAGTGTTGGCGAGGATGCGGACTAATTCGAACCCCGTGCACTGTGGTGGGAATGCAAACTGGTGCAAGCACTGTAGAAGACAGTGCAGAGATTCCTCAAAAAATTAAAAACAGAACTACCCTACTACCCAGTAACCCTACTCCTGGGTATATCAAAATCCCACATTTCGGTATATCAAAAAGAACCGAAAGCAGGGACCCAAATAGATCATCGGTCTGTCCACCCACGTTCATAGCAGCATTAGTCACAATAGCTGAAACATGGAAGAAACCCAGGTGTCCTTTGATGGATGAAGAAACAAACAAAGTGGGACATATACATATAAAGGAATATTCTTCAACCTCACAGAGGAGGGGAAAGCTGATACAAGCAACAATGTGGATGAAACTTGAGGACATTCTGCTACATGAAATAAGCCAGTCACAAAAAGACAAGTACTCTATGAAGTACTTGGAAGAGTCCAGATCATAGAAACAGAAGGTGGAATGGCGTTTGCCAGGGGCTGGGGGGAGGGGGAGTGAGGGGTTATCGTTCCATGGGGACAGAGTTTCAGTTTTACAAGATGAAAGAGTTGTGGAAATGGATGGTGGCGATGATTGCATAACATTAGAAATGGACTCGATACTGCTACACTTTAAAAAATGGTTAAAATGGTAAATTTTATATGCATGTATTTTAACATAACAGAAAAATTTAAAAAAAAAAAAAAAGGACAAACATTTCCATCCAGTCAGAGTGAACCAGGGTTCTCGGTTCTCGGTGCCCCTAACTCTCCATGCGTCATTCATCCACTCAGCCTGTACTCAAGCTGTGTCCATGGCCTGGAGGCCTTGGACAATGAACAACTGTTCATTGTATCAGTTAAGAGTAAGCAGGGCTGGGGACACCTGGGTGGTTCGGTCAGTTGAGCCTCTGACTCTTAATTTCAACTCAGGTCATGATCTCAGGGTCATGGTGGGGAGTCCACTTTCCCACTAGGGAAAGTTATCTTTCCCTCTTCCTCTGATGACCCTCCCCACCCCCTCAAATAAATAAATAAGTATTTAAAAAAAGAAAAGAAAAGAAAAGAAGCAGGTCTGGTATTCAGTTAGTTTTCAGCTGGTAGGTATTGAGATAGCTGGACTGGTGGCTAAAATAATAAAATGCATCCATACCACATGGTAAATATCTGCTGCTAAAAGTGCCCCTGCTACTCCCAGCCCTCACCTGCTGCTCTAGCATGATGGCCAGAGTTTGTTCTGCCTGGTCAGTGCCCACGCCATTCTGGTTGTGAAATATTTTGAATAGCACGCCTGGAATTAGGTTCAGCTGCATATAACAGGGAAAAATGGGCAGACTTAAGACAGAAGTTCATTTCTCTCACACAGAAAAGGAGAGAGATAGACAGTTCAGGGACATCATAATGGTTCCAAAGTGTCACAAAAAAAGAAACAGGCTCGCATCATGCACTATCATCCTCAGTGCACATCTCCTGTCTGCAAGGTCAACTCACACCTCAAAGTGGATGCTGGAGTTCCAGCCTTCACATCAGCATTCCAGTCCAACAGAGAAAACAAACAGATCAAGGGACACTCCTCCCAGCTGAGTCAGATTCTTTTAAGCAGGCTTTCCAGAAGTCCTACCTAAAACTTGTGACCAGTCCTACATAAAAGTCCTACATGAATGTTCTTGGCCAGAACTTAGTCACACTGCCAAACCTAGCAGTGAGGAATGCTGGAAAATGTCATCTTAATTTAGTTATTAAGAAAAAGGGGAAGAGTGAATATTGAGGGGCACTTAGTACTTTCTGATTTTCTTACCCTTCACGGTTTAGTACAAGATGTCCCTGTGACACCAGTCCCCCCATGATATCTTATATCACACATCATTGGAACCAACAGTTTATATTCACTGTTAAACCCTCAGGGTTTTATGCACTCATACTTAACTGTATTAGTAGTACTTACAGTAATAGTAGTAGTTACCATTCATTGGGTACTTGACTGCCTTATTTTATCCAATCCTCATAAAATCCCTATATGCGGGTATAAACTGTCATCACTCCCATTTTGCAGGTAAGAAAACTGAGGCCCAAATGGAGATTCAACAACTGCTGGAGGTCACAAAGCTTTTAAGAGGGGGAGTCAGGATTAGATTTGTGAGCTTGTTAGCACAAGAAACCATGTCCTCACCTACAGCACCCAGCACAGCGGTCAGCAAAGAGAAGACATGAAAAACAAATAAGGGAGGGTGGTGTGTCTGGCTGGCTCAGTTGGTGCAGCATGTGACTCTTGATCTTGGGGTCGTGAGTTCAAACCGTATGTTGGCCATCGAGCCTACTTAAAAAGAATAAATGAATAAATATTTTAAAAACAAACAAATACAACCTTGTGGGTTGATCCAGTGATTAATTCAGCATTGAGATAGAAACAGGAACCAGAGCAGGGACTTAATGGAAAACCTGAGCCTTCTCCAGGTACAGGAAACCTCAGGTCTGAGAAATAGGCAGGACTTGACCTTCCAAAGATTGGGAGATTTGCATGGACCATGGAATGCAGCAGGGCTGAAGTCCCAGGCTGACCTCTGCCCCCACTGCAGGGTCTTCCAGCCAATGTCCTACAAGACTATTCTATGCTCTATGACCCAGGGTGCCTTCCTAAGCAAGCAAGCATTTCCATTTGATGCCCAGTGTACTGCTTGTTTGAATTCCTTTAAATTTTTATTGTTACTTATTGAGCAATTGAAACATCAATGAAGCCAGCTTCTACAGCTCAAATATACCCAGGCAAGTCGCTGAGAAGTTGCTGCCAGTGGCCAGTAAATTATTATTACTATTATTATTAGTTCAACAGAAAATAACTCATGCAAGTTACAGATGTCTCTGAGAGCTATTTTCAGCTTTCCTCCTGACGGTGCTATCGACTCTAGTACCAGCCCAAGATACCTCTTTCCTAGTACAGAGACTTTTGGAAAAGCAGGCATGGACCTCTCCTACTGCTCTTAAAAGTACATTTTTTAATTATGAAAAATGTCGAACATATACCGGAAGATATGTTTGCACCATATGAAATTGGTACTTTGAAGGTCAAAAATGACCAAATGTCAGCAATTTCATATGACTCAACTTAATAGGGTGGTATGACCCCCTACGTCCCTGACATCACCCGCTACAACAATTATCAGCTCAGGTGCCTCCAATCCTCCACGTCCTCCTCTCCACTAGACATGACTTTATTGTTTTTTTAAACATTTTATCTATTTATTTTACAAAGAGAGAGAGAGAGAGAGATCACAAGTAAGCACAGCAGCAGGCAGAGAGAGAGAGGAAGGGAAGCAGGCTCCCCACTGAGCAGAAAGCCCAATGCGGGGTTTGATCTCAGGACCCTGAGATCATGACCTGAGCCGAAGGCAGAGGCTTTAACCCACTGAGCCACCCAGGCGTCCCTAGGGATGACTTTAAAGCACACTCCAGACATCTTATTTCATCCATAAATATTTCCGTATGTATTCCTCAACAATTAGGGCTCTTTTTAATTATAATCCCAATGCCATCCTAACACCCCTCAAAAATTAAAAATCGTTCCTTGACATGAATAAATACCCAGTCAGTGTTTAAATGTCCCTCAACTGTCTCATGAATGTCTCAGTTTTTTTTGTCAGGAATCAAGTGAAGTCCATCTGTGATAATTGGCTAATATTTCTCTGGAAAATCTCTGTTAATTTATAGGTTCCCCTTTGTTTTGTTTGGTAGGTTTTTTTTCCCTCCTTTTATTCTTTTTCCTTGTAATCTTCTACTGATGTAACCTGTAAGCGTTTGCCTGCAGATAAAATCTGGCTCTATCTGTGGAACCAGGAGTTACCTCTAGAGGCTTATCTGATTCTGGTTTGATTTTTGGCAGGAACACTTCATAGGTGGTGGTACGGTCTTCTATGAGAAGGAAACTAATTTCCAACTGTCTATCCCTTTATGATGTTAGCTGTCATTGACGATCGCTGCCTAGATTCATGGTCTTCTGAATGGTGACAAATTGGCCTTGGTGACAGGCAGGGGGTATATTCAGTTAAGGGACTCCCCTGTTCCTCCCCCACCCCGTTCTCCCACCCCAGCTGTGTTGTCTGAGAGAGAATAATGGGGCTGGACGCTACACTTCCGACCATCTCTCTCCTCTTCCTCCCTACCCCCATCCCTGTAGGAGATGCACCATTAATGGAAGCCTGGGGAATTGGGACAAACCTTGAGTCCAGGCCTCGCCCCGCTGATGCCAGCCTCAGCAGTTGCTAGGATACACAGCTCCCAGATGCTCCTTGGAGTCATATCTTTCTAGAGTGGCTCACAGACACTGGATGGGCTGGCTGTGCAGTGGGGAGGGGAAAAGAAAGACAGCAGTCAATAGACAGGCCTGCCGAAAAGGGAAAGGCCCAGGCCCCTCCTGGAAAGCTACATGGAGATGGGTTCTGACCACCCATGCTGAAGGCCACCCTGGATTTTAAAAGTGTCCAGTCCTATCTTCCCCGATCCATTTCTTCCACAATATGCCCTTTATATTTATTCAGAAAATATAACGTGAATGAATGAATGCATGAATGCATGCTGACTCTCTCTCCAGCTTGTCTGCCTGACAAACTTCTTGTCCACATTAAGGCTCAGCAAAGGACTGTGTTCTCATCCCCAAAGCACCCTTCAGGCTCCTGTGCAGACTCGGACGCTCTCTCCCTGTGCTCACACTCACAGCTTTGCAGTTATCTGTGAAAGTAGCTCTTCCCCTGCTGGGCCTCCTTCTCCTCCACACCCCTGGCCAAGCTCTTTGCATGGTGCACGGGAAAGAGATCTGCTTGCACAACTCTGGAGGCAGAGCTCGCTGTCACAGAGCCGCTCATGCCGCTCAGCTTCCAAGGTACGAGTCTGCCTTCAGGAAACTTCCACCTGGCACCAGGTGAGCAGGCCAGATGCCCTTTAACAAAATCCACCCTGCAGAGCTGAACCTCTCTCCATCCCCCTCCACAGCAACGACCAAGGAGTAGTGGGAAACGGCCAGACACTCATGTTCCAAGTCACCAGGCTGGACTCCACAGAAGCTTCCCTAAGGTCAGAAGTGTTGGTCCTAGGAAGCACTCGGACACCTGCACCCCATCCCTGATGCCCCTGGCTGGGACAGCGCCCCTGGGGGCTCAAAACCATAGGGCACAGGCCTGAAGGCCAGAGAGCTCAAGGAAAGGGCATGGGTTGGACTCCAAAGGTTTTCTGGGACTGAGAGTATCCATCCCAACTTCTCCTGGTGAAGATGAGAGGACCCCAAAGCCTAGATAGGAGGCGCAGGTTTCCCAGGATCACTCAGATACTCCATGCTGGGCTGTGACTAGAGCCCAGAGAGAGAAGGGGGGGTGGGGGAGAGAGAGGAGACAGAGAGAGGAGGCAGGAATATGCCAGCATCCACTGCCTCGGTTGACCTTACGTGAGCCCGCTCACTGTGATTTATGTGCCACCATCATCCCTGAGGTGGCAAGAATGCTGAAGTCCTTTCTGACATCTCAGTACTGACCTCCTCAAATGCCAGCAACGCCTTTTCCCCGATGCCACCCAAGCTTGCTAGAACAGCTCCGCAGAGCAGCCTGGCCCTGACAAGCCAGGCCAGGAAAGGCTCCTGCCAAAGACTGCCCATCGGCTCCGGAGCTCAAACCAAACACAGCAGTAAGGGTTGGCTCTGCATTCATTCCCCAGGCAGGCATCGGGATTAAGGGCTCCGGAGCCAGCCTGCCTGGATGCAAACTCACCAGTTCTATGACCTTGGACCATCGGCTATCCTCACCCAGCCTCAACGTCCCTGCGGAGTGAATGTTTATAGTATGAATAAAATCACGCTGGAGCCTTAGCCGTGTCCACCTTTTAGGGAACATTCAGCTAACGCTTACCATTTTCATACACGTCCACGTCCGGCCAGGCTCTGGGGATGCGAAGGAGAGTGAGCCAGACAGGGTCCCTGTCCCTTCCCCCGCCCAAGGCTGGCAGCCCTGCAGGGAGGACGTCCAAGTGGGTGAGTGTATGTTGGTGGAGGAACTGGGGCAGAACTAGGGTGGGTTCTATAAAATGGTGGCGGGAGGGTGGGTGGAAGACGTTAGAATAGAAACCTTCTCCTCCTGCACTTGAAGAGCGTGACACCTGCCGACACGATGTCTCTGCCCTGCTCAGTGGCAGAGCCTGGGCCTCCGTCTGCCCAGCGTTCTGCCCACGCGGGCCTTCTCTGCCAGGCCGGCACCAAGAATCTGCGAGCCTGGGGCGCAAAAGCCCAGTGTGGCAGCTGGGATGCAGGGCCCGGGAGGCTGTGTTCTCAACCAATGGGAGCCCGTGGTGATGATGTAATGCGCAGCCTCCACCATCATTGGCTGTCCTTCCTGTCACTCCTGAACCCTCTGGGGCGGTGCCTTTCGCTGCCGCAAGTTTTTCTGCGGCAGGAGTGGGTCACTGGCCCGGGGAGGGGCAGGGGTGTTGGGGGGCCGAGGGCTGGGCCGGGAACCCTATCCCTCCCTGAGCAGGCCCGGGGGCTGGCGGGCGCCGTCTGGGGCCTTCGCGGAGCTCAAAGCTCCTAGGGGAGCGCGGCTGCGAGTTCTAAACACCACACTCGGTCATCTCCCCGGGCAGCGCGAGCGTCTTGGCGCCTGCGGGCGTGCAGAGAAGTAGGCACCAGCCACGGCTGCCCGGAGACAGCCGGTGCCTGAGGGAGGAGCGCTGGGCCCAGAGTGCGGGGGTCTGGGTTCAGCAGAAATAAAGTGTGACCATGGGATGAGTCCAAAATGTGGGACCTGCAGTGGGAACTGCTCACGTCTTGGGTTTGTCTTGGAAATCACTGGGCTTTTTCAGAAAAGGTCATTCAAATGCCCTGAAGGAGAGGGACTGAAGCAGGTTTTACTTCCCCTGCTCTGAGGAGGAGAGTGAGACGCCAGTGCTAGGGGTATCTGTGGGGAGACCCCTGTGGGGAGGGCCTTTCCTTCCTATCCTCCGCCCCACGAATCCAAACCGCAAACACAGACGCGCATGGGCTCTGTCCTTCCCCCAACCCTGGGAGGTCATCGCTCTTCATATCCCCATTTTACAGATGGGAAAACTGAGGCACAAAGAGGCAGAAGTGTTAGAAAGCCAGGGTCTGACTCAGAACTGCCTGACTGCAAGGCCAGTTCTCTTTAGCTCACACAGGTAACCAGCCTGAGAGTCACCCAGGCTGAAGTGAGGGTTCCAACCTGGGTGTGAGGGCATGCAGTGGCCATTCTGGGGATGGGGGATCTGCCTGGATGGGAAAGAGAAAGCCTATCTTGCAACCCCATTTCCACTTGGAGCCCCAGAGTCAGGACACAGGGAGCATTTTCTTACCCTCCTTAGTAACAGAGCAGAGGCCTAGGCCCCCCCATCCCCAACTTCTCCAGTTTCATTCCTTAGTATAGAAGCAATAGATCTCCCTTTGGGCCACACCCGATGAACTAGTTCATTCTCATCTACATCCTACCTGAGCTTTTGCCAGCTAAGCTCAGGTGTGCAGCTAAGCTAGGGTCCCAGCTCTGAGACTGGGATTCTGGTTCAGCCCAGACCACTTACTGGCTGTGGAATGTGGGCATGGTCTTGGAACCCCTCTGGGCTTCTGGGGAATCACACCCCGGAACAGGTGCAAAGGGCTCCCAGCATAAAGTGAGCATTCCACTCAGGTAGCCTCCTTGCCTTTTCAGATGCGACTCTTCAGGGAACAGCCCACCGAAGGTTCAGGCTGGAAACCAGGACAGGACTGCAGAACTTCCCTAGACTCCCCACTCTCCACTTGACAAACAGAGATACCCCAGAGTCCCTGGAAGGTCTTGCCCAAGAGTCATAGTGGTTGGGGCAGTACTAGGACTGGGGCCGGCTTCCAGACTCCACGCTCTCGGTCTCCTTCCAGCCTGCAGGTCTCCCCCACCCCCACCCCAAGCAGCTCTGGTAACTCCAGCAGAGGGGGAGACACATCTAAGATACCCCCCCCAACCTTACCTATCCTGACTCCAGCTTCCTATGTCATTGGGTCCCAGGTATGTCCTTCCCCACCCCCTACTCCAAACACCCAGATCAGTAGACATGGCCAACCCCTTATGGTCGTCAAGCAATGGACAAACAGAAGATGTTTTGACCACTTGAACTGTAGTAAGAAAATACCACAGACTGGGTGCTTACAAACAGCAGACTTTTATTTCTCACAGTTCTGCAGGCTGGAAGTCTGAGGTCGGGTTGCCAGCCTGCTCCAGTTCTGGTGAAGGCCCTCTTCTGGGTTGCAGAGAGGGTATGAGAGCTCTGTGGGGTCCGTTTTTTTTTTTTTTTAAGATTTTATTTATTTATTTGACACAGAGAGAGAGAGATCACAAGGAGGCAGAGAGGCAGGCAGAGAGAGAAGGGGAAGCAGGCTCCCCGCTGAGCAGAGAGCCCGATGTGGGGCTCGATCCCAGGACCCTGAGATCACGACCCGAGCTGAATGAAGGCAGAGGCTTAACCCACTGAGTCACCCAGGCGCCCTTGTGGGGTCCGTTTAATAAGGACACTAATCCTGTTCATGAGGGTTCCCCCTTCATGACCTAACACCTCCCAAATGCCCCCCTTTTAAATTTAATTTAATTTAATTTAATTTAATTTAATTTAATTTAATTCTAGTATAGTTAACATGCAGTGTTATATTAGTTTCAAGTGTACAATATACAATGACTTAGCAATTCTATACATTACTCAGTGCCCATCATGGTACGTGAACTCTTAATCCCCTTTGCCTGTTTCACTCATCCCCTCACCCAGCTCCCCTCTGGCCACCATCAGTTTGTTTTTTATAGTTAAGAGTCTGATGCTTGGTTTGTCTCTCTCTTTTTTTTCCCCCTTTGTTCACTTGTTTTGTTTCTTAAATTTCCCATGAGAGTGAGAGCATATGGTCTTGATCTTTTTCTGAGTTATTTCACTTAGCATCATACTCTCTAGCTCCAGCCATGTCCTTGAAAATGGAAAGATTTCACTCCTTTTTATGGCTGAGTAATATTTCATCATGATCATGATGTAATAATATTCCATCATGATCACTACAACTACTAGATGAACTACAACTTCATCTAGTAGTTGTAGTGAAATTACTGGCTCATACAGTAATTCTGTTTTTAATTTTTGGAGGAACTCGGGCTCTCTGCTCAGCGGGGAGCCTGCTTCCCCCTCTCTTTCTGCCTGCCTCTCTGCCTACTTGTGATCTCTCTCTGTCAAATAAATAAAAAAATTTTAAAAAAAATTCTTTAATTTTTTTTGAGGAACCTCCCTACTGTTTTCTACAGTAGCTGCACAAGATTGTATTCCTACCAACAGGGCACAAGCATTCCTTTTTTCTCTACATCTTCACCAACACTTGTCATTTCTTGTGTTTTTTTTTTTTTATTTTAGCCACTCTGACAGGGGTGAGGTGGTATCTCACTATAGTTTAGAGTTGCATTTCCCTGATGCTGAGTGATATCGAGCATCTTTTTATGTGTCTGTTGGCCATCTGTGTGTCTTCTTCAGAGAAATGTCTGTTCGTGTCTTCCGCTCATTCTTTAATTAGATCATTTGTGGTTTTGGTGTTGAGTTCTATCAGTTCTTTATATATTTTGGATACTAACCATTTATTGGGTATGTCGTTTGCAAATATCTTCTTCCATTCTGGAGGTTGTCGTTTAGTTTTGTTGACTATTTCCTTTGCTGTGCAGAAGCTTTTTATTTTGATGTAGTCCCAATAGTTCATTTTTGGTTTTGTTTCCCTTGCCTCAGGAGACATATCTAGAAAAATGTTGCTATGGCTGATATCAGAGAAACTACTGTCTGTGCTGTGCTCTCTTCTAGGATTTTTATGGTTTCAAGTCTCACATTTAGGTCTTTAACCCATTTTGAATTTATTTTTGTGTCTGGTGTAAGAAAGTGGTCCAGTTTCATTCTTTGGCAGGTAAGCTGTCCAGTTTTCCCAACACCATCAAATGCCCTCCTCTTAACACCATCACATGGAGGGTTAGGATTCAAACATATGAATTTGGTGGAGGAACCAAACATCAGTCCATAACAGAAGGCATGAGAAGTGGCAGAGCTGAAGTGAATATTCCAGGAGTTTCTGGAAGTTCTTGCTCAACATTAGGAAAACCTCATCTATAAGACAACCTTCCACCAGGACCCACTGAGAATGTGGGAGCAGCTATGGCCAATGGTAGGAGTTTCAAAAGCCTGCCACTGCCAAGTGGGATGAAATGGGCAGAGGAAACATCTCACCCATGGGCCTCTTTGTCAGTGAACCTGGCAGCATCAGGCTGGTGACCAATCAGGTAATCAGACACTCACTTAATCTATCATTCATTATCCAGCCAAGTCAGCCTGCCCTGGAGGCTTCAGGGCTCCTGGCTGGAGGGTACTTCGGGGGTACCTTCAGTACTCCCTTTAAATAACAAATTCTGGGCTGCTCCCCCACCCCCAACACCTGTCCATGTTCCACCTCCAAGTCTTTTTCTTTCCATTCCCTCTGTCCTTACAGAGCACTGGATTGGCTCTCTCTTGTCACAATAATGCTGCATAACAAGCCACAAAACCCCATGGCTTAAGTGTATGCATCTCTGGGGTACCTGGGTGGCTCAAGGGGTTAAGTTTCTGCCTTCGGCTCAGGTCATGATCTCAGGGTCCTGGGATCAAGCCCCGCATCAGGTTCTCTGCTCAGTGGGGAGCCTGCTTCCCCCCCCCGCCGCCGCCTCCTCTCTGCCTACTTGTGATCTCTCTCTCTCTGTGTCAAATAAATAAATAAATAAAATTTTAAAAAAAAAAAAAAAAAAATATATATATATATATATATATATATCTTTTTTTTAAAGAGTATGCATCTCTTTAGCCTCCAAGTGTGTGGGTCAGAGGGCCCAGTTCTGATCTTGGCTCTCTCACGCATGTCTGCGTCTGCTTTAGCTGGCCGAGGAGCTGTATGCTGGGCTCTTTCACATGCCAGGACCTCAGGGGGGACAACCAGGCAACTTGGCTTGGCTCCACGAGGTGTTTCACCCTCGAGGCAGCTAGGCCATGCTGTTCACACTGAGGAGGCCAGGGTCCAAGAGAGCAAGTTGTGGCAAGCAAGGCCTCTTATGGCCTGGGCTCAGGACTGGCACACTCCTGCTGCATTCTCTCTGCCAAAGCAAGTACCAAGGGCATCCCAGATTGCGGGGTGGGAAGGAGCTCCAGGGTCTCACCGCGAAAGTGTGGGTACAGGGAGGGCATTCACTGGGGCTGTTCATGTGGTCAGCAGCAAACACGGACTCTGCCCCTCTTCCCTCCATCTGTTGGCCTGTTTCTTGTTCTTTGAGACCTTTCTCAGTCTAGATCTTTTTTTTTAATTTAATTTAATTTTTTTTAGAGAGAGTGTGTGCAAGAGCAAGTGGTGGGGAGGGGCAGAAAGAGAGAGAGAGAGAATCTCAAGCAGGCTCCACGCCCAGTGCAGAGCCCAGCACAGGGCTCAATCCCATGACCCTGAGACCATGACCTGAGCCAAAATCAAGAGTCAGACGCTTAATCGACTGAGCCACCCAGGTGCCCCTCGGTCTAGTTCTTTAAAGCTTTGCCTGAACATTTCCCTCCTTATCCACTTCAAACTAAATGGGATACTGGATTCTTTGCCCTCCTAATATATATATATATATATATATATATATATATATATATATATATATGGAAGCCCCCAAGTCTGTCCTTGTCCCCATGGCTGTGTGTTGACCTTCCCGGCCGCCTCCACTGCTCGGTATGAGCTCCAGAGCCCGTGAGCTGCATGAGAGTCCCCTCCACACCTCAAGCAGGTGGGGCTGCAAGCTGGGAGGCCAGCCTGGTGGGGAAGCTTTGTGAGTCCTGAACACCCCACCCTCCTGGGAGCAGTATACTGTCTGAGACACTCTACCTTGCAATTAGTACCCGTGCGACCTGGGGCAAATCAGTGCATTTCTCAGAGCCTCCATAATCCCCACCTCTCAGGGTGGCTGGAAGAGAGGGTGGCTAACAGTGGATTTGGCCTCAGGGCACGCAGCAGGCATGACACCTGGCAGCTTCCTTTTCTTCCCTCTGCCCCACCCCCACCCCATACCCTGGTGGCACCAAACCCAGACTCCCTGCTTTCCCTTGCGTGATGCAGACCCATGCGATGACTTCCTGGGCAGGCTGAGCCCTGTCTGTGCTGTTCTGCAGGGCTCCCATGGGCTCCGTGCCCATGCATACATATTTGTCCTCACTTGAGCACGCTGCCTGGCTAACAGAATCACATATGCCAGCTTCCTCTCCGCTCTGCCCAGCTGCCCCTCGCCTTGGCCATATTGTTCCATCTCCTCTCTGCCCCCCTCCCCTTGTGCTCTCTTCTCCCAGTCGATGCTTTTGCAGAAATGCCCAGCCAGGCCATCAGGGCATTCCTTGGGGGCCACCTCCAAAACCCAGAGGCAGCGGGAGGCTCCCCGAGGGTGGTCTCGGGCAGCCTCAGCATACGTGCCCACCACCACCCTCCCCTTCTAGAACCTCGCCAGTGCCGGGCGCCCTGCCAGGCCTTCCAGGTGGCATCGTGACTTGGAGAGGAGGGTCTCCGGCTGTCCCAGACGATGCTCTGCTGCCCACCCTCTCTCTGGGTGCCTATTTCTGCTTCTGTTTCTCCTCCTATTCTGCTCTCTATTTCTGCTTCTATCTCTGCTATTTCTAAGGCAGCTCTGTGTCCTGTCCACCACCACCCCCAAGATGTGTGGGGCCCTCAAACCCTGAGCCTGTGAAATCCTGACGACCGAAAATGATGAGTGTGCATCAGTGTGGCTCAGGGCTGAAGAGTGCAAATGCTGGAGTTGGACAGCCTGGATTGAAAGCCTCCATCGCTTTCCAGCTGTGTGACCTCGGGCAAGTCACTTAACTTCTCTGTGCCTCATCTGTAAAATAAGGATAATAATAGTACCTACCTCAAAGAGCTATTATAAGGAGTGAGTGGATTAAAACAAAAAGCTTTTACTGACTGGCTGAGGTCATGGTAAGAGCTCAGAACCATGCCCCATAACCGGTGATATAGTTTTTACAAACAGGGCTAATGCTCAAAAAGAACAACTAAGGGTTTTGGTTTCAGATACACCCAAAGGATCTGGGCCTGTGTCCTGGCTCCCTTACTTCCTAGCTGTGTGACTTTGGCCAGTCATTCAAACACTCTGAGCCTCAGTCCCCTTATCTGTAAAATGGGAATGAAAACATTCACCATCCGGGGCATTGCTGGGAGGGTTCAATGAGATGGTGTGTGGAAGTGCCTCGCAAAGGGCCAGGCATGGCCAGTAGGCCCTCAGTGACAACTTGTTAGATGACAGGAGGATGTGTGGAACTCCCCTCCCCTGTCTCATTCAAGCCATGATTTGAACCCAGGCCTGCCTGATCCCAAAGTGAGTCCCTAGCCATTGCCCCTGGTCAGTTTGCAAAGGTAGAGAAAATGCCCCTTGGGTCTCATGGCTAATAGCTGGGGTTGGCGGTCACCAACCTAGTCTGCCAGGGGTGACAAAAGAATTTGAGTCCCGAGGGAGTGGTAGAGACCCCAGCTGGTCCTCTGAGATATACTCTGGAGGACATGGAAATGTGTTGCTAGGTTAAGCGACATAATCATGACCTCCACGTGCATAGCACCTTCCCTCACCAGGCACCATCTATGTGCTGGACATCCGTGCCTCATCCCGTGATCCTCATGCGGGATGACAGAATAAATGTTGTCATTACCATCATCCCCATTTTGCCACTGAGGCGACAGGAGCAGAGAGAGGTGAAGTCTGAGTGCAGTGTTTTACCCGCATTAGATCCCAGAACAGGACGAGAACACTGGTGGAAAAACTGGAAACGCAGATAATGTCTGGGTCAGGTAAACTGTGATGTGCCAGTGTTAATTTCTAACCTGTGAGAAACGTACCACAGTAACAGAAGAGCCAACATCAGGGAAAGCTGGATGAAGGGGGTATGGGAACTCTCTTGGCAGATCTTCTGTAAATCTAAGTCTCTCAAAATGGAAAGTTTAAAAATAAAAGAGGTTAAGCGACTTGCCTGAGGTCGCAAGGATCATGAGTGGCCCAGCGAGGATTAGGTCCCAAGCCACCTGCTAGAGTCCATGCTTGTGACCACCAGCCCCTCTGACCACCACTCGGGAAGAAGGCCACTGTCACCTGCCATCCCCCATCTCCCACCCAGGGTTGCAGGCGCTCATAGCCATTGTGCCAGCGGCAGGACAGACCTTCCACAGGGGGGTCACTCCCCAAGACAGTACGGGGTAGTGAGAAGTGCACACACCGGGATCTGTGTTCTGTCCCTACCCTGCCCCATCCTCCTCCTGGTAACTTTGGCTAAGTGACTCCTTCCTTAGCTTTCTTTTAAAAATATCCAAATCCTGATCATCTTCTGATGCCCAGTATAAGCCCCATTTTCTTCCTGGCATCATTCCTTCTCCTTGGGTATCCTCTTTATGTATGGAACAAAGGAGCTGCCATCCCCCAACCAGCCATCTGTGTTCCTTGATGTCTTTGGCATGTCATAAATACCCTGTGCCCCCCTCAGGGGCACCAGCATGGGCCCAGCAGGGCCACTTCACAGAAGACGGAATGCCAATCCATTGGGGCCCCACTCCTAGCCGCAAGGTTATGAACTCTTCCCGCTGTTCCCGGTCCCAGGGTTGGTGGCAGCCTCCAGCAGTTTCTCCCGCAGCGGAATCCGAGTGTCCCCCTTTCACGTCAGTGCTCCAACACCTGTCGACAGAATTTCTTCTAGCATTTTCTTTTTTTTTTTCTTCTAGCATTTTCTGTGGGGAAAACAGACCCAGCAAGTGCTGTGTGAGCCCCAAGGCAGCCCGAAGAATTGAGTCACTCCTTCCCAAGGAAGAAGCCATCCCGAGTGATTACGACACCTGTGCCTGCTTTTAGTTGTTGTTTTTGTGTTGTTATTGTTGTTGTCATTGTCGTTGTTGTTAGAACAACTCAGCAAAATAAAATTCCTGCTCATTGTTGGACAACATTGTTTCACACATAGAACAAACACGAGAAAAGCAAACATCAACTTCTTGCACAGGAAGAGGGTTAAAAAGAAACCTTTTATCTTCGGCCCCTTTTTAATCATCTCATACAAACCAACTAATTATAGTACGGCTAAGTACATACACAAAAAAAGTTACTGCGATACTCAGAATAAGGTCATTGTTGTTTTTGTTCTTTTTACAAGGTATTTTTTTTCTCTTTGAGATTATACTGAATATGGTCACACCATAAATAGTCAGAAGTAGGACAGAAAACTCTCTGAAGGCAGGTTTTGGAGTTAGGCTGGCTTGGGGTTGAAGCCCAACTCAGCTACAAATTAGCTGTGTGACCTAGATCTGGTTTCTTAACCTCTCTGAGCCTCACTATTTTTCATCATTCAACCAGGAATAACCACACCCACCCCTTAGGGTCGTTGTAAGAATTCAATTCAATGAGCTGATACCGATGTGGCTCTTCTCACAAGGCCTGGCAATAAGGGTTCAATAAGGAGGGGCTTTTGTTGTTGTTGCTGTCGTAATTGGTAGTAGAATTCTTACAATAAGAGAAAGGGTTCAGTCTACGGCCATACCACCCTGAACGCGCCCGTTCTCGTCTGATCTCGGAAGAGAAAGGGTTCAAGGGCTCCTGGGTGGCTCAGTGGGTTAAGCCTCTGCCTTCAGCTCAGGTCATGATCTCAGGGACGTGGGATTGAACCCCTCATCGGGCTCTCTGCTTAGCAGGGAGCCTGCTTCCCCTACTCTCTCTGCCTGCCTCTCTGCCTACTTGTGATCTCTGTCAAATGAATAAATAAAATCTTTTTTAAAAAGAGAGAGAGAGAAAGGGTTCATTCCATCTTCATCCATGACTAGCAGCTTCCCATGGAGAAAAACTCAGCTTTGTAGCTGTATTAGATCAGCTACTATTGCATAAAAAATCACTTCAAAATTCTGTAACTTAAAACAGCAAGGATTATTGTCCACACAAGTGGAGTGGCCAGGATTAACTGATTTAGACTGCGTAGGCTGAGGGGTTCTATGGGTCTTGAAGAGACCACGAAGTCTGAAGCTGGCTGGACTCACCGCGTGTGTCTTTCATCCACCCCCACAGATCGCTGGGCTAGCCTGAGCGTGTCCTCCTAGCGCCATTGTCAGAGGTGAAGGGGACGAGCCCCTGCTGGGAAGCACTGGTCAAGGCTCTGCTTTTGTTCTCTGCTCACATCCTGTGGTCTGAAGCAAGTCCCAGGGCTGAGCCCAGAGTCAGGAATGGGGAAGTGCCCCCTGCCCCACAATAGGACCATGTTGCTATGTTGCATGATAAAGGACACCGATACAGAGAAGGGTGAAGGACACCAGGGAAGGGTAAAGTATTAAATCCCTTAATGCAGTCAAATCTACCACATTACCCTCTGACGAGCCCAGGTTTTTAGGTCCTTCCCTGAATAACTTCCCCGAAACTACCCTAGCAAGAATCCGAAACAGCTGATGGCAGCAAGCTCGAAGTCTACTCACTCGTGCTCTGCGTCAAGCCCAGATGTAGCTCCTCTTGCTTCAGACACCGATGGGCAAGTATCCGTTTCCCACACCTCCAATATGTGTGGTGACCTAGGAACAGGACGGCTACAATCAACACTACCATTCAAACGGGGAAAGAAGGAGGGCCATAGCTGTCCCATCAGCCCCTGGCAATTCTGAACTCCTGCTGGGAAAATGTCTCTTGTTAATCAGACCCTGAGGGCGGATAACATTCCCTGATTGTCCCCCAGAGCTGCTTCTGGGAGAGGGGCCCATCTGCATGGCTCTCCATGGCTCCAGCTCCAGCCTCTGGAGCTTCTGGTACCTTCCTGGGTCACTTCTGAAGGCACTGTAAAATACATCCTTGAAACAATCAAGTTGCTTCCCACCCTGAGATCTGTTTACATTTTGAACAGTTTCTCTTTTAAATCAGGCTGGTAGTCCTTTTGTCAATATCACTGTTTTCTTAAGACTTTGTGGGTTCCCTATGTCTTTGCTTCCATTCTACTTACTGTGCCAAAGCCATGTCAACAGAATAGATTCTAACTTCTCTGTAGTCCTTCTATTTGCAAACTGACCAGTTATTTTCTGAGCTCACCTCTTTTTTTAGTACCTTAACAAACACAGCCATAAAAGCCAACTGATGCTTTCGATCTAGTGCCTGGAAATCTCTTTGCCCAAGTCCAAGGGTTCATTAGATACACTTGTTATTTCCTAAGTTACTATAGACAACAGTTTGACCAAGCAACTCCACATTGCCTAACATGGGTTGCCATTTTCCAGCCTCCCATAGCAGTTTCCTTACTATTGTTCTGTAATAGTTTGCTCATCCCCCCTTCCCAGACCCCGAAACCAATGCTGCCTATTTTAAGTTTGGTCATGGCAGCACCCTACTTCCGAGTACCCGTTTATGAGTCAATTATTGCCCCATAACAACATATCCCAAATCTCCGTGACTTAAAATAACAATGAAATGTGTTATTTCTAACATGTCTCTGATGACTCACAGAGGGGTTGGCTGATCCAGGCTGAACTTGACCTGCTCTGCTGGTCTCAGCTGAGCTGACTTGTAAATCTGCAGTTGGCCAGGGCTCAGCTGATCCGGGATGGGCTCAGTTAGGGATGGCTGTGTGGCATGTGTCTCTCATCTTCCTCCTGCAACTAGGGGGCAAGCCTGGGTCTGCCCATCTGCAGACCATGGGAACAACATAAGAGAGCAAACTCATTTCTGCAAGCCCATCTCAGGGGTCTTCTTGAGCCATGTCTGTGGTCATCCATTGGCCAATGCACATGGCTGAGGCCAGAGTGAAGAGGTAGGGAAGGACCTTCCATCCACAATAAGGAGGGCACTGTAATGTCACACAGCAAAGGGCACGGACACAGGGAGGAGTCAAGAATCGGGACCATTGGGCACCTGGGTGGCTCAGTGTGTTGGGCTTCTGCCTTCGGCTCAGGTCATGGTTTTGGGGTCCTGGGATCGAGGCCCGCATCAGGTTCTCTGCTCGGCAGGGAGCCTGCCTCCCCTGCTCACTCTGCCTGCCTCTCTGTCTGCTTGTGACCTCTCTCTCTCTGTGTCAAATGAATAAATAAAATCTTTAAAAAGAAAAAAAAAAAAAGAATCGGGACCATTAATGCAACCCACCACTGTGGTCAAGGGCAAAGAGTTGCTTCCAATTCTTTGCACCTGCTCTCTCCTCTTCCTGGAATATCACCTTTATAATTGTACCACAAGGTAATATCCTCATTTCTCAGATGAAAGAGGAGAAGATCAGATAGAGAAGTGAGGTCACTTCCCCAGAATCATAACAGCTAGTACATGGTAGAGCCCACCTTTGAATCCAGGCCTGTTTGGGCACATGTGTGGTGGCTACCAAACGCATATGACATGAAAAGAAAATCATTTCTGGAGGACTGTATCCACGAGGTGGCTGCATTCCAGAAACTAATTCCGGCTAACTAACAGGGAGAAAACCCACTTACTGGGAGGAAGCCAGACAGTGAGCAGTGGTGAAGGAAAAGCTGGAGAAGCAACGGTGGTTCCAGAGCACTCTGGCAGAAATGGGCTTATTGGGGTGACCACTGGGAGGGTGATCCAAGGGCCCTGTGTCACTCAGCCTAAGAGTCAAGCACCAGAGAGTTCAGCTGGCCTACTCTGAGCAGGGCACTTGAACAGGGACCTCATGGAATGAGGGGAGGGTGTGCTTCTGAACAGGAATGCTGAATGAAGTCACCCCAGAAAGGAGGAGGGAGGGGTGACCTGGGCACAACAGTGGGATGCTGGACCTGGGAGCCAGGCTATCTGGCTTTGCAACCCTGGCTTCTCCACCTACTACATGTCACCTTAAGCACAAGGCAGGTACCCCAGTAGCTGGGGCAGCTGTGTCTCTCTCCTGGCCTGCAGACTCAGAGCTGCTGGCCAGTCTACCCACCGGGCTCTCGGGTTCTGGATGGCAGAGCCCCGAGACCTCAGAGGATGCCGTGCTGCTCAGTCGCCCCTGTGGGCGAGTCCCCCAGAGAGCGGGGCAAGCTCCTTTTCAGGTCTTCTGGTCTCACGTGTCTCAGCTTTGCCGCTGGGGCAGCAAGGTTAAGGGCACCAAGCCTGGACTTGACCCTGAGAGATCCCGTTGGAATCTTAGCTCTGCCATGGCTCGCTGTGTGGACGGGATCATGTCACTCCTAGTCTGGGTTTCGGCCTCTGTCCAGGGAGGGGTGCCTTCGCAAGCCCCTGGTTCTGCCCCTCAGAGCTTCCCCCAGAGCTGGACCCAAATTTCCCCCCGATCACAGCCTTGCTTGTTTCAGGGATGACCGGGCGGTCCTTGGGCGCCGATCTCCAGGGCTTGGCTTTGCTTTTCCGCTTCTGCAAGCTCCGGGGCCAGGGCAGGCCAATGAAGCGCTGGGTTCTCACCGCTGTGGGGCAGGAGACGCTTTATGACAGCCCGGTGTTACCCTAGGGGGAAAGCATGAGAGGCCCGTCTTCATCCCCCTGCCCCGGCACTTTGGATGCCGAGTCCCAGAGGGGCCCCAGGCAGAGGGCAGCGGCGGGTGGGGGGGGGGCGGGCAGAAGAGACGGGGCCAGGTCTCCCGGCATCAGCGGTCCCAGGCAGCGCGTGACCTGTTCTGAGACCCCGAGTACAGTGGAGGGCTCCCGGCCGCCCTCCACAAGCCGCCGTGTGCCCCTGGCCCCGCAGTTCGCTCATAATCTCATGATCTCAAGGAAGGAAATCAGGTTAGCCTGACAGCCTCATCTTTTTACAAAGCCGCTTGTTTTTCGTAAGGTTGGTTCTGTTGCCCTGTGTGACCACAGAGCGTCTGCTGTTAAGTGAGCAGAGAAGACCATCATCCATCCATTCCAATGACGGGATTGGGGAAGGACCTTGGGAGTCGCCCAATCCCATCCCTTCATCTTTCTAGCCTTAGAAAGAGAGAGAGAGAGAGAGAGAGACAAGAAATGAAGGAAGGAAGGAAGGAAGGAAGGAAGGAAGGAAGGAAGGAAGGAAGGAAAGACAGAGATCACAAGTAGGCAGAGAGGCAGGCAGAGAGAGAGAGAGGAGGAAGCAGGCTCCCTGCAGAGCAGAGAGCCCGATGTGGGGCTCGATCCCAGGACCTTGGGATCATGACGTGAGCCGAAGGCAGAGGCTTTAACCCACTGAGCCACCCAGGCGCCCCTCATTGATTGTTTTAAATATGATTGGGCAATTCCATTCCCTCTGAGCTTGTAGAATTGGGGGCTGCTTGCCCTCTCACTGAATGACCCCATATTGCTTGTATAATTGGTCTCTGATGCATTTCTGACTTGTCATTGCTCATCTTAGGCTATGGTGAGCAACAGAAACCATATACACATATATTAAAACAATATATTTCTATATATAAATTATTTTATATATTATATAATATTATATATGCCTATATGAATATATAATAATATAGTTGCATATATTTATATATAATACATATTTATTATCTTTATTATATATATATAAAGACCAAGCATCAGGAGCTTTCAGGGTCTGCTTTATTCATGAATTCCTGGTACTCTTACACCCTTTCTCAGGAAATTCTGGTAAATGAAAAGCTCATAAAACCTGTAATTTTGGATAGTGATGGGAGCTATATCACCTCCCACTGAAAAATCCATTTCTCTTCATTTTCGAATCACATTTAGAGCCTGTACTGTTCCCTTTGTTTCAATTACATTAGCTAATTAGTTCAATGCTGAAGCTTTTTCTTGGACATTTTCCACCAAAGATATAGTTGGTTTCCAGAAATAATTTAGGTGCACACTGTGTATCCCATTTACAAGACAGTGAGAACCTCCTGATGGTTCTGAACAGGCTGGAGCTGGGAGAAAGCAAAGGGGCTTCTTAACAAGACAGGTGGCAGAAAAGGAAGGACACCTCCTGCGCCAGGTGGTTGTTTCCAAAGATGGCCGCAACAGTATGTCCCACCTCACATATGTTTCGGCAACGTGACCTTGACACTCCTCCCGGGAAGAGGAGCACCCGTGCCTGTTCCCCCCTGAATCCCAATGGACTTGGGTTTCTTTGACTAGTAGGGATGGCTGGTTACATTACAATGGTCACTGAAACACACACACACACACACCCAGCATCACAGAGCCAAGATTCCTCACTTCCCATGGCCATCTAGTCCCTCACACACCCAAACACCCACCAATGTTCAGATTCAAGAATACTTCTGAAACTACCTCTCACAGGCTTCTGTAACCTGATTTGTTTGACTTCTGATGTTATCTTCCAGCCCCTCTTTATAACGGACACATACACGCATATACTCGAGAGGACGTCCTCTCTTCAGAGAAGATAAACAAATAGCCAGTAAGTGCATGAAAAGAAGCTCCGCATTGCTAGTCATAGGGAAATGCAAATCAAAACTACGAGATAACCCCCTACACCTCTTAGGAGGGCTACTGTGAGAAAACAGACAACAGCAAGTGTTGGCGAGGATGCGGACTAATTCGAACCCCGTGCACTGTGGTGGGAATGCAAACTGGTGCAAGCACTGTAGAAGACAGTGCAGAGATTCCTCAAAAAATTAAAAACAGAACTACCCTACTACCCAGTAACCCTACTCCTGGGTATATCAAAATCCCACATTTCGGTATATCAAAAAGAACCGAAAGCAGGGACCCAAATAGATCATCGGTCTGTCCACCCACGTTCATAGCAGCATTAGTCACAATAGCTGAAACATGGAAGAAACCCAGGTGTCCTTTGATGGATGAAGAAACAAACAAAGTGGGACATATACATATAAAGGAATATTCTTCAACCTCACAGAGGAGGGGAAAGCTGATACAAGCAACAATGTGGATGAAACTTGAGGACATTCTGCTACATGAAATAAGCCAGTCACAAAAAGACAAGTACTCTATGAAGTACTTGGAAGAGTCCAGATCATAGAAACAGAAGGTGGAATGGCGTTTGCCAGGGGCTGGGGGGAGGGGGAGTGAGGGGTTATCGTTCCATGGGGACAGAGTTTCAGTTTTACAAGATGAAAGAGTTGTGGAAATGGATGGTGGCGATGATTGCATAACATTAGAAATGGACTCGATACTGCTACACTTTAAAAAATGGTTAAAATGGTAAATTTTATATGCATGTATTTTAACATAACAGAAAAATTTAAAAAAAAAAAAAAAGGACAAACATTTCCATCCAGTCAGAGTGAACCAGGGTTCTCGGTTCTCGGTGCCCCTAACTCTCCATGCGTCATTCATCCACTCAGCCTGTACTCAAGCTGTGTCCATGGCCTGGAGGCCTTGGACAATGAACAACTGTTCATTGTATCAGTTAAGAGTAAGCAGGGCTGGGGACACCTGGGTGGTTCGGTCAGTTGAGCCTCTGACTCTTAATTTCAACTCAGGTCATGATCTCAGGGTCATGGTGGGGAGTCCACTTTCCCACTAGGGAAAGTTATCTTTCCCTCTTCCTCTGATGACCCTCCCCACCCCCTCAAATAAATAAATAAGTATTTAAAAAAAGAAAAGAAAAGAAAAGAAGCAGGTCTGGTATTCAGTTAGTTTTCAGCTGGTAGGTATTGAGATAGCTGGACTGGTGGCTAAAATAATAAAATGCATCCATACCACATGGTAAATATCTGCTGCTAAAAGTGCCCCTGCTACTCCCAGCCCTCACCTGCTGCTCTAGCATGATGGCCAGAGTTTGTTCTGCCTGGTCAGTGCCCACGCCATTCTGGTTGTGAAATATTTTGAATAGCACGCCTGGAATTAGGTTCAGCTGCATATAACAGGGAAAAATGGGCAGACTTAAGACAGAAGTTCATTTCTCTCACACAGAAAAGGAGAGAGATAGACAGTTCAGGGACATCATAATGGTTCCAAAGTGTCACAAAAAAAGAAACAGGCTCGCATCATGCACTATCATCCTCAGTGCACATCTCCTGTCTGCAAGGTCAACTCACACCTCAAAGTGGATGCTGGAGTTCCAGCCTTCACATCAGCATTCCAGTCCAACAGAGAAAACAAACAGATCAAGGGACACTCCTCCCAGCTGAGTCAGATTCTTTTAAGCAGGCTTTCCAGAAGTCCTACCTAAAACTTGTGACCAGTCCTACATAAAAGTCCTACATGAATGTTCTTGGCCAGAAC
The DNA here is from genome assembly GCF_002288905.1 of Enhydra lutris kenyoni. NCBI lineage: Eukaryota > Metazoa > Chordata > Mammalia > Carnivora > Mustelidae > Enhydra > Enhydra lutris. Next base: position 5,214,826 of record NW_019154104.1, read on the forward strand.
TTAGTCACACTGCCAAACCTAGCAGTGAGGAATGCTGGAAAATGTCATCTTAATTTAGTTATTAAGAAAAAGGGGAAGAGTGAATATTGAGGGGCACTTAGTACTTTCTGATTTTCTTACCCTTCACGGTTTAGTACAAGATGTCCCTGTGACACCAGTCCCCCCATGATATCTTATATCACACATCATTGGAACCAACAGTTTATATTCACTGTTAAACCCTCAGGGTTTTATGCACTCATACTTAACTGTATTAGTAGTACTTACAGTAATAGTAGTAGTTACCATTCATTGGGTACTTGACTGCCTTATTTTATCCAATCCTCATAAAATCCCTATATGCGGGTATAAACTGTCATCACTCCCATTTTGCAGGTAAGAAAACTGAGGCCCAAATGGAGATTCAACAACTGCTGGAGGTCACAAAGCTTTTAAGAGGGGGAGTCAGGATTAGATTTGTGAGCTTGTTAGCACAAGAAACCATGTCCTCACCTACAGCACCCAGCACAGCGGTCAGCAAAGAGAAGACATGAAAAACAAATAAGGGAGGGTGGTGTGTCTGGCTGGCTCAGTTGGTGCAGCATGTGACTCTTGATCTTGGGGTCGTGAGTTCAAACCGTATGTTGGCCATCGAGCCTACTTAAAAAGAATAAATGAATAAATATTTTAAAAACAAACAAATACAACCTTGTGGGTTGATCCAGTGATTAATTCAGCATTGAGATAGAAACAGGAACCAGAGCAGGGACTTAATGGAAAACCTGAGCCTTCTCCAGGTACAGGAAACCTCAGGTCTGAGAAATAGGCAGGACTTGACCTTCCAAAGATTGGGAGATTTGCATGGACCATGGAATGCAGCAGGGCTGAAGTCCCAGGCTGACCTCTGCCCCCACTGCAGGGTCTTCCAGCCAATGTCCTACAAGACTATTCTATGCTCTATGACCCAGGGTGCCTTCCTAAGCAAGCAAGCATTTCCATTTGATGCCCAGTGTACTGCTTGTTTGAATTCCTTTAAATTTTTATTGTTACTTATTGAGCAATTGAAACATCAATGAAGCCAGCTTCTACAGCTCAAATATACCCAGGCAAGTCGCTGAGAAGTTGCTGCCAGTGGCCAGTAAATTATTATTACTATTATTATTAGTTCAACAGAAAATAACTCATGCAAGTTACAGATGTCTCTGAGAGCTATTTTCAGCTTTCCTCCTGACGGTGCTATCGACTCTAGTACCAGCCCAAGATACCTCTTTCCTAGTACAGAGACTTTTGGAAAAGCAGGCATGGACCTCTCCTACTGCTCTTAAAAGTACATTTTTTAATTATGAAAAATGTCGAACATATACCGGAAGATATGTTTGCACCATATGAAATTGGTACTTTGAAGGTCAAAAATGACCAAATGTCAGCAATTTCATATGACTCAACTTAATAGGGTGGTATGACCCCCTACGTCCCTGACATCACCCGCTACAACAATTATCAGCTCAGGTGCCTCCAATCCTCCACGTCCTCCTCTCCACTAGACATGACTTTATTGTTTTTTTAAACATTTTATCTATTTATTTTACAAAGAGAGAGAGAGAGAGAGATCACAAGTAAGCACAGCAGCAGGCAGAGAGAGAGAGGAAGGGAAGCAGGCTCCCCACTGAGCAGAAAGCCCAATGCGGGGTTTGATCTCAGGACCCTGAGATCATGACCTGAGCCGAAGGCAGAGGCTTTAACCCACTGAGCCACCCAGGCGTCCCTAGGGATGACTTTAAAGCACACTCCAGACATCTTATTTCATCCATAAATATTTCCGTATGTATTCCTCAACAATTAGGGCTCTTTTTAATTATAATCCCAATGCCATCCTAACACCCCTCAAAAATTAAAAATCGTTCCTTGACATGAATAAATACCCAGTCAGTGTTTAAATGTCCCTCAACTGTCTCATGAATGTCTCAGTTTTTTTTGTCAGGAATCAAGTGAAGTCCATCTGTGATAATTGGCTAATATTTCTCTGGAAAATCTCTGTTAATTTATAGGTTCCCCTTTGTTTTGTTTGGTAGGTTTTTTTTCCCTCCTTTTATTCTTTTTCCTTGTAATCTTCTACTGATGTAACCTGTAAGCGTTTGCCTGCAGATAAAATCTGGCTCTATCTGTGGAACCAGGAGTTACCTCTAGAGGCTTATCTGATTCTGGTTTGATTTTTGGCAGGAACACTTCATAGGTGGTGGTACGGTCTTCTATGAGAAGGAAACTAATTTCCAACTGTCTATCCCTTTATGATGTTAGCTGTCATTGACGATCGCTGCCTAGATTCATGGTCTTCTGAATGGTGACAAATTGGCCTTGGTGACAGGCAGGGGGTATATTCAGTTAAGGGACTCCCCTGTTCCTCCCCCACCCCGTTCTCCCACCCCAGCTGTGTTGTCTGAGAGAGAATAATGGGGCTGGACGCTACACTTCCGACCATCTCTCTCCTCTTCCTCCCTACCCCCATCCCTGTAGGAGATGCACCATTAATGGAAGCCTGGGGAATTGGGACAAACCTTGAGTCCAGGCCTCGCCCCGCTGATGCCAGCCTCAGCAGTTGCTAGGATACACAGCTCCCAGATGCTCCTTGGAGTCATATCTTTCTAGAGTGGCTCACAGACACTGGATGGGCTGGCTGTGCAGTGGGGAGGGGAAAAGAAAGACAGCAGTCAATAGACAGGCCTGCCGAAAAGGGAAAGGCCCAGGCCCCTCCTGGAAAGCTACATGGAGATGGGTTCTGACCACCCATGCTGAAGGCCACCCTGGATTTTAAAAGTGTCCAGTCCTATCTTCCCCGATCCATTTCTTCCACAATATGCCCTTTATATTTATTCAGAAAATATAACGTGAATGAATGAATGCATGAATGCATGCTGACTCTCTCTCCAGCTTGTCTGCCTGACAAACTTCTTGTCCACATTAAGGCTCAGCAAAGGACTGTGTTCTCATCCCCAAAGCACCCTTCAGGCTCCTGTGCAGACTCGGACGCTCTCTCCCTGTGCTCACACTCACAGCTTTGCAGTTATCTGTGAAAGTAGCTCTTCCCCTGCTGGGCCTCCTTCTCCTCCACACCCCTGGCCAAGCTCTTTGCATGGTGCACGGGAAAGAGATCTGCTTGCACAACTCTGGAGGCAGAGCTCGCTGTCACAGAGCCGCTCATGCCGCTCAGCTTCCAAGGTACGAGTCTGCCTTCAGGAAACTTCCACCTGGCACCAGGTGAGCAGGCCAGATGCCCTTTAACAAAATCCACCCTGCAGAGCTGAACCTCTCTCCATCCCCCTCCACAGCAACGACCAAGGAGTAGTGGGAAACGGCCAGACACTCATGTTCCAAGTCACCAGGCTGGACTCCACAGAAGCTTCCCTAAGGTCAGAAGTGTTGGTCCTAGGAAGCACTCGGACACCTGCACCCCATCCCTGATGCCCCTGGCTGGGACAGCGCCCCTGGGGGCTCAAAACCATAGGGCACAGGCCTGAAGGCCAGAGAGCTCAAGGAAAGGGCATGGGTTGGACTCCAAAGGTTTTCTGGGACTGAGAGTATCCATCCCAACTTCTCCTGGTGAAGATGAGAGGACCCCAAAGCCTAGATAGGAGGCGCAGGTTTCCCAGGATCACTCAGATACTCCATGCTGGGCTGTGACTAGAGCCCAGAGAGAGAAGGGGGGGTGGGGGAGAGAGAGGAGACAGAGAGAGGAGGCAGGAATATGCCAGCATCCACTGCCTCGGTTGACCTTACGTGAGCCCGCTCACTGTGATTTATGTGCCACCATCATCCCTGAGGTGGCAAGAATGCTGAAGTCCTTTCTGACATCTCAGTACTGACCTCCTCAAATGCCAGCAACGCCTTTTCCCCGATGCCACCCAAGCTTGCTAGAACAGCTCCGCAGAGCAGCCTGGCCCTGACAAGCCAGGCCAGGAAAGGCTCCTGCCAAAGACTGCCCATCGGCTCCGGAGCTCAAACCAAACACAGCAGTAAGGGTTGGCTCTGCATTCATTCCCCAGGCAGGCATCGGGATTAAGGGCTCCGGAGCCAGCCTGCCTGGATGCAAACTCACCAGTTCTATGACCTTGGACCATCGGCTATCCTCACCCAGCCTCAACGTCCCTGCGGAGTGAATGTTTATAGTATGAATAAAATCACGCTGGAGCCTTAGCCGTGTCCACCTTTTAGGGAACATTCAGCTAACGCTTACCATTTTCATACACGTCCACGTCCGGCCAGGCTCTGGGGATGCGAAGGAGAGTGAGCCAGACAGGGTCCCTGTCCCTTCCCCCGCCCAAGGCTGGCAGCCCTGCAGGGAGGACGTCCAAGTGGGTGAGTGTATGTTGGTGGAGGAACTGGGGCAGAACTAGGGTGGGTTCTATAAAATGGTGGCGGGAGGGTGGGTGGAAGACGTTAGAATAGAAACCTTCTCCTCCTGCACTTGAAGAGCGTGACACCTGCCGACACGATGTCTCTGCCCTGCTCAGTGGCAGAGCCTGGGCCTCCGTCTGCCCAGCGTTCTGCCCACGCGGGCCTTCTCTGCCAGGCCGGCACCAAGAATCTGCGAGCCTGGGGCGCAAAAGCCCAGTGTGGCAGCTGGGATGCAGGGCCCGGGAGGCTGTGTTCTCAACCAATGGGAGCCCGTGGTGATGATGTAATGCGCAGCCTCCACCATCATTGGCTGTCCTTCCTGTCACTCCTGAACCCTCTGGGGCGGTGCCTTTCGCTGCCGCAAGTTTTTCTGCGGCAGGAGTGGGTCACTGGCCCGGGGAGGGGCAGGGGTGTTGGGGGGCCGAGGGCTGGGCCGGGAACCCTATCCCTCCCTGAGCAGGCCCGGGGGCTGGCGGGCGCCGTCTGGGGCCTTCGCGGAGCTCAAAGCTCCTAGGGGAGCGCGGCTGCGAGTTCTAAACACCACACTCGGTCATCTCCCCGGGCAGCGCGAGCGTCTTGGCGCCTGCGGGCGTGCAGAGAAGTAGGCACCAGCCACGGCTGCCCGGAGACAGCCGGTGCCTGAGGGAGGAGCGCTGGGCCCAGAGTGCGGGGGTCTGGGTTCAGCAGAAATAAAGTGTGACCATGGGATGAGTCCAAAATGTGGGACCTGCAGTGGGAACTGCTCACGTCTTGGGTTTGTCTTGGAAATCACTGGGCTTTTTCAGAAAAGGTCATTCAAATGCCCTGAAGGAGAGGGACTGAAGCAGGTTTTACTTCCCCTGCTCTGAGGAGGAGAGTGAGACGCCAGTGCTAGGGGTATCTGTGGGGAGACCCCTGTGGGGAGGGCCTTTCCTTCCTATCCTCCGCCCCACGAATCCAAACCGCAAACACAGACGCGCATGGGCTCTGTCCTTCCCCCAACCCTGGGAGGTCATCGCTCTTCATATCCCCATTTTACAGATGGGAAAACTGAGGCACAAAGAGGCAGAAGTGTTAGAAAGCCAGGGTCTGACTCAGAACTGCCTGACTGCAAGGCCAGTTCTCTTTAGCTCACACAGGTAACCAGCCTGAGAGTCACCCAGGCTGAAGTGAGGGTTCCAACCTGGGTGTGAGGGCATGCAGTGGCCATTCTGGGGATGGGGGATCTGCCTGGATGGGAAAGAGAAAGCCTATCTTGCAACCCCATTTCCACTTGGAGCCCCAGAGTCAGGACACAGGGAGCATTTTCTTACCCTCCTTAGTAACAGAGCAGAGGCCTAGGCCCCCCCATCCCCAACTTCTCCAGTTTCATTCCTTAGTATAGAAGCAATAGATCTCCCTTTGGGCCACACCCGATGAACTAGTTCATTCTCATCTACATCCTACCTGAGCTTTTGCCAGCTAAGCTCAGGTGTGCAGCTAAGCTAGGGTCCCAGCTCTGAGACTGGGATTCTGGTTCAGCCCAGACCACTTACTGGCTGTGGAATGTGGGCATGGTCTTGGAACCCCTCTGGGCTTCTGGGGAATCACACCCCGGAACAGGTGCAAAGGGCTCCCAGCATAAAGTGAGCATTCCACTCAGGTAGCCTCCTTGCCTTTTCAGATGCGACTCTTCAGGGAACAGCCCACCGAAGGTTCAGGCTGGAAACCAGGACAGGACTGCAGAACTTCCCTAGACTCCCCACTCTCCACTTGACAAACAGAGATACCCCAGAGTCCCTGGAAGGTCTTGCCCAAGAGTCATAGTGGTTGGGGCAGTACTAGGACTGGGGCCGGCTTCCAGACTCCACGCTCTCGGTCTCCTTCCAGCCTGCAGGTCTCCCCCACCCCCACCCCAAGCAGCTCTGGTAACTCCAGCAGAGGGGGAGACACATCTAAGATACCCCCCCCAACCTTACCTATCCTGACTCCAGCTTCCTATGTCATTGGGTCCCAGGTATGTCCTTCCCCACCCCCTACTCCAAACACCCAGATCAGTAGACATGGCCAACCCCTTATGGTCGTCAAGCAATGGACAAACAGAAGATGTTTTGACCACTTGAACTGTAGTAAGAAAATACCACAGACTGGGTGCTTACAAACAGCAGACTTTTATTTCTCACAGTTCTGCAGGCTGGAAGTCTGAGGTCGGGTTGCCAGCCTGCTCCAGTTCTGGTGAAGGCCCTCTTCTGGGTTGCAGAGAGGGTATGAGAGCTCTGTGGGGTCCGTTTTTTTTTTTTTTTAAGATTTTATTTATTTATTTGACACAGAGAGAGAGAGATCACAAGGAGGCAGAGAGGCAGGCAGAGAGAGAAGGGGAAGCAGGCTCCCCGCTGAGCAGAGAGCCCGATGTGGGGCTCGATCCCAGGACCCTGAGATCACGACCCGAGCTGAATGAAGGCAGAGGCTTAACCCACTGAGTCACCCAGGCGCCCTTGTGGGGTCCGTTTAATAAGGACACTAATCCTGTTCATGAGGGTTCCCCCTTCATGACCTAACACCTCCCAAATGCCCCCCTTTTAAATTTAATTTAATTTAATTTAATTTAATTTAATTTAATTTAATTCTAGTATAGTTAACATGCAGTGTTATATTAGTTTCAAGTGTACAATATACAATGACTTAGCAATTCTATACATTACTCAGTGCCCATCATGGTACGTGAACTCTTAATCCCCTTTGCCTGTTTCACTCATCCCCTCACCCAGCTCCCCTCTGGCCACCATCAGTTTGTTTTTTATAGTTAAGAGTCTGATGCTTGGTTTGTCTCTCTCTTTTTTTTCCCCCTTTGTTCACTTGTTTTGTTTCTTAAATTTCCCATGAGAGTGAGAGCATATGGTCTTGATCTTTTTCTGAGTTATTTCACTTAGCATCATACTCTCTAGCTCCAGCCATGTCCTTGAAAATGGAAAGATTTCACTCCTTTTTATGGCTGAGTAATATTTCATCATGATCATGATGTAATAATATTCCATCATGATCACTACAACTACTAGATGAACTACAACTTCATCTAGTAGTTGTAGTGAAATTACTGGCTCATACAGTAATTCTGTTTTTAATTTTTGGAGGAACTCGGGCTCTCTGCTCAGCGGGGAGCCTGCTTCCCCCTCTCTTTCTGCCTGCCTCTCTGCCTACTTGTGATCTCTCTCTGTCAAATAAATAAAAAAATTTTAAAAAAAATTCTTTAATTTTTTTTGAGGAACCTCCCTACTGTTTTCTACAGTAGCTGCACAAGATTGTATTCCTACCAACAGGGCACAAGCATTCCTTTTTTCTCTACATCTTCACCAACACTTGTCATTTCTTGTGTTTTTTTTTTTTTATTTTAGCCACTCTGACAGGGGTGAGGTGGTATCTCACTATAGTTTAGAGTTGCATTTCCCTGATGCTGAGTGATATCGAGCATCTTTTTATGTGTCTGTTGGCCATCTGTGTGTCTTCTTCAGAGAAATGTCTGTTCGTGTCTTCCGCTCATTCTTTAATTAGATCATTTGTGGTTTTGGTGTTGAGTTCTATCAGTTCTTTATATATTTTGGATACTAACCATTTATTGGGTATGTCGTTTGCAAATATCTTCTTCCATTCTGGAGGTTGTCGTTTAGTTTTGTTGACTATTTCCTTTGCTGTGCAGAAGCTTTTTATTTTGATGTAGTCCCAATAGTTCATTTTTGGTTTTGTTTCCCTTGCCTCAGGAGACATATCTAGAAAAATGTTGCTATGGCTGATATCAGAGAAACTACTGTCTGTGCTGTGCTCTCTTCTAGGATTTTTATGGTTTCAAGTCTCACATTTAGGTCTTTAACCCATTTTGAATTTATTTTTGTGTCTGGTGTAAGAAAGTGGTCCAGTTTCATTCTTTGGCAGGTAAGCTGTCCAGTTTTCCCAACACCATCAAATGCCCTCCTCTTAACACCATCACATGGAGGGTTAGGATTCAAACATATGAATTTGGTGGAGGAACCAAACATCAGTCCATAACAGAAGGCATGAGAAGTGGCAGAGCTGAAGTGAATATTCCAGGAGTTTCTGGAAGTTCTTGCTCAACATTAGGAAAACCTCATCTATAAGACAACCTTCCACCAGGACCCACTGAGAATGTGGGAGCAGCTATGGCCAATGGTAGGAGTTTCAAAAGCCTGCCACTGCCAAGTGGGATGAAATGGGCAGAGGAAACATCTCACCCATGGGCCTCTTTGTCAGTGAACCTGGCAGCATCAGGCTGGTGACCAATCAGGTAATCAGACACTCACTTAATCTATCATTCATTATCCAGCCAAGTCAGCCTGCCCTGGAGGCTTCAGGGCTCCTGGCTGGAGGGTACTTCGGGGGTACCTTCAGTACTCCCTTTAAATAACAAATTCTGGGCTGCTCCCCCACCCCCAACACCTGTCCATGTTCCACCTCCAAGTCTTTTTCTTTCCATTCCCTCTGTCCTTACAGAGCACTGGATTGGCTCTCTCTTGTCACAATAATGCTGCATAACAAGCCACAAAACCCCATGGCTTAAGTGTATGCATCTCTGGGGTACCTGGGTGGCTCAAGGGGTTAAGTTTCTGCCTTCGGCTCAGGTCATGATCTCAGGGTCCTGGGATCAAGCCCCGCATCAGGTTCTCTGCTCAGTGGGGAGCCTGCTTCCCCCCCCCGCCGCCGCCTCCTCTCTGCCTACTTGTGATCTCTCTCTCTCTGTGTCAAATAAATAAATAAATAAAATCTTAAAAAAAAAAAAAAAATATATATATATATATATATATATATATATCTTTTTTTTAAAGAGTATGCATCTCTTTAGCCTCCAAGTGTGTGGGTCAGAGGGCCCAGTTCTGATCTTGGCTCTCTCACGCATGTCTGCGTCTGCTTTAGCTGGCCGAGGAGCTGTATGCTGGGCTCTTTCACATGCCAGGACCTCAGGGGGGACAACCAGGCAACTTGGCTTGGCTCCACGAGGTGTTTCACCCTCGAGGCAGCTAGGCCATGCTGTTCACACTGAGGAGGCCAGGGTCCAAGAGAGCAAGTTGTGGCAAGCAAGGCCTCTTATGGCCTGGGCTCAGGACTGGCACACTCCTGCTGCATTCTCTCTGCCAAAGCAAGTACCAAGGGCATCCCAGATTGCGGGGTGGGAAGGAGCTCCAGGGTCTCACCGCGAAAGTGTGGGTACAGGGAGGGCATTCACTGGGGCTGTTCATGTGGTCAGCAGCAAACACGGACTCTGCCCCTCTTCCCTCCATCTGTTGGCCTGTTTCTTGTTCTTTGAGACCTTTCTCAGTCTAGATCTTTTTTTTTAATTTAATTTAATTTTTTTTAGAGAGAGTGTGTGCAAGAGCAAGTGGTGGGGAGGGGCAGAAAGAGAGAGAGAGAGAATCTCAAGCAGGCTCCACGCCCAGTGCAGAGCCCAGCACAGGGCTCAATCCCATGACCCTGAGACCATGACCTGAGCCAAAATCAAGAGTCAGACGCTTAATCGACTGAGCCACCCAGGTGCCCCTCGGTCTAGTTCTTTAAAGCTTTGCCTGAACATTTCCCTCCTTATCCACTTCAAACTAAATGGGATACTGGATTCTTTGCCCTCCTAATATATATATATATATATATATATATATATATATATATATATATATGGAAGCCCCCAAGTCTGTCCTTGTCCCCATGGCTGTGTGTTGACCTTCCCGGCCGCCTCCACTGCTCGGTATGAGCTCCAGAGCCCGTGAGCTGCATGAGAGTCCCCTCCACACCTCAAGCAGGTGGGGCTGCAAGCTGGGAGGCCAGCCTGGTGGGGAAGCTTTGTGAGTCCTGAACACCCCACCCTCCTGGGAGCAGTATACTGTCTGAGACACTCTACCTTGCAATTAGTACCCGTGCGACCTGGGGCAAATCAGTGCATTTCTCAGAGCCTCCATAATCCCCACCTCTCAGGGTGGCTGGAAGAGAGGGTGGCTAACAGTGGATTTGGCCTCAGGGCACGCAGCAGGCATGACACCTGGCAGCTTCCTTTTCTTCCCTCTGCCCCACCCCCACCCCATACCCTGGTGGCACCAAACCCAGACTCCCTGCTTTCCCTTGCGTGATGCAGACCCATGCGATGACTTCCTGGGCAGGCTGAGCCCTGTCTGTGCTGTTCTGCAGGGCTCCCATGGGCTCCGTGCCCATGCATACATATTTGTCCTCACTTGAGCACGCTGCCTGGCTAACAGAATCACATATGCCAGCTTCCTCTCCGCTCTGCCCAGCTGCCCCTCGCCTTGGCCATATTGTTCCATCTCCTCTCTGCCCCCCTCCCCTTGTGCTCTCTTCTCCCAGTCGATGCTTTTGCAGAAATGCCCAGCCAGGCCATCAGGGCATTCCTTGGGGGCCACCTCCAAAACCCAGAGGCAGCGGGAGGCTCCCCGAGGGTGGTCTCGGGCAGCCTCAGCATACGTGCCCACCACCACCCTCCCCTTCTAGAACCTCGCCAGTGCCGGGCGCCCTGCCAGGCCTTCCAGGTGGCATCGTGACTTGGAGAGGAGGGTCTCCGGCTGTCCCAGACGATGCTCTGCTGCCCACCCTCTCTCTGGGTGCCTATTTCTGCTTCTGTTTCTCCTCCTATTCTGCTCTCTATTTCTGCTTCTATCTCTGCTATTTCTAAGGCAGCTCTGTGTCCTGTCCACCACCACCCCCAAGATGTGTGGGGCCCTCAAACCCTGAGCCTGTGAAATCCTGACGACCGAAAATGATGAGTGTGCATCAGTGTGGCTCAGGGCTGAAGAGTGCAAATGCTGGAGTTGGACAGCCTGGATTGAAAGCCTCCATCGCTTTCCAGCTGTGTGACCTCGGGCAAGTCACTTAACTTCTCTGTGCCTCATCTGTAAAATAAGGATAATAATAGTACCTACCTCAAAGAGCTATTATAAGGAGTGAGTGGATTAAAACAAAAAGCTTTTACTGACTGGCTGAGGTCATGGTAAGAGCTCAGAACCATGCCCCATAACCGGTGATATAGTTTTTACAAACAGGGCTAATGCTCAAAAAGAACAACTAAGGGTTTTGGTTTCAGATACACCCAAAGGATCTGGGCCTGTGTCCTGGCTCCCTTACTTCCTAGCTGTGTGACTTTGGCCAGTCATTCAAACACTCTGAGCCTCAGTCCCCTTATCTGTAAAATGGGAATGAAAACATTCACCATCCGGGGCATTGCTGGGAGGGTTCAATGAGATGGTGTGTGGAAGTGCCTCGCAAAGGGCCAGGCATGGCCAGTAGGCCCTCAGTGACAACTTGTTAGATGACAGGAGGATGTGTGGAACTCCCCTCCCCTGTCTCATTCAAGCCATGATTTGAACCCAGGCCTGCCTGATCCCAAAGTGAGTCCCTAGCCATTGCCCCTGGTCAGTTTGCAAAGGTAGAGAAAATGCCCCTTGGGTCTCATGGCTAATAGCTGGGGTTGGCGGTCACCAACCTAGTCTGCCAGGGGTGACAAAAGAATTTGAGTCCCGAGGGAGTGGTAGAGACCCCAGCTGGTCCTCTGAGATATACTCTGGAGGACATGGAAATGTGTTGCTAGGTTAAGCGACATAATCATGACCTCCACGTGCATAGCACCTTCCCTCACCAGGCACCATCTATGTGCTGGACATCCGTGCCTCATCCCGTGATCCTCATGCGGGATGACAGAATAAATGTTGTCATTACCATCATCCCCATTTTGCCACTGAGGCGACAGGAGCAGAGAGAGGTGAAGTCTGAGTGCAGTGTTTTACCCGCATTAGATCCCAGAACAGGACGAGAACACTGGTGGAAAAACTGGAAACGCAGATAATGTCTGGGTCAGGTAAACTGTGATGTGCCAGTGTTAATTTCTAACCTGTGAGAAACGTACCACAGTAACAGAAGAGCCAACATCAGGGAAAGCTGGATGAAGGGGGTATGGGAACTCTCTTGGCAGATCTTCTGTAAATCTAAGTCTCTCAAAATGGAAAGTTTAAAAATAAAAGAGGTTAAGCGACTTGCCTGAGGTCGCAAGGATCATGAGTGGCCCAGCGAGGATTAGGTCCCAAGCCACCTGCTAGAGTCCATGCTTGTGACCACCAGCCCCTCTGACCACCACTCGGGAAGAAGGCCACTGTCACCTGCCATCCCCCATCTCCCACCCAGGGTTGCAGGCGCTCATAGCCATTGTGCCAGCGGCAGGACAGACCTTCCACAGGGGGGTCACTCCCCAAGACAGTACGGGGTAGTGAGAAGTGCACACACCGGGATCTGTGTTCTGTCCCTACCCTGCCCCATCCTCCTCCTGGTAACTTTGGCTAAGTGACTCCTTCCTTAGCTTTCTTTTAAAAATATCCAAATCCTGATCATCTTCTGATGCCCAGTATAAGCCCCATTTTCTTCCTGGCATCATTCCTTCTCCTTGGGTATCCTCTTTATGTATGGAACAAAGGAGCTGCCATCCCCCAACCAGCCATCTGTGTTCCTTGATGTCTTTGGCATGTCATAAATACCCTGTGCCCCCCTCAGGGGCACCAGCATGGGCCCAGCAGGGCCACTTCACAGAAGACGGAATGCCAATCCATTGGGGCCCCACTCCTAGCCGCAAGGTTATGAACTCTTCCCGCTGTTCCCGGTCCCAGGGTTGGTGGCAGCCTCCAGCAGTTTCTCCCGCAGCGGAATCCGAGTGTCCCCCTTTCACGTCAGTGCTCCAACACCTGTCGACAGAATTTCTTCTAGCATTTTCTTTTTTTTTTTCTTCTAGCATTTTCTGTGGGGAAAACAGACCCAGCAAGTGCTGTGTGAGCCCCAAGGCAGCCCGAAGAATTGAGTCACTCCTTCCCAAGGAAGAAGCCATCCCGAGTGATTACGACACCTGTGCCTGCTTTTAGTTGTTGTTTTTGTGTTGTTATTGTTGTTGTCATTGTCGTTGTTGTTAGAACAACTCAGCAAAATAAAATTCCTGCTCATTGTTGGACAACATTGTTTCACACATAGAACAAACACGAGAAAAGCAAACATCAACTTCTTGCACAGGAAGAGGGTTAAAAAGAAACCTTTTATCTTCGGCCCCTTTTTAATCATCTCATACAAACCAACTAATTATAGTACGGCTAAGTACATACACAAAAAAAGTTACTGCGATACTCAGAATAAGGTCATTGTTGTTTTTGTTCTTTTTACAAGGTATTTTTTTTCTCTTTGAGATTATACTGAATATGGTCACACCATAAATAGTCAGAAGTAGGACAGAAAACTCTCTGAAGGCAGGTTTTGGAGTTAGGCTGGCTTGGGGTTGAAGCCCAACTCAGCTACAAATTAGCTGTGTGACCTAGATCTGGTTTCTTAACCTCTCTGAGCCTCACTATTTTTCATCATTCAACCAGGAATAACCACACCCACCCCTTAGGGTCGTTGTAAGAATTCAATTCAATGAGCTGATACCGATGTGGCTCTTCTCACAAGGCCTGGCAATAAGGGTTCAATAAGGAGGGGCTTTTGTTGTTGTTGCTGTCGTAATTGGTAGTAGAATTCTTACAATAAGAGAAAGGGTTCAGTCTACGGCCATACCACCCTGAACGCGCCCGTTCTCGTCTGATCTCGGAAGAGAAAGGGTTCAAGGGCTCCTGGGTGGCTCAGTGGGTTAAGCCTCTGCCTTCAGCTCAGGTCATGATCTCAGGGACGTGGGATTGAACCCCTCATCGGGCTCTCTGCTTAGCAGGGAGCCTGCTTCCCCTACTCTCTCTGCCTGCCTCTCTGCCTACTTGTGATCTCTGTCAAATGAATAAATAAAATCTTTTTTAAAAAGAGAGAGAGAGAAAGGGTTCATTCCATCTTCATCCATGACTAGCAGCTTCCCATGGAGAAAAACTCAGCTTTGTAGCTGTATTAGATCAGCTACTATTGCATAAAAAATCACTTCAAAATTCTGTAACTTAAAACAGCAAGGATTATTGTCCACACAAGTGGAGTGGCCAGGATTAACTGATTTAGACTGCGTAGGCTGAGGGGTTCTATGGGTCTTGAAGAGACCACGAAGTCTGAAGCTGGCTGGACTCACCGCGTGTGTCTTTCATCCACCCCCACAGATCGCTGGGCTAGCCTGAGCGTGTCCTCCTAGCGCCATTGTCAGAGGTGAAGGGGACGAGCCCCTGCTGGGAAGCACTGGTCAAGGCTCTGCTTTTGTTCTCTGCTCACATCCTGTGGTCTGAAGCAAGTCCCAGGGCTGAGCCCAGAGTCAGGAATGGGGAAGTGCCCCCTGCCCCACAATAGGACCATGTTGCTATGTTGCATGATAAAGGACACCGATACAGAGAAGGGTGAAGGACACCAGGGAAGGGTAAAGTATTAAATCCCTTAATGCAGTCAAATCTACCACATTACCCTCTGACGAGCCCAGGTTTTTAGGTCCTTCCCTGAATAACTTCCCCGAAACTACCCTAGCAAGAATCCGAAACAGCTGATGGCAGCAAGCTCGAAGTCTACTCACTCGTGCTCTGCGTCAAGCCCAGATGTAGCTCCTCTTGCTTCAGACACCGATGGGCAAGTATCCGTTTCCCACACCTCCAATATGTGTGGTGACCTAGGAACAGGACGGCTACAATCAACACTACCATTCAAACGGGGAAAGAAGGAGGGCCATAGCTGTCCCATCAGCCCCTGGCAATTCTGAACTCCTGCTGGGAAAATGTCTCTTGTTAATCAGACCCTGAGGGCGGATAACATTCCCTGATTGTCCCCCAGAGCTGCTTCTGGGAGAGGGGCCCATCTGCATGGCTCTCCATGGCTCCAGCTCCAGCCTCTGGAGCTTCTGGTACCTTCCTGGGTCACTTCTGAAGGCACTGTAAAATACATCCTTGAAACAATCAAGTTGCTTCCCACCCTGAGATCTGTTTACATTTTGAACAGTTTCTCTTTTAAATCAGGCTGGTAGTCCTTTTGTCAATATCACTGTTTTCTTAAGACTTTGTGGGTTCCCTATGTCTTTGCTTCCATTCTACTTACTGTGCCAAAGCCATGTCAACAGAATAGATTCTAACTTCTCTGTAGTCCTTCTATTTGCAAACTGACCAGTTATTTTCTGAGCTCACCTCTTTTTTTAGTACCTTAACAAACACAGCCATAAAAGCCAACTGATGCTTTCGATCTAGTGCCTGGAAATCTCTTTGCCCAAGTCCAAGGGTTCATTAGATACACTTGTTATTTCCTAAGTTACTATAGACAACAGTTTGACCAAGCAACTCCACATTGCCTAACATGGGTTGCCATTTTCCAGCCTCCCATAGCAGTTTCCTTACTATTGTTCTGTAATAGTTTGCTCATCCCCCCTTCCCAGACCCCGAAACCAATGCTGCCTATTTTAAGTTTGGTCATGGCAGCACCCTACTTCCGAGTACCCGTTTATGAGTCAATTATTGCCCCATAACAACATATCCCAAATCTCCGTGACTTAAAATAACAATGAAATGTGTTATTTCTAACATGTCTCTGATGACTCACAGAGGGGTTGGCTGATCCAGGCTGAACTTGACCTGCTCTGCTGGTCTCAGCTGAGCTGACTTGTAAATCTGCAGTTGGCCAGGGCTCAGCTGATCCGGGATGGGCTCAGTTAGGGATGGCTGTGTGGCATGTGTCTCTCATCTTCCTCCTGCAACTAGGGGGCAAGCCTGGGTCTGCCCATCTGCAGACCATGGGAACAACATAAGAGAGCAAACTCATTTCTGCAAGCCCATCTCAGGGGTCTTCTTGAGCCATGTCTGTGGTCATCCATTGGCCAATGCACATGGCTGAGGCCAGAGTGAAGAGGTAGGGAAGGACCTTCCATCCACAATAAGGAGGGCACTGTAATGTCACACAGCAAAGGGCACGGACACAGGGAGGAGTCAAGAATCGGGACCATTGGGCACCTGGGTGGCTCAGTGTGTTGGGCTTCTGCCTTCGGCTCAGGTCATGGTTTTGGGGTCCTGGGATCGAGGCCCGCATCAGGTTCTCTGCTCGGCAGGGAGCCTGCCTCCCCTGCTCACTCTGCCTGCCTCTCTGTCTGCTTGTGACCTCTCTCTCTCTGTGTCAAATGAATAAATAAAATCTTTAAAAAGAAAAAAAAAAAAAGAATCGGGACCATTAATGCAACCCACCACTGTGGTCAAGGGCAAAGAGTTGCTTCCAATTCTTTGCACCTGCTCTCTCCTCTTCCTGGAATATCACCTTTATAATTGTACCACAAGGTAATATCCTCATTTCTCAGATGAAAGAGGAGAAGATCAGATAGAGAAGTGAGGTCACTTCCCCAGAATCATAACAGCTAGTACATGGTAGAGCCCACCTTTGAATCCAGGCCTGTTTGGGCACATGTGTGGTGGCTACCAAACGCATATGACATGAAAAGAAAATCATTTCTGGAGGACTGTATCCACGAGGTGGCTGCATTCCAGAAACTAATTCCGGCTAACTAACAGGGAGAAAACCCACTTACTGGGAGGAAGCCAGACAGTGAGCAGTGGTGAAGGAAAAGCTGGAGAAGCAACGGTGGTTCCAGAGCACTCTGGCAGAAATGGGCTTATTGGGGTGACCACTGGGAGGGTGATCCAAGGGCCCTGTGTCACTCAGCCTAAGAGTCAAGCACCAGAGAGTTCAGCTGGCCTACTCTGAGCAGGGCACTTGAACAGGGACCTCATGGAATGAGGGGAGGGTGTGCTTCTGAACAGGAATGCTGAATGAAGTCACCCCAGAAAGGAGGAGGGAGGGGTGACCTGGGCACAACAGTGGGATGCTGGACCTGGGAGCCAGGCTATCTGGCTTTGCAACCCTGGCTTCTCCACCTACTACATGTCACCTTAAGCACAAGGCAGGTACCCCAGTAGCTGGGGCAGCTGTGTCTCTCTCCTGGCCTGCAGACTCAGAGCTGCTGGCCAGTCTACCCACCGGGCTCTCGGGTTCTGGATGGCAGAGCCCCGAGACCTCAGAGGATGCCGTGCTGCTCAGTCGCCCCTGTGGGCGAGTCCCCCAGAGAGCGGGGCAAGCTCCTTTTCAGGTCTTCTGGTCTCACGTGTCTCAGCTTTGCCGCTGGGGCAGCAAGGTTAAGGGCACCAAGCCTGGACTTGACCCTGAGAGATCCCGTTGGAATCTTAGCTCTGCCATGGCTCGCTGTGTGGACGGGATCATGTCACTCCTAGTCTGGGTTTCGGCCTCTGTCCAGGGAGGGGTGCCTTCGCAAGCCCCTGGTTCTGCCCCTCAGAGCTTCCCCCAGAGCTGGACCCAAATTTCCCCCCGATCACAGCCTTGCTTGTTTCAGGGATGACCGGGCGGTCCTTGGGCGCCGATCTCCAGGGCTTGGCTTTGCTTTTCCGCTTCTGCAAGCTCCGGGGCCAGGGCAGGCCAATGAAGCGCTGGGTTCTCACCGCTGTGGGGCAGGAGACGCTTTATGACAGCCCGGTGTTACCCTAGGGGGAAAGCATGAGAGGCCCGTCTTCATCCCCCTGCCCCGGCACTTTGGATGCCGAGTCCCAGAGGGGCCCCAGGCAGAGGGCAGCGGCGGGTGGGGGGGGGGCGGGCAGAAGAGACGGGGCCAGGTCTCCCGGCATCAGCGGTCCCAGGCAGCGCGTGACCTGTTCTGAGACCCCGAGTACAGTGGAGGGCTCCCGGCCGCCCTCCACAAGCCGCCGTGTGCCCCTGGCCCCGCAGTTCGCTCATAATCTCATGATCTCAAGGAAGGAAATCAGGTTAGCCTGACAGCCTCATCTTTTTACAAAGCCGCTTGTTTTTCGTAAGGTTGGTTCTGTTGCCCTGTGTGACCACAGAGCGTCTGCTGTTAAGTGAGCAGAGAAGACCATCATCCATCCATTCCAATGACGGGATTGGGGAAGGACCTTGGGAGTCGCCCAATCCCATCCCTTCATCTTTCTAGCCTTAGAAAGAGAGAGAGAGAGAGAGAGAGACAAGAAATGAAGGAAGGAAGGAAGGAAGGAAGGAAGGAAGGAAGGAAGGAAGGAAGGAAAAGAAAGAAGGGAGGAAGGGAGGGAGGGAGGGAGAGAGGGAGGGAAGGAAGGAGAGAAAGAGGGAGAGAAATTAAGCCAGACAGCAGGGTTCCAATTTTGGTTCCACCACTGGGGGGCTTCAAGCATGTCATATAACCTCACTGTGCCTCAGTTTTCCTATTTGTCAAAAAAAAATCATTGCCATCAAGTCATGATGCCAATAGAACGTGTGGGGTCCTATAAGTCCCAAGTGAGTTAACACACGGACATCCTTGGAGCAGTGCTGGGCTCATCTCGAGGGCCCCCGAATGCCACCCAGGGCTTGATCCTCAGACCAAGGTGAGGGGTTCTGGTGGGGGGGCGGGTGTTGTGCCCTCCTGAAAGGAGCCAAAGGAGTTAGTCCCCAGCACTCCCAGAGTACCTGAGCCAGCACAGGGACTGTCCAGGCCCTTGTCCTTGCCACTTGGCCTCCTCCACAAGCACCTGGACCCCCTACACTGTGACTCCTAAGCTTCCTGTGTGGGGCCTTGCCCTCAATCCCATGCCCCGGTCTCCACCAGCCCAATTTCTTCAGCTGTTCCTTCCTCCTCCTTCACCATCTCTCCTCTCCAGCCAAGAATCCCCCTTCCCCAAGTCTCATCCCAGCTGCTAATACCTTCAAAAAATCCAGAGTCTCTCCGCACACTAGGCCCTAACTGACTTGCCAGGAGCCCCACTGAAGACAAGATGAGGAAACCATTCTGCACAACTTCTGGAAACTATATGAGGGTGTTTTTCAAGACTCTAGAGGTCTCTGGCATGAGGTCAAGGGGCCGAGAGAAAGCAAGAGTAACATGAAAGCCCCAGGCAGTACTGGGAAAATTAGTCCTTGGGGCATCAAGTTGCTGTAAAGTGCTGTGATTTTATGTTATGTTTGTGCCTCTGGAGCCACTGCCTCTGGAGCAACAGCCTCTGACAAGACTCCAGGCTCTCCTGAAGAAGAAATTCAGAAAAGCAATATTTCCATCACTTTAGTCTGCTCACTATTGAAATGAGAGACAAGGGTGGACCATGGGTACTCAGGGGTTTATTCTGATACCTTGTCCTAACATATATTAAGAAGTGAAGCAGGAGAAATTCAAAATGGCTGACCTACCTTGAGGAAAGCATGAATGAGAAGACGAGTCATTGTTGGCTATCCGGCCTACTAGCATGCCCTCTTCATTTAGAAGAATTTCTTCTTTCTCATTCTTTATACTCTTGACGAAAGAATGATTCCAGGCACAGTACCCTACCTCAGAAGAAAAGGGGACACATGCTTCTTCTCTGGGACTGTGCCCTCAGCTCAGCCATATGGGCCATCTCTCTCATCCTCGGGTTCCTTAGTCTGCCATTTTGCTGGAAATGGAAGTCACCAACCCCAGCCAACTGCTCTGGGTAGTGGATTAGCCAGGCAGTGTGGCTTCCTGCCCCGCTTTGCCATGACCAGTCATGTGACCTCGTGTGTCGCCTAACTTCTGTGGGCCTCCATTTCTTCATCTGGATAAACAGACAAATGTTACAATCCTGATTTTGAGCAAAAGAAGCCGACACAGACAACGTAGACTGTATGAGTCCAAGCCAGCCAAGACTCAACTTTATTATTTAGGGATGCATACATGATGGCAAACTAAAATGAAGAAGGAAACGATCGTCATAAAAGCAAAGCAGTGAGCGCCTGTAGGACGTGGGAAGGGATGTGAGTGGGAAAGGCCACTCGGGGATCCTGGCATCATCGTACTATTCGTTCTGTCTTGAGTTGGGCTGTTACACAAGTCTTTGCTTTACAGGTACTACAATTACAATGATTCGTGACATTTACATTTATGTCCTTCTCTGTATGTCTGCTGTGATGATAAAGAAATGGACAGTGTATTTAAAGAGCCTTATACACGGTAGAGTAATGTACACATATTACTGAATGACCTCTTCCTGCCTGTCCCTTTTCTCTAGGTTCCTAATCGAGAATGTCCAAGCTGGAAGAGACCATTCTAGTCTGGCCTCCCATGTCTCATTTTACAGAGAAGGAAGCTGAGGTCGAGAAAGCAATGACATTATGTCCTCGTCCTTCTCTCCTCCTACCCCCATGGGGTTTCCAGCCCCAAGACTCACGCGAGGCTAGAACCAGAAACTCCCTCCTTGTTTTCAGCAGCTGGCGTGTTATGTGTGAATCCAGCCACCACCTCAGAATTCTGGGCTAACAGAGCGTTTCCTCTCCTCGGGTACCTGTTTCCAATGGCCTCCCTCTCAGGCTGAAAAAAACCATCTGCAATTTCCTCCTGCCCATGACTCCCCCTAGATGCGCTCAGCCCTGGGAGTAGTAGAGAACTTTATTAGTTTTTTAAAAACCCGCACACACCTTCCCAAGCTCGCATAAACCCTTCTGAGCATCCTTCTACAAACCACTCCAAAGGAATGAAAACCATGCTGGGGAGAGCCCTGAGCCCACGGCAGGTGTATCTGAGATTCCGGCTCAGGCATTACGAGCTTGCTAGAGGCTCCCAAGGTCTCCTCATCACCGCAACAGATGTGGTCCGTATTTCCCTCTGAATAAGTTACCTCCAGCTTGAAGCAGCTGGGAACTTTACAAGCAGTCCTGGTCCCAAGGCCAGTTATTTGCTAGAAATTAGCAATGACTAAGATACAACAGTCTCCCTTTGTTCTAGGCGGTGGAAGCCAGCTTGCCTTGCATTCTTTGTTTTCAGCGTTGCTCAGAGAGCTGTGGCCAGAGCTGTGGCCAGTGCTGTGGACAGAGCCACACCTGGGTTGGGGCTGTTCCTTCCTGACATTCTCCTGTGTCCTCCTTGCCTTGCTCAGACTGATGAGGGAGGTACTGTTGACTATCCATGACATTTGTTCATCTTTGTTTCTCCCCCATTTCCCTCTCATTCATCTTCCAGAACAAGAAAGAAACAGAGTGGGTGGACTGCAGGCCGTTTTCATTGCTTTGTCAAAGGCTGGACATTTTCCCAGAGACTGAGCAGATCCTCCAAATCCCTGTCCTCTAAGAGCTGGAGGGAAAGGCCACTCGGGTCTGTGGCCTTGTCACCTGTCCACCGCTGGGCCCAGCAGGTGTGCAGCCACAGCAACAGGGTCACCACCCCAGTGAAATGAACTCTGTCTAACGGAGTTCCATGCGAGAGGAGCCCTGCTCTGCGGCTTACAGGCTGGTTAAGTTTGTGCAAGTCTTGTCACCTCTCTGTGCCTCAGTTTGTGCATCTGTAGAATAGGTGTGACAATGCACAACAGGCACCAACAGGCACATTTCATGGGGTGATATGAAGAGGCATACCAGCTACAACATTTTCAGGGCCCAGAGCACAGTCAAAATCCGGGTCCCTTCCCCGACTAGGTTGCCTCATACCAGAGTGTAGGTTGTGCACTGCACAATGGGAATGGTGCTCCCCAAAGCTGTGCGCCGTGCATCCTTCCAAGGAGGCTGGACAAGGCAGACTTGCTTCCTAAACCACTGGTAGATCCCCAGAATGGAGAACAATGGACTAGTGCCTCCAATCCCCTACTATAACAGGCTGAGCCCACAAGCTTCAGCTCCTTATATGAAAACTCACCCTAACCCTTCAAAGCAGGCAGTGAAGGGAGAGTGTCCGTGGGGTGGGGTGAGGGCTGGGTCACCCAGTCCCTACAATTGTTGAGGTCCTCTTGGACTCCCCTTAGGATGCTCTCCTTGGTCACTACGCTCCCACAAGCAGCTCTGGGGCGTGGGATGCTGCTCCCTTTTCACCATCCCTTCTCGGTTCCCCTTTAAACCTTTTGCCCATTCCAGATCAGACAGAAGCCCTTAACCCAACTTTGTTAGAAGGCTGGGATGACAGAGGGAAATTAGCAGCTGTGTGCAGCCGTGGGGACCTGTCAGGCATGCCAGCTAAAGCTCTCTCCAGGGGCCACAGGCCCCTTTCTAGCCCCATGGGATTCTGGGACAGCACAAGGAACTTACCCACCACCTGCTCCCTTTCCCTCCTGCTTTGGGAAACTTCCCCCTCCACCACCAAGGGAGGGGAGGCGCCTGCAGGGAGCAATCCAACTTTTGTTCATGGGAGAGCTTTCCCTCTTTAGCCCAGAGAAATAGAAGAGCTCAATATGGGGGAAACAGACGGTCAAAATTCTAAGCAACCTGCATCCTGCTTCTCTTGTTCTCACTGCCAACATTTTCCTGAAGTTTCCATCTCAACAGGCCTCGGGGAATTAGCATTGGGGTTTGGAGTCAAGAGACCTCAGATTGGGGGGCCGGGGAGCTCCTGGGTGCCTCAGTCTGTTCAGCGTCTACCTTTGGCTCAGGTCATGATCAAGCCCCACATTGGTCTCCCTGCTCATTGGAGAGCCTGCTTCTCCCTCTCCCTCTGCCCCTCCCTGCTGCTCATGCTCTCTCTCTCTCTCGCTCGCTCTCGCTCTCTCAAATAAAATAAACAAAATCTTTAAAAAAGAGAAGGAGAGAGAAACCTCAGATTGGGGATCCTCCCCAGACTGGGGGATTGAATCTTGACTGCTGTGACCCAGCTGTGTGGCCTCTGGTGGTCACTTCACTTACCCCTCTGGCCCTCAGTTTCCCCATCCATAAAGTGGGGACAGTATCAGCCTCTCTCGCAGAGCTGCTGGGAGGATCCTGGGAAGGCTGGGGGTAAATTGTTTCATATTGTAGTGTTAAGGTCACTGCAAAACCCTGTCCTGTCCAGTGTGGATACTTTCGTTTTGGTTCTCTTTGGAATTGGACAGTGTTCCAGAACAGGGCAATCAAGGCTCAAAAGCCCTCCAGTGGTTAACAGCACTTTGTTTATGATTCCCATGGAGAAAGCAGCTACTACCAATGGCTCCCCTCCTTTAAGGATAGAGAGGGGAGAAGGCTTTGCCCTGAAATTTGCACAAGAAAGCCTCTTCCCCCTCCACCCCCATAATTAGTCTATTGGTGCATTTGGCTAACGGGTAGCAACCGGGAATTCCAAGCAGCCATCCCTGTTCCTGTTAGTGAAAAAGGAGGGAAAACATTGGAGAGAAAAAGGAAGAGACAGTGACCCAGAGACAGAGAGACAGAGAGAAAGACTGGGGCATCCACAGGAGTGGGGTGGGGGGACACACACTGAGACAAAAGGAGACCCAGAGAGGGACTGGAACACTTAGACAATAGGGGCAAAGAGGACAGTAGTGTTGCAAGGGTGTGTCTCATAAATGAATATTAAAAAGAGAAACAAAAATCAAAATTTGCTTTAGAGCAGGCCTGTTGCCTTCTGCTCCCGTGTGTCAGGCACGAGCCCTTGGGAGGTCTAGGATAGCTAATTTGCTTGGGCAAAGGTACTAAGTATCTATTAGGTATATGTTACATATAATTGAACCTAAAAGTGGTTCAAGGTTGTCCCTTTAACAGGGTCACCCTTGCTCTCTTGCCTTCCCAAAGGTTTCTGGAGCGGAACCGAGGGTGCCGGGGGTGACCCCTGCTCCAGCCTGAGGACAGCAGCCCACCTGGCAGAAGCCATTGGGAACTGCTTCCCCCATGGGATCCCACTTCCTCCGAGCTCCACCAACACACTGTAGGGTGTGTGGCGGGAGCCTGCTTGTCGTCAAGGGCAGGGTTCCCTGCACCTGGATCTGACCTCTCCAGCCAGCCTGGGGTTCCCCATGATCCCTCCTTACTCCCAGACAGCAGGCTCAGGGGCCACACCTTGGGGCTGAATCAGGCTCTCTCTCCTGCCTGCACCTTCTCTGTGTGCCCCCGGCTCCTCCCTTCTGCATGGTGATGGGGACAGGAATATTGTCCTGGGCAGTGGGGATGCAGTTTCTTCCTCTCTGAGCCACTGAGCGCAGTACCAGCATAGAGAGCGAGTGCTCGGCAGCTCTGAACTAGCCCAGTGCATGGCCCGTTAGAAAGACCCAGGGCAGGGGTGCCTGGGTGGTTCAGTTGTTAAGCATCTGCCTTAAGATCAGAGCATGATCCCGGGGTTCTGGGATAGAGCCCCACCTCGGTCTCCCTGCTCAGCAGGAATCCTGCTTCTCCCTCTCTCACTCCCCCTGCTTGTGTTCACTTCCCTCTTCTGGGCTCTTTTTCCCCAAATGTGGAATGAAAAGACTGAACTGAATAGCAGTAGCTTTCCAACCTTTTGAATGACAAATTACAGCAAGAAATGGATTTTGACATCATGGTCCAGTAGACACACAGGTGTTTATGGAACTGGGACACAACGGGCTCTCACCCTGACCATGTCCTAGGCACTCCCAACATTTCCTGCTCTACACGGCGGAAGTGGCCACTGCTATGTTGATTTCATGGTAACCGGTGGGTCACGACTGCAGGGTAAAAGCCCCAGGCAAGGGGTCTCAGAGGTACCAAGAGGCCCCCCTTGAGGGAGGAGGGACCCCCATCAGACAGAACCTTGGGCCTTCACCACCCACCATTCCCACCTCACTCAGAGCAACGCTGCTCTTCTCTGTTTTGTTCACGGGCCTTCCCCACAAGGCTTTGTTAGGAAATAGTGTTTTCTGGTTAGATTCACAAAAAAATAAGATTAAAACCAACTGGACTGGCAGCCATTGGGTGATTTCAATCTTCGATGTCCTGTGATTCGGTGGCTTGAAATGAATTGGACAAAGTGAGTAACAATGAAAACAAAATCAAGAATTCTGGGGAGGGAAAGTGGAGTTAGAATCATTTCATCTGGAGAGAAGGACTGACTAATGTATTTCAAGTAGATACATAATTGCTATGTATTAAATAAAGAATTACCTTTACCAAATGACTTCTGAGGTAGGAAAAGAGGTTAGAGTTTGAAGTCAATGGCTTCAAACCTTGAGATATCTTTGATGCAAACAGATGATTATATTAAACCCCGGGGACAGCACCCGTGGGCAGAAAGAGCTGCACTGGGGTCATGAGGAGTGGCCCATTATATACTTTCAAGTTGGGAGTGGGTTAGGGGTAGCCTAAGTCTCTAAGGAATTTTGGAAGCAAGGTTTCCAGGACCTTGAGGGGGCTAGCTATTGTTAGGAAAAGGTCATTTAGTACTGCCTAATAAAACCTGAGTATAGACCCTTCAGATGTGTATCGGTGGGTCATATGCTTGGGGGATGATCGCCAGCATGTATCTTGGAGGGTTTAGAGATAAAGGAATTTTCTGAAGGAATTTTTATATGTTAAAGCAGACTTACAGGATCCTAGGGGACAGGGAGAGGGGTTTCGGGTTAGGATTACCTTTTGCCCTTAACAAAGTGTCAACATCAAGGCTGTTGAATCCAGAGAGGAATGTCCCTCTGCCTGTTTCAAGGACTTGTCAATGGACTCTAGGTAGTAAGGAAATTCAACAATTTTTCTTCTGTCTTTGTTTCCCACATCAACTTCTATGTCCCAGACATTTACATTTCTCAGTGTGATCCTCACCATAAACTTGCGAGGAAGGGTTTCTTATGCCCATTTTATAGATAAGGTAACTGAGGCTCAGAAACACTCAGAACTTGTCCGAAATCACACAACCATGAAAAACATCTTGCTCTCCCCAGAGGGGAAGCTAGGAGGAGATGCAACAGAAAAAATCATGGTAGATCCAACCCGAAGAGGGCTCAGTTGTCTCTTTTATAAGTAGAGAAATCCTACCTTTCAGGGCGATTATGAGGATTGATTGAGAAAACGCAAGTGCCTGGCTCGTAAGAGTTGCTCAACAAATGGGAGCTCTTGTTACGAAAAGCTAAACCAAAGGGGCGCCTGGGTGGCTCAGTCGACTGAGTACTGAGTACTCGACTCAGTCAGGTATCAGACTTTTGATTTCAGCTCAGGTCATGATGCCAGGGTCGTGGGATGGAGCCCCATATCAGCTGGGCTCCCAGCTCACTGGGGAGTCTACTTGGGATTCTCTCTTTCCCTCTCCCTCTGTGCCCACCACCCACCCCACACATGCACACTAGCTCTCTAGCTCTCTCTCTAAAATAAATAAATCTTTAAAAAAAAAAAAAAAAAGTGAAACCCACAGAACCTGCAAACACCACCACCGCTCCTACAAAAGAGACACACGCAGCATATGCTGGTGCTAAAATCCCACTCTTACAGTTCAGTTCCCAAGAAAAAGGGACACAGTCGTCATGGTCTCTAATCAAACAAATACCACAGTGAGGCTGCTGTTTTTAACATACAGCTGAGAGGATGTGTGTCTACTCCTCCCACCCCACTCACCCTTGCGGATGATACCACTCCCCTCCCCCCTTGCCAACGATAAGAGCAAAGAAAAAGACTTTCCTTCCAAAGCAGGGATCCAGGGCTCCCTGCATCTCTGAAACAGAAGCCACCATCGAGATCACCCAGCTGCAACCTCCAGCCCATTTTACAGGTGAGAAGACTGGGGCAAAAGAGGGCTGGCGGTAAAGCCAAGGTCACACAACATGCCTGTGGAAGAGCTGGGCCCAGAACCATAGGACCCTGGTCTTAAGCACTGACAACTCCGGTGACGGGTTGGCTTTCCTAAGCATCTGTGGGTTTCCTGACATGTTCACCTTCATGTTGGTCCCATGCTCACTGTCCCCTGACTTCCTAACAGCCTGCAGCACAAAGGCTTTGCCTGCAGAGAAGAGGAAGGAAGACTCTCCTCCCCAAAGTTGCCAGTCTGCCTTTTGCTGCCTCACCACCAACTCCACACGTGGACCGTAATAATCATCAGTCCGGCCACACAGACAGGGATGCATGTGTGTTTACCATTCATGCATCCTTCTCCGCCATTTTGTGAGTTTCCTGAGGGCAGGGGTTGGATCTTCCCATCTCTCTGGTCTGAGGCAGGGTCCTTGCCACTCACAGTCTCTGTTTCCTCTACTCTTCACAGGAATGATGGGAATTCAATACGGGGATAGACATGAAGAGTGAAGCGTGGTACCTAGAACCTAGTAAAGGCTTAATATATGCTAGCTATTATCATTATTATGTTATTAATTTTTGTCATGATCTGTATCCCTAGCCCCAAACCTAACACAGTGGCCAGCAAAAACACAGATGCTCAGTAACTTTGTAGGAAATAAATGTGCCAGGGATAGGGTCACTGACTCATCGCCTACCATCTACCAAATTTCTAGTAAGTACTTATATCAGTCAGCTACAGGCATGAAATGCTACGTAACAAACCATCCCTGAATTCAAGGAATTGAAACAGCCATCATATGTTCTCATTCACATATCTGTAGGTCGATAGGAGCAACTCTGCCCACCCCTATGTGTTCAGGCTGGGGCCCATGACAAAGCGGCAGGAGCTGCTAGGGGAAGTCCTCATAGAGATGGCAGAAGACCAAGTGGAAACACACACAGTATCTTCTGGCCTGAGCTGAGAATTGGCTCCTGGCATTTTTGTCTACTTGCCACTGGGCAACAAAAATAAAAGTCACAGGGTCAGCCTCACAGCCAAGGGGGAGAAGAAATTTCCTCTCCTGTGAGACTACAGCAAGGGCCTTGCTGTGGGTCTATTACACAAGCACAGGGAAGGGAGGGATCGTCACCCGTCATCCTGGCATGGACCCACAAGTCCACCTCTAACTTGCAGCGGCCTGAGGGCTGGTTTCTTTACTGCTGTTTTCCTCCAACCCATACATAGGAATCACCAGAAATATGCATACCCCACCACCACCAGGATCTTGGGGAGGAAAAAAAAACCTTAGACAGAAAATGAAATGTATTTCAAAGCAGTTTGCAAGTATACGGTGTAAAGCATAAACAAACAGGCGGTAATTCCTCTCATCTTGCCCTCTGCAGTTAGAGATGTTCGCACAAACGCTTCCTAACGGAGCGCTTAATTTCAAGGAGCTGAAAATGGATCTGACAATGTGTTGTTTACAAGCAAATTTCAGGTTCTGGAAGTAAGAAGAAAGGATAGTTCAAGCCCACAGATCATTCTTTCCAGTTAGGATCGAGCGTCCCTGTGGACCTGACAACACTCAGCCTTTCAGGAATGTGCCACCTTTGCTTCTCGGAGGGCACTGGGCCCAGTCTGATGGTCAAGGAGAGAGTCAAAAGGGCAGGAGGTCAAGTCCCTTGACAGCTGGGGAGACAGAAGCAGCCAAAGTCCCAGGAGTCCCTGTGCCTTGATTCGGGAGGGACACCCTCCATCCTTGGAGTTTGGTCCTACTGGGCCTCCCTGGGGGGCAGTGCTGGGAGGAGGGGCAGAGGACACAGAACTGTCAGATCTAGGGATGTGGAAGGAAATCTGTTTCTGCTCACTTGTAGCCGCAAAGACTGTTTAC
Source organism: Enhydra lutris kenyoni (assembly GCF_002288905.1). Taxonomy (NCBI): domain Eukaryota; kingdom Metazoa; phylum Chordata; class Mammalia; order Carnivora; family Mustelidae; genus Enhydra; species Enhydra lutris. Next base: position 5,243,376 of record NW_019154104.1, read on the forward strand.
CTCCCAGTCTGTGTTTTTCAAGGAAATGGAGACCAGCAGAGGAAAAACGCCCTTCTGAAAACATTTCCACGAATTTACGCCGTTCAACTAGAGAGGCACAATCCTTCAGCGACACCTCTGGGATTTCACGTGGTCAGGATGAGACTGGCCTGCACCTGGAAACACAACCACGTGGGAGGCAACCTGCTGGATCCGCAAAGACAGAGCTTTGGCCACGCCACCCTTGGCTCAGCAGAGCCAAGGAGAGACACACACACACATCCCCTGGGACCCCTTGGTAAAATTCGGATCTGTCTCTCATCAGAGGGATGAGCAGGGGAACTCAGTGGGATGGCATCAAAAGACCTGGTTTTGACAGCCCAGGGCTGCTAGCGCAGGGACGTGTGACCCCAGACAAGTCACTAAACTGCTGGGAGCCTCAAGGTCCTGTTGTGAAAGTGGCTGAAAATCTTCCCCCTCCCGGGGCTACTGTGGCCAAACAAGGAAAGGAGTATGACTTGATCATTTCATCTCCTTCCTGAGCAGGGCAGGGCTGCCGCCTGGGGACAGGCATCCACAGGCACAAGTCCATTGCTGGATTGGTTCTGTGGGATAAGAATAGGTCTTAGGAAAGCTACCAAACTAAGCCAAGGGCTGATACTTGGAATTCATGGAGCACCTGGGGAGCCAAGGATATTTCCTGGAGACCGGAGGAGAAACTTGGGGCAGTCGGGGCAACAAGACACACATGGAAGCTTCCAAGGAAGGCTTCCTGGAAGAGGCAGAAGGGCCTTGGAAGATAAGTAGATACTGAGACAAGTAGTACTTAGCAATTAGTCTAGATCTAATCTGCCTATATATCTAAGTACTAGTTAGATGATGCTGAGTGCTTAGATTATACTGCTACATACTTGGTCCTTAGATAAGTAGAGCAGGCTCACCAGGTAGGAAGAGTGTTACGAGTAGCCTAGAGGGCCGATTGCCTGCATTGTGTTTGGAAAGGACCCACTGGATCAGTGTGCTGAGTGGAGGAGTACAGAGCAGTGAGTGCGGGGTGGGGGGTGAAGAAAGAAGAGGAGAGGAACAGATGTCAAGGAGCTTTAATGCCAGGATGAGGGGTTGAGAGTCTATACCAAGTAGAACTTTTTTAGGAACAGATGATGGAAAAACCAACTCAAACTGACTTAAGCACAAAAGGGAATGTATCAGTTTATACAACTGAAATGTTGCGGGGTTGGAGGGAATGGGCTTCAGGTAAAGCTTAATCCAGGTTCATCTTGGCTCAGCACTGCTTTCTCAACAGGCCACATGCCTGAGAATCAGGCTGGTGGCTATCTGTGGGCACTCAGGGAGCTGTTCCCAGGAGAGGGCAGCAAGCATGCTCCACACACTCACCCTGCCAGCAGTGGGGAACGGCATAGCAAGGGACCCACTAAGGCAGCGTCCCTAGGACCAGCATGACATTTGGGGGAGGGGCGAGACCTGTACTCACAGGAGTGGATACAGCATTTAGGCGATGGCTCAGTGGCCTCCACAAAGTAGAAAGTTAGCTCAGTCCCCACTCCCCAACACCAACCGAATGCAATGGGGTTGCTGGGGATGCCTTGCTTCTCTTAAATATTGGGTCCTCAATTCTCAGGCCCTGCAGGTCGGCGGGGGAGGGTGGAATGGGACAGGGTGGAGTTGGAATGACCACTGAGCCCAGGAGGGAACAGTGGTTCCTGGCCTTCCCCGGGACCCCAGAGGCCAGTGGGCTCAATCATCCCCCCTCCCCCACCTTCACATCATCTCTCCCTTTTAATCCAGCAAAAAGCTTTTACGTTTTTTTTCAATCTGCAGTGGAGATTGAGGATTTAGTTCTTTTGCATTTCAAATGTTTATTCATTTTTTAATTTAAACCCCTAAAACTAATTCTGGGGCCTCCCTGTGCCACATGGCCCCCTGATATCCTGAATCCTTTTCTCATCCCCATGCCCTGTCTCATCAGACTAATGTGATACAATAGGATTTGTATATGAGTGCATGTTCTTAAAAGGATTTTTTTTAAAAACCAACAAAAGGGTTTTTGAGATATTAAACTTTTTTTTTAGTCTTTTAAATTTTGGGTGGTTTCCATGGTAACTGGTAAGTTTGCTTCTTTGTTCTCTCCAATTTTCTAGAGAAGCTAAGGCAGCTCTCGGTAGCTTCTCAAATAGATTTGGATCGGAGGCCCAGAGTCCAGGCGTGGGAGGGGGCCACCTGCAGCCCCGGGGTCAAGGAGCTGCCCCCTGGGATCTGGTCACCAATCGGTAGGATGGCTAGAGCCGGAACAAGCACTCATGTCAACCCCACTCCCCTTCCCACATCTCCCTCGGGCCTGGGTCTCTTCCCTCCAGGTCTAAGAAGTCCACACGCACACTGGAAGTCCAGGTCAATTTCCCTGCGGGGTGCAGCAGGCAAGGGAGTGGGGGTGGAGAATGGGGCATTGGCCTGCTGAGGACTTCCTAAGCCCCCAAACCCAGCCTTTGCGGAGCCTGTCTAGCTGCTTAGTCACCCCCTACCCCACGACCATCACACTGCCTGGCCTTGGGCTCTTGCTCCTGGGACCCAGGACCTTCACCCTCCCTGTGTCCCTGGGCTCAGCTGGTTCACCATCTCATCCCCCAGGGCCCCCCAGAAGAGCCTGGGCCATGGGCAGCCCAGAAGTCTGGCTGCAGGGTGGAGCCTATTCTGGGGATGAACCTCCTTCTTGCTCACCATTTCCCAGCCTGAGTTCCCTGAGTCCCCGATATTGGCATTTCTGCATTTCTCCCCTCCTCTTCTAGACCAGTGCTTGTCGACGGTCAGTGCTGACACACAGGATTGTGAACTCAGCCAGGATCTCCGCAGGAGGCAGAGGGTCCCCTCAAACGGGGGATTGGGACTGCTCGCCCGTGCAGACAACGTTAAGGAAACCCCGGGGGGATGTTGAAGCATCCGTGGGGCTAGACACAGCACCGGCCCCAGGCCAAGGGGATAAGGCGCCAGAGTTGCAGAAGCAGCTGCGTCCTCAAGGCTGGTTCCCTCTGTCAAGCCTCCCAGACCCTGGGCCACAGCCCCTGCTGACTCACCGCCTGGCAGGGACCCACAGCCCTCCACACTCAGTCTCCATGGTGCCCGTGTCTGGCAAACCCCAACCAGAAGCCCTGGGCAAGGGGCCGTTCATGCAGCGGGGACAGGTCAGCCTCGACCTGGACACCAGGTATGGGCAGAGAAGGGCAGAAATGAGTTGAGAGGGTAACAGCCAGCACAATGAGCTCCCTGGCTCCTCCTGGGAAACCCATCCGGGCACCCTCGGGGCTGCCTAGCTGCCCTTGAACCTCTCCCAGGGGTCAGAATCAGGACGCGCTGCCCGTGCCCCCGCTCCGCCCCACACACACCCCAGACCTCCGAAGTCACCACGGGGCTCATCTTGAACAAGAATGGCTGGTGTCCTGCGCAGGGTGGGGAACCCGTGCGTGCACTCCAAGGGGGCCGAGGACGGTGGCCCCGGGATTCCAAAGCCTCCCGGAGGAGCACTGCCCTACCTGGCCGTACCCGTGCCGGCCCCGAGGGCTCCTGTCCTCCGGGTCCCCTCCGTTCCAGGCACAGCTGTGGCCTTCTTTTCTGTCTCCTTCCACTCGCGCTCAGCAGCTCCTGCTCAGAGTCTGGTGCTGCGCTGGCCTCCACGAGGGGAAGGCCACGGACAGACCGGTGCTGGCCTCCGTGGGCTCTCTGCCTGGGGCACTGGGTGGGCATAAGGTTGGCCTGAGGAGGGTTGAGTTCTAACCAGGCTAAGGCCACACACATCCCACCAGGGAGTTCCTTACAAGGTCTCCGTGTGTTTGTCACCTGGCCAGTCAGGGGACATGCTCCCCACCAGAAGTTAAAGAGCAGGCCATGGGATGTGGAGTCCTGAAGGGAGCTGGTCCAAGGCAGGCCTTCAGGATGCTCATGGGGCAGGGCTCAAGAAGAAAGCAGGCAGGTCAGGCCATTTTACCTGAGGGGGCCCCTCCTATCCAGGAGGTAACCAGGGCTCCCAGGCAGAGAATGTCATCTGTGACTTGCTGGGGCACAAGGCCGTGGTTGGGCCATCAGAAGACCTAGGTTCTGCCCTTGTCTCACCACCTTCTCCTGTAGACTTTGGTTCTTCTCCAGTGTTTGGGACCTAATTCTTCACCTGGCAAGTGAAGCACCTGGAGCGGTTATCTCAGAGTTATCCCAGCTCCAGAAGGTAGGAAAACCAGACTCAGCCCATCCTGCAGGCCTCTCTCCAAGGAAGACTCTGGAGAAACCCTGTGTGGGATGGGTTTTTCTCCCACAAACGTGTTTGGCAGAGGGAAGAGCCGGGTGGAACCACAGCCACTTGCCCTGACACGCAGGCCAGGAAGCCTGCAGGCCCGCCCAGAGCAGGTGACACTCAGGATGTTAGTGGGTTTTTCCCTGAAGCCTCTTAGACCAGAGCCGAGGGAAATATCAGCAAGCTGGCAGCGTGCCACCTGAGTCAGTCCAGCTCTGGCCTCATTCGAGGAAAACGAACTGCAGGAGGTCAGGAAGTGTGCTGTTGGGCAGGGGGCACGCGTGGGCATGATGTGTGCCCTGTGTGTGCCTGTTCACAGCTGGGCAACACTGACGTTCATCTGATACGGACTTGAGAAGTACCATCTCGGCCTTATAAAACATCAACCACGGGTCTAAACACCCAGATGCCTTCTTGTTGCTTCAGTGGCTCCCTGGCCCCCTGACACAGATGAGCCTCTCACTGAAGGGTTCACTCCCAGCCTTGCTCCAGTGAAGGAAAGAGAGTGTTCTAGTCAGTGGAGGGAGAAGAGGGCCCTGTTCCTGTATTTGATAGTTGCCCTGCATGTATGCGCGTGGCTGTAAGGATTTTATCTACAATCTCTGTGAGTGAGAGCTTGGTGTCACAGAGAGCCTGTCCCTTTCCTCAACAGTTTGATATAAGATGTCCCTTCTCATTGTTTTAGAGTAAGGAACCTGGAGTTTGGGGGCAGAGAACCCAGTTCGCAGCCCAGCTTGGCTCAAATGGTGGTCTCTCTCCGTGGTGGAGTATTATTCAGCCATGAAAAGGAACAGAGCACTGATACATGTGATCCTGTAGATGAAACTTTAAAACGTTATCCTGAGTGAAAGAAGCCAGACATGAGAGGTCTCATACTGTGTGATACCACTTATCTGAAAGATCCTGAATCAATAAATTAGAATGGAGGGGGCTGGAGGAAGAGGGAATGGGAAGCGACTGCTTCATGGGACAGGGTTTTTGTAAAGTCCTATAGAGGATAGTCAGGGAAGGATTCTTGAAGAGGAAACATCAAAGCTGAGACACACAGGCTGAGAAGGAGCCAGTCATCCAATGGTGAAGGGACAAGCATTGTGGCCAGAGGTCAACTGAGGTGACTCAGGGGTCAATGACACTGTCTGGAGGGTCCAAGATGGCCTCAGACATTGAGCACCTTGGTAGGAACCTCAGCAGGAAGACTTGGCCCAGCACCTACATGTGACCTCTCCAGCATTGAGATCTCAGGGCTTCCAGAATGTTCCACGGACAGAATTAGAAAAACCCAGTTTCTTAAGGCATCAACCCAGAAACTGGCCCTTCCTTTCTACCATATCCCATTGATCAGGGTGGTCACAGTGCCCACTTAGATTCAAAGGGATGAAACAAAGACCTCCTCACTCAGAAGGAGGAATGGAATAATCTGACGGACCTTCACTACTGGTAGATATATTTTTAATTACTCATTAGATTTCCTTAATGGGTATAGTTTGTTTTAGATCTTCTACTTCTTCCACAGTCAGTTCTCTTCTCTAGGAAACTGTCCCTTTTACCTAGGTTTTCATATTAACTGGCATCAGAGTTTTATAACATGCTTTTTAAAAAAAAAAAAAAGTTTATTTTTGGTTTATTTGTGTCTGTGCCTCCCTTCTTGTTCCTAATGTTTTTTTCATCAGCCCTGCCTGAGATTTCTAGTAACTTTTTTTACTTGAAATGCCAGAAATTAACTTTGATTACAAAACTATAAAAATGACACATTATAGTAATGGTGAAGTAATTGGGGGAAAAAATCAATGAAACAGAAGAGAATACATCATGGGCAATATGAGAAACTTCCAGGCTGACATTATCTTTCTGGAATGTTCTCTCTACTTCCTCTACTTAAAAATCGTGGTAAAACATGCATAACATAAAGTTACCATTTTAACCATCTCTAAGTGTACAGTTCAGTGGCATGAAGTACATCCATTTTGCTTTGCCACCATCATCCCATCCATCTCCAAAGAACTTTTTAATCCTGCAAAACTGAAACTTTACTCACTTCACAAGATTCACCCTCCTCCCCTCTCTGGCATCCACACTGAAAGTCTACCTTCTCTGTGACTTGATTACTCTAGGGACTTTGTGTTAGTGTATCATGTAGTATTTGTCCTTTTGTGAATGGCTTTTTTCACTTAGCCCAATGTCTTCAAGGTCCGTTTATGTTTCAGCGTGTGTCAGCACTTCCTTCCTTTTTAAGACTGAGTAATATCCCATTGTGTGTAGATATCACATTCTGTTTACACACTCCCCCGCTGAGGGACACTTGGGTCTCTTCCACTTTTTAGCTGTTGTCAATAATGTTGCTACGGACATGAGTGTACAAACATCTGTCTGAGTCCCTTCTTTCACTTCTTTGGGGTATATACCCACAAGTGGGATTGCTACATCATAGGGTAATTATATTTTTTAAGTTCTGACACATTGCCATACCGTTTCCAATAATCTTTTCAGAGAGTCAACTGTATGTCTTTGTTGATCTTCTTTTTGGTACCTTTGTTTTGTGTTTCATTTTGTATTTTGTACCTGTGGTTATCTTTGATACTTTCCTTGTGCTCTCTTTGGACCTACTGTGTTCTTTTTCTAACTTAAGTTGGATTTACCTTATTTATTTTTGGCTTTTCTTCTTTTTGATTATGAATTTCTAAGCTGTGTCCTACAGTTTTGAAATGTAGAATTTTGTTTTCATTCGGTCCTAAACATTTTCTAGATTGTCATTATGATTTCTATTAAGATCCATGTATTATTAGAAATGGACTTTAATTTTCAAAGTAAATGGGTATTTTTAAAGCTTTTTTTTTTTTTTTTTTTTTTTTTAGGGGCACCTGGGTGGCTCATTCAATTAAGCATCTGCCTTCAGCTCGGGTCACAATCTCAGGGTCCTGGGAAGGAGCACCACATTGGACTCCCTGTTCAGCAGGAAGCCTGCTTCTCTCTCTCCCTCTGCCTGCTGCCCTCCTCCCTGCTTATGCTGTGTGTGTGTGCCAAATAAATAAATAAAACTCTTTAAAAATGAAAAAGTTGCATTATTTTAATTATTTTTCATCCATTGCATCGTTATGAGATAACATGGTCAGTATGAAATATTTTTTAAATGTTTGTTGAGATTTAATTTATGATCTAATATATAATCAATCTTAATTCTCTAATGCCTTCTTATTAATTTCATTGTTAGTATTATTAGTTATTTATATACTTGTGTTTATAATTATATATTATAAAAATATAATAGTTTATTACATTATTAAGAACTAATTAGTATTTGTAATCTGAATTCTCTACTTGCTGGATAAAATGTTCTACATATGCTTGAGATCAAATTTGTGTATTGTGTAGTTCAAATGTACTATTGTCTGCTTGTTTCCTAATTACTGGAAGAAGACTATTAAAATCTCTTTCATGATGGAGTTGTTATTCTTGTCAATTTTTGTTTTATACGTTGTTCTGCTAATGTCTGTATTCAAGTTGGTATATTTATTCATCGGCATGCCGTTTGGCAGTTGTAGTTACTAATGCTTCTTTGAAAAGCCTGCAGAAGCACCTCAAAAGGTCGAGACTTAGCTCTGAACATTGTAGGCATCAAACCTGAGAACAAATAATTAGAATACAAGCCTCTCTCACACTTTCCCTTAATTGGCTGGATCTCCCAGGAAGAAACAGGAGGGGGGAAAAAAAAAAGTATGTTCAGAATTCTTCCCTGGTTACCGGTGGGCAGCCCGAACGGGAAGACCCAGCAGTCACACGCAGGGCTGAGTTAAAGGATTTGCCCTGTTTGAACAGCTGCATCCAGACCCTGCATTTCCTTCTAGAACCCTTCAAAAAAGATGAGCTTCCTTAAGATTTAGCCAACCATCGAGTCACTGCCTACTTCTGGGGCTTGGGGATGGGTCTCTGACCTGGAGTTGGAATCAGGGCTTGGGAGCCCCCTCAAATGACATGTTCCAGGTGAAGATGGAGTTTGGCAGAGAAGAGGGGAGGCAGGATGTGACCAGGTGGCTTTACTTTCCATGGTGTTAGACAGGTCTGGGCCATGGTCCAGCCATACTAGAGAGAAGGGTTCCCAGCTGGGGACAGTGAGCATTTCTCAAGAGCTCGTCAGAATTCCGATAGAACCACAGGCGTTCCAGAAGAGAAGGAGCGGCAAGAGGTAGGCCTCTGCCAGAGATGGAAGGTAATGGGATATTGCCAGAGAACAAAGAGAGGGCATAACCACTGACCTCTCCCACCCATAGTCAACCACCTCTGCTAAGACTGACTTTTAACAAGAATGGGACGGCCATCATTCTCCAGAGGAGACCCAGCCTGGAAGTGCCCAAAGACACTACAGATCTTCCCGTGTGGGCACACCAAGAGAGAACACCAACAGACGCTTTCAAGCCTGGCCCCGCTGAGGCCCAGTAGGCCTGCCCATTAGCTCTGGGGAACAGATACCAGAAGGCTAGACACGGGCGACTCTCATCAGGACTTCCAAAGGGATAAGGAGTCAATGCCTAAACAGGTTTGTGTGTTTTTAACAAAGAGAGGAAGTGGCAATTCCCTGGAGCCAGCATGAGCCAGATCCAACGAAGGAAACTGTAAACCTGGCCTCATTTTCTCCAGCAGTAACGGAGTTCACAATGCACGGAAGAAGAGAGCGTGTAGGCACCTTCCATGGGCTAGCCACCGTGCTAGAGGGTTTCTGTCACCTCATTCACTCTTAGCAGCCACCTTGAGGACACTAAAGCACAGAGCTGTCACCTGCCAAATTGTACCACTTGGGAGAGCAAGATTTGAATGCAGAAGTCTGTTTGAAGCCAGAATCTGGGCAAATTTCACTATATTGTGTTGATTCCTCTCACAGTAGTCTCAAAACAAGACAAAACCAAACAAAAAATCCCACCAACAACAACAAAAAATAAGAAGTAAATATTAAGCCTGAAAATTTAAGGAGGGGCGTGTGGAAGTGGAAAAAGGATTAGACATCCTGTGTTACCTCCACCAGGCTGACGCAGAACCAATGAGCAGAAGCTAAAAGGAAGAGGGCTACTATTAACAACGTTCTCACACTTAGAACGGCTCAAAAGGAGATGTGCCAAATGGCCTTTATTAGGGGATGGGTTAACGAAAGCATACAATATTGAAATAGCCAGCTCCTAAAAATTATATCCAAGAATTTAAGTATATGGAGGAATGTCCAGTATAAAAAATGAAAGAGAAGAGAAAAAATTATGAATACATGATTCCATCTATATGAAATGTCCAAAATAGGTAAATCCGAAGACACACAAAGTAGATTTGTGGTTGCCACGGGTAGGGGAAAGGGAGAACCGGGAGTGACTGCAAACTGATACTTTTTGGGGTGACGAAAATGCTCTAAAATTCGATATTGACGGCCACACAATCTTGTGAATGTATTTAAAACCATTATTAAAAGGGTGAATTATGTGGAACATGAATCATATCTCAAGAAAAAAGCATAAGGAACAAAATATTGTATTATATATGTATATAATATCCAGAATATTTAATTATATCTAATAAAGAAAATTGTGCTTAATTTTTTAAAACCATACCTACAGATCCCAATTTTGTGACTTGTATTTCTGCATCCATATGGTGAGAAAAAATTCTGGAAGGAAATCCTAAGAGTTAACTATGTTTTACAGGGCAGTGGGGTCATTTGATATCACAGATTTGATACAATAAACATTTCTTTTAGAATCAGAAACACACTTTTATAAAAATGGGACTGGGCACCTGTTGAGGTGACAAGCTTCTCGTCTTGGTACATATTCCCAAAAATTTGAGAATCACCAGATATGGATATTTTCACTGAGTTTGACCTACAATGCATACAGTCCTTTTTTCTTTCTTTCTTTCTTTTTTTTTTTAATAGTCTCCATGACGGGCTTAGAGCCCAGTGTAGGGCTTAAACTCACAAACCCGAGATCAAGACCTGAGCCAAGATCAAGAGTCAGACACTTAACTAACTGAGCCACTCAGGAACCCCTGGTCTAGTCCTTTTAACTGAAGTATTATTTTACAATTATTTTTTCATTTATTTTCTACTTTCTTTTTATAACCTATTATCTCAAATCTTGCCTCCGGTACCAATCTCTGTTGCGGGTTGGGGGGATTCTTTTGCTATAAAATATAGTAATTAAAAAAGAAAGTTACAACTTGAAGGGTATACTAAGACCCAATAAAGGGAAGGAAATTTGTTTAAAAGCAAACCTTCAGGGGCGCCTGGATGGGTTAAGTCTCTGCCTTCAGCTCAGGTCATGATCTCAGGGTCCTGAGATCGAGCCCCACATTGGGCTCTCTGCTCAGCAGGGAGCCTGCTTCCCCCTCTTTCTCTGCCTGCCTCTCTGCCCACTTGTGATCGCTCTCTCTCTGTCAAATAAATAAATAAAATCTTTAAAAAAATAAAAATAAATAAAAACAAACCGTCCACGTTTCTATGCAGCCAGGATAGAAAGATGATGTAACAAAATTTAAGAAATTGTCTAACTAGTGGAAGAACCTCCAGATTTCTCCCTTTCATCTTCGTGAAAGTAAAAATAAAACTTTAGAATGAGACATTCCAAGTGCTCTCTGCGTGTGTAAATACACACTCACTCTAAAGGTTGCTGACATGCCGGCAGACCATAATTCTTGTGAGGAAAGCGGCCACCTTTGTTTTTTTAAACCCACGTTCAGGGATTGTCCATGGGAGCGGAGGGAAAGCCCGTGGCTCCTGGGCCCTCCCCGGCTCTCCCAGTGGGGTTCTGAAGCCTGAGCTGACTCCTCCCGCTCCCTGGCAGAGGGCTGAGGGCAGTGGGAGAGGAGCTCTAAGCTATAAAAAAACGTTCGAGTTTTATTTCCTTCTAAGGCGTCCTGAGTCAGTGGGTGCTCCAGCCCCCAGCGCCCGGGGAAGTTCAGCTCAAATCGGAAATGTGTGTGTGTCTGTGTTTCCTGAGCCAAAGCTGCTGAAAACCCAGAGGATGTTGCCACTTGGACTGAATCTCTGCACGCAGAGTGGGAGCTTCCTATTTCTGTCCTGGGAGGAGGATGGAAGTCACTTAATGATCAGTTTCTCTGACCCACGTTCCAGTATTACATCACAGTCTAACAGCGAGCTTACCCTCCGCTCCACTCCCCACACAGAGCTGCTGACACTTTAAAAATCCCATTTGTCACCTCAAAGCATACAGCACTCCCACGCTATTTTGCCTCCCACCCTTGAGGCTGCAATTTTTTTTTTTTTAGGTTTTATTTTTCATTTATTTGAGAGAGAGCACACGCGAGAGAGCACAAGCAGGGGGAGGGGCAGAGGGAGAGGGAGAAGCAGACTCCCTGATGAGGGGGGAGCTGATGCGGGGCTGGATCCCAGGACCCCCGGGATCACAAGCAAGCTGAGGGCAGACCCTTAAGCAACTGAGCTCCCCCCGCCCCAGGCACCCCAGGCCACAGTTTCAACTTTAACAAGTGATGCTAAACTGGGTTGGTCAGAATCCCAGAAAGCCACTTAGTCCAATAATCTTATTTTACCTGGGAAACTGAGGCCCAGAGAAGCAAAGTGTCTGCCCATAGCTACAGAGAAACAAAACCAAAACTAAGACCCAGGCCAAAAAAAATGTCAGGGCAGAGGGTTCTGTCCCCAAGGCAGTATCCACGTCCTCTAATTCAGCTCTAATTCAGTATGCAGGAGGAGCCAAATGTTTCCTGCAAGTGGGGCTCAAGCCTTCTGACCAAAGCAGCAGCTCTCCCTGTCATCTTGCCCCTTCTTTTCAGCCCTCTTGCTGCTTTTGTGTAGAAGGAAACAAGCAAGTTAGCCCGGAGAAGATCTTTCTGGAAACAGAGGTAGCCTTTCCGGCTGCAGAACTTTGTCTAGGATCAGGGTGTGGACCAGGACTGATCAAGGGAAAGGTTTCGACCCCAGAGCTGGAAAGTTGCCTCCCGCGCCCTTTCCTTAGCCCCTCTGCTCTTGACACAGGGAGAGGTACGTGCTTATGTAATTAAAAATTCCCATACAATTTTTTAAAGTGTATTTCTCCATGCCATTCCTGAAAACCCTTGGGATTAACAACAAGGTGCATCGTTGCATCGTGTTTTCCCACGTAGAGCGAACCTGGATATGGTAATAGGCCACAAGATCGTGTTCCAGTGTCGGCTATGAACACCTGAACCTGAACTGAAAACTAGAGCAAAGCTGTCCCGGGGTGTGTCCGTGGGGTTTCTGGCCTCTCGTGCTTACCTACTGTCCTAGAGCCTGGGTGGAATTACATCCGGAGACAGGTGTACCTTGTTCATCAGGCAGAAGGGACCAGGGGATACACAGAGCTAAAAACCTACACATTCACAGTTAGAGATGAAAGGCTGCAGAAATGTTTATTGAATACAGTGCCAGGTTTATAAATAAAACTTATTTACAATTTCCATAGAGTTGGTCCCCCATCAGAGAGGTGGTTAAATCTCCAAACAGTTTATCTCAAGATTTACAGAAAACGTTCAAGTACATCTCCTTGTCCAATTGCCACGGTGAAGGGTAACTTCTGTTACCAGAACTACCACCATCTTTGCTACGGACGTGGTTTAAGGAACCTCGCAAGAGCTGGAGAAAGACCACACGCTCCACCCGCGCCGCTACCTTCTCACTCCAAGAGATCCGGACAGCGAAGGATTTCTGTCTCCTACAAGACAACCTCGAGGGATTGGAAAGAAAGGAAAATACTAACTTCCAACTGAAGGGGATAGGTTAAGACACGTTCGTGGAAACTCGTCACTGCCGAAAGGGGGAATGTAGTTTGGATATATAATAATTAATTCCAATGTTTAAAATTAATTGAGTGAACCGAAGAGCAGACTTTTGACCAAATTTACATTCTTTGTTGAGGAAGAAGTTCCCAGTATGCTGTGGGGCTGGTAATACGCGGCTACGCTGACGGGCCGCAGCGGCACTCGGGAGGCCTACTGGACGGCCACTCGTCACAACACAGGTTACAGGTAGGAGTCAGACATGCATTTATAAAGAGAATATAAAAATATGTACAGTAGCTAATTTTCAATGTTTTAAGTTGCCAAAAGACACCAATTGAAGTGTGCAAAAATTCATTTGTCTAAAAATCAGAAAAAGCCTTTCCTGGCAAGAGTGCGTCAAGAGTCCATCTGAAACATCGAGATGCATTTGCCTCGCTCAACACCTACCCCCGACAGATGGAGAACAAAACTATGAAAGTGCTTGCCAAGGACTCAGCAGTTTCTAACGGCAAGTCTCAGGCTCAAGCGGGATGCCAGTTAAACTAGTCACTTTATATATATAAATATATGTATATATTTATAGAGCAGTTAGAAGTAAGGGGCAAGAGTTTACAGGGAGGTGCTAACCAACTTTAAAGGGTACGGACCCAACACCCGGCTATTTCCTCTCACAAACGCATGCTGCAGCCTGCAAACACCCGATCTGGGCTGGTCTTCCCCTCAAAAGCCAGAGGGAAAACAGCTCCGGGGACCGGGCTGCCCCCTGCACCAAGTTGGGACTCAGCACTCCCCGGGCGGTGGGTGGGGGAAAGGCTTCGCTTCCCATACAGGATGCTGGCCATGTTAAGAATCTGGTTTTTTCAAAAGCAGTCTTTTTGGAAGGACTGTGGGACCACAAAAATGGAGCCCACCCGGCTTCTAGAAAGACTTGACAGAAGAGTTAAGACAGAAGGCAAAGTTTTAAAAAGTTAAATTACCCCCAACTCTCTTTGAAACTACCAAGAAGCCATCGGACACAGGCCTGAGATGGGTCGACATGTGGCCTCCCAAAAAGAAACATCCAGGAACCCCTGGTGCTCCCTCTCTCACCTGAAGAACCTCCAAGGTGTTCCTTCCAGATTCGGGGAATTTGACAAGTCCCCTCCAGCTCCGTGTCTCCTCTACAACCACCCAGTCTAAGGACCAACGGCAGAAGTAGACGGGCGGGCTCCTCTCCACTGCTCTGACCTGTCCCTCTGGCAGGAAATCTAACAAGCGGCAAAACGCCAGAAAGACAGGGAGTAGGAGAGGGAGAAGCCAAGGGTCTCTAAAAAATCAGCCCCAAACGCACCCATCTGGCTGCCAAGAGCTTCTCGCTGCCTCGGAAGCAGCCTGCCGTGGTTCCCTGGCAAATTAAAACCTCCCACAGACACTCAAAAATCCAACTCTCCTTCCTGGGGAGACACCAAATGCACATCCAGCCTACATTTCAGAAAAGAGTTCTGCACTAAATGCAATATTCCTTTAAAGGGGTTTTTAAAGCACACCAGTCCCACTGCAAAGACCAGTACCAGCATCTCAGTTTTGGTTACAGGTTTATAATTAGACACAAAATCCCCTCCAGGCTCGAGTTTTACTTTCAAGCTGGAGGCTAGCATTAGTTCTGCTTGGGGGCGGGGGATGGGGGTGGGGAGGGGAGGCAGGGAGGAAGCTAAGTCAACTTTGGAAGAAGAAAAACAAAAAGGAAAAGGAGGCTGAGGGAAGTCATCATCATAAATTAAAAAATCATGACTCGAAGGTGACCGGTAGTGTCTTTTAGGCAGAAAGACTGGCTTAGAAGGGACTACTGCTTCTACCACACAGCAAGGATTAAATTACAGACACACTAAATCATGTCTCTTTGCACAGATGGTCTCAAGTAGTTACATAAAACAGGTAATCAGCAGCACGATTTGAGAAGAACCCCTAAGTACATGCTTGAGAAAAAGTGGTTTTTTTTTTTCCTTCATTAAAGAGCGCCACTGCCTGAATTATCATTAAGTTAAACAGGGTTCACCCCCCCCCACCCCCCAGTGAAAATACAAGTAGACCTACATGTCCGTAGATAGGATGAAGCAATTGCTATCTGCCCGGTTTTAGGCAGGGTCTCAGGCTCAGAGGTTGGTGCTGGGATGTCAGGAGGGAGGGAGGGAGGGCGGGAGGGCAAGAAGCCCAATGCTGGGCTACAAGCTTTTAAAGGTACTGACTGACCTCTCCTCCGACCGCCTTGTCCCCGTTTAGATCTCAGCTTTACAAAGCATTTAACACCACTTTAAGTTAATGGTCTTTTTTTATTGGAAAAAAAAAAAAAAAAAAAGACTAGCATTTACAACTTGGAATGGACGTAAATTGTAATTCCTTGATCAGCAATGTTGATGCCTGTGCTGAAGTCCACAGCCCCAGCCTATTCTGCTGGCTCCAAGTCATGGTTCAGGAGGTTTTAAAAACAGAGAGTCCAAAGACGCTCCCTTAGTAAAGGTTTTTGTTTTTTTGTTTTTTTTAATTTGTGTGAATGGTGACAGCCTGACACCCGTGTCACTCCAGGACAACGCGGACAACGCTAAACCAACATGTGTGGCATGCCACCCAGATGAGTGTCATGGTCACCAAGGGTGGGGCACCCAGAAGTACGAGAGGGCTGTCCTGCTAAGTGGGGCTACGTCTAGACAGCTTATCCTTCACCCATTTCTCGGCACAGCATCCTGAGGTAAACCAATTTAAAATGTTTGTTTTCAGTAAACCAGCTATGACAATTTATACTAACAAACTGAACTAGAACCCATTTGAAGAAGTTTTAAATTTTTTTCGTTTTTCGTTTTTAATACAAATGCCTGACTGTGCTCAATTGTCAAGCTGCATGCATGAAAAACCGGCCAGCCCAGTGTATTAATCATGAGCAAATGGAACTGCGAGGAGTCCACTAGGTGCTTCCTTATCATTAAGGTAGGACAAGTATTTATGTTGTAAAACTGATGTGTAGCTTGATCTTTAGGGGACAGGACCACCAACCAATACATGCAGATTTTGTGTGTGTGGACAGAAGGTACTTTTGACATTCAGTTTTGCTATATAGAAACAGAATGAGTAAATGAACTTTTTTTTTTTTTTTGCAAGAGGTAAGTAAAAGATTCAATTTGATTCTTCTAGAAGGGGGGGGAAAGGAGTTGAAAGTAGGCCTTCATTTTGCAGTCATCATCTGTACGAATTCTGAAAAGACAAACAATCATAACTTGTGGTTATCTTCAAAAGCAGTTTGAATGAACACAACATCTCTACTCCGCATAAAGAAAATAAATAAAGATCAGGGTCTCGTGAAGCAGTTAACTCATTTCTAGATACCACAGGGAGGACTATTCAAAACTAAGCTGAAGAGACTAATGCAGCGTTTTTTACCTTCATAGTTGACTTGCCCATCTCCATCAATATCTGCTTCTCTGATCATTTCATCTACTTCTTCATCTGTTAGTTTCTCCCCTAAGTTGGTCATGACATGACGAAGCTCTGCCGCACTGATGTAACCGTTGCCATCCTGTGAACATTAAGCAGGTGCCACTGAGGGCGGTGGAGAGGGCTTCCCAACGGGCACAGGCCACCCCGCTCCGGCTCCCCCACCAAGCCACCAAGCACGTGCCCTCAGCCCGCACCGAAATGCAGGGGCTTGGAAAACGCTAAGGAACCGAAAGCAGCAAAATCAAGCTTGGTTCAAAATTCCCCACTGCTTATCATCATGCTCACCCTCGCCTAGTTTAAGGCTGCTGCAGCTAAGTCGGCCTATTTCAAAGCAAGATCACCACAGAGGCCCAGGCAATTCAGTGTAAGTGTTCTAAGTATTTCAGAAACGGTGGCAAAGCAGCGCGTCTCTAAGGACAGGCTGCAACTCAGACGCAGGATTACCTTGTCAAAGACTCGGAATGCCTCGCGAATTTCTTCTTCGCTGTCTGTATCTTTCATTTTTCTAGCCATCATAGTCAAGAATTCCGGGAAGTCAATGGTGCCATTACCTCAAATAAGAAAACAAAAGCTCGCATAAAATAAATGCGCCGGCAATGCTCCCCAGGAACAATGTTCCCCAGGGGAACATCTTCAAAGCACAGCAAAGAAGGGTTAAGACTCATTCGGACAAACCGGTTGAGTTATTCATTTTACGAGGTTAAACCATGTGTAAGTCTCAACTGTTCAAATACTTCGCAGGGATTTCACATGACTCGTAATTCAAACTAGTCATCAGCGCCCAGGAGAGCACTTTAGGATGCAAAGGAAACTGCACGTGGAGGTTCCTGACCACTAAAGGCGGTTGTGCAGTTCAAGAGAAGGCCTACAGCACCCTTCCATTCCTGCAGGAAGCCCTCGAGACAACACCCCCCTCCCCCACAACCCCGACCCCAGGCTGAGGGTAAGCCCCTGGCCCTACCTCTGCCTTGGTCCGTGACCCTGGTCAAGGCCCAGAACTGGCCTGCCAGTACAACAGAATGTTTTATGGAAAAAAAGGATTACGGAAGGGGGCAAAAACAGACTTTCTTATACCACGGACCATAAATTATCACAGTCTTCTCCAGAAGGCATTTCCTGCCCACATTCTGATAAGTCACCTAATCATTTTTTTCTCTAGCTCAGTATCTTTGCTTTCCTAGTAAGGGCAAGGCTCGGAAGTGTTTTCATAGCTCAGACCACTACCACTTAGGTAACTGGGTTGGAACAGCCTGTTCTACGGCCAGTATTCTAAATAACTTCCTCTCTAAAACTAAGAGTTGGCGAGCACCCACAAAGACAAAGACAATTAACAGTATAACTTAAATTAAACGGAAACAAAATTAAATGGGAAAAAGCCCTGGGTTAAAATACTCATTTTCACCAGTACCTTTATTTTTTTTTTTTTTTTTTAAAGATTTTTTATTTATTTATTTGTCAGAGAGAGAGAGAGGGAGAGAGAGCGAGCACAGGCAGACAGAATGGCAGGCAGAGGCAGAGGGAGAAGCAGGCTCCCTGCTGAGCAAGGAGCCCGATGCGGGACTCGATCCCAGGACACTGGGATCATGACCTGAGCCGAAGGCAGCTGCTCAACCAACTGAGCCACCCAGGCGTCCCTCACCAGTACCTTTAAATCAAAGTGATTCAGAAATTCCTTTGGCCTCCAAAATTTTAAAGCATTATGATATTCACACAAGACAAAGTAAATTATTTGAAATGCTATCTCATAACCACGCAGAGAAGACATCCTTGGGCACTACGTTTATTCATTACTAGATTCTGTAGCCTGAAAGAGTTTCTCCTTCCTTGCGCCATACAATCTAAGGGCCCAATACACTTTGTCAGTCCCTAAGCACCATTTCCCAGGGTTCCCATAAAACAGGGGGTGGCCACCCCATGTTCCCAGATGGCCAATCATCTTAGCAGTCAACCAAGAGGGAATTCTGAACTACCCCTTTTCCAGAACATTGAGAGGGACAAAAACTCTTTTCAAAGTAGCTTGAATGGGCTGAAACCACTTGTTAAAGAGCTCACCCAGCTTCTCAATGTGCATGACCAGACAAATTTAATTCTACTTTATCACTTTATGATACCACATTTGTTTAAATGGTTACTCTCAAGCCAATCGTCTAGAAAATAGTGTAGATCCAAACTGTTTATTCTTAGCTCATTTTTAAAAATTTCCTATGTTCTACGACGTTATATATTATCTGCATGTACAAGGTTTCCAAAAGGACAGCCTTTTGAGAAGGAAATGCTCAAAAACTGCTTCCTGAGAGAAGTGAGCAGTGGAGGGTCTACTGTCCACTGTTCTAGAGTCCAGAAGAATCGGTGACCAACTGGTGACCCCATTACAAGGGGTACTGCTTATTCCTTCTTGCTCTGCACTTTACTCATCTTCCCCTTCTGTTAGGTTCTATAATCTACTCCCTACAGCCTTTGAGCACTCCATGTCCAAGCTTTATATGACCCTCAAAATTCTCTGTAATAAACACATCTACAATTCATGCTGTACTCAACTTGACACTAAAGTCTAAGGGTCTCTCCTTCCTCTTCACTTCCCACTCCTCTTGGAGACAGTCAGCTTTTAGAAAAGGTCTATGGCTTTTTATTTTTACTTCCCCAAAGGACTCAGTGGAGACTCATGGGCCAGTTGATAAAAAAGACTGAGCTGTAGGTCACGGCAAGTAGAAAAGAACAATATGCCGATCTGATCCAGGAAATGTTCTAGACAGTGAGCACAGCCAAAGGCAGGCCCATAATCTTCTATTTTCATTGTCAGCAGCCGTCAGGCAACCACCGAAAGGATCGCTGCACATTTGCTTTGCTCTGGGGACCTGAAAGACAATCTTGTGACATGTCTGAACTTGAATTACACAACACTGGCTCTCATTCATAGGTCTGGGCCCTCACCGTCAGCATCCACCTCGTTGATCATATCCTGCAATTCGGCTTCTGTTGGGTTCTGACCCAGTGACCTCATGACAGTTCCCAGTTCCTTTGTTGTGATGGTGCCGTCGCCATCTTTGTCAAATAGGGAGAAAGCTTCCTTGAACTCTGAAAACAGAAGTTTACCCTTTAGAATGAATGTCTTTACCCAACCCAGCCACAGCACACACTTCCCTGGGGCTTGCCAAAGCAAACCGTCCAAGTCTGCAACTTATCACAAATTGCCTCGTCGTTATCTCCTGAAATAAAGACCACAACAGTCCTATTGGACCGGCCTTCATTCCGTAGTCCATAAAGCAGACACTGCTCCTGGTAACTGGTTCCATAAAACCACACAGTACTCTCACACTTTTAAAGAAAACTAAACTTAAAACACACTTAAATTAGTCCTCAGTCCAATCTGACAAGTGAAGATTGGTCCCCGTGTTCCCTTAAGGCCCCTTCCAGTTCAACTGCTCCAGCCATAGGAGCGCCTTTCACAGCAACATGAAGGGGTTATTAGAAATGCACCCTCCCAGGGAACCAGAGTGTTCTCTCTATATGGCACTTATTTCAAAGGCATCCCTGGTTTCCTAAAGAGAAATCATCTCAAAAGAGTCCTCCAAGGAATACTCAAAGCTAGAATCTAAACTGACTTCCTTTTCCAATTATTACAGTAGAACTAACCCTCATTTCCACCCATTCCCATGTATTTTCAAAGAGCAAGCACGAGCCTTCATGGTGAATTACAAAAAGACCTGTGGCATAAGAATACTGAACTCCGCTGTGAGCAGCAGGCTCCCGGCACTCCCACCACATGCAAAGCCGTGACTAGCATGAGCCAGTCAAACACACCAGAGTGGAACAAGGATTCCCAGCTCCACTTCCACACGGCCTCTGACACGCTGGCAAGGAATGAACACCTGACCTAAATATTTCTGCTTCTTGATTCCATTTAAATAAATTCTTAAGAAACTGCTCAAATTATAGTGGGGTGGGGGTGGGAGGGAAGGGTCAGAGAAATTATTTGAAAGGAGTCATGCCTCGTTCTGGCCTAAGGGGACCCCCTGAAGTCATCGACTTACCAGCGATCTGTTCTTCGGTCAGCTGATCAGCCTACATAAAGAAAGAAGAGGTATACCTCAGTGCACAAGCGCCAATGGAGAGCAGCAGAGTTTTCTCAATTATACTTTTGATACTGACCTTTCAAAAATCACTCTTTAAAAAAAAAAAAGCCAACCACGCGAAACTGCTAGCCACTAAATGAAAACAATGAGAATAAAGGGAACACTTTATGCTATTTGAAAAAACAAAGGATGACAAAGAAGTGACATTTCACTTCACGTTTTCTTTGCTGAGTCGATGGCTAATGCACTCTGAGGTCTAACGAGGAAGGGTCAGTTCATAATTTAAAAAATGGCACCTCTAGTGGCAAAAGGCCCCACCACACCGGAGGCAGCGGCCAGCTCAGAGAAAGAAGAGCGCCACCTACTGCGCCAGGGACACCGCAGTCCCCCCTTCCATCTGAGGATGCCAGCCTGATGGCTGCTGTCATCACCGCCAGGATCGCGGCCAGGGGCAGGCTTTTAGCGCACCTTGCGCATTGCTGCGGGCGCTCCAAAATCTCCAAACAGGCGTTACATAATGGCTTTGGGTTGGATTAACAGGCTTCCTTATCTATTTTATGAAATACAATTAAGTGAAAAATATAAATATACCGCAATGGGTCACCCCCACCAACTTCATTTCCATGCAATAAATCCTTTTCCATTTAAATTGGGCAGTTATTTATGAAAAGCCCCCCATTTGTAAGGGCTGATGCCCTCAAATTATCTTTGATAAAGAAGCCAGGAAAAAATGCAACCATCCTACTACTGAGCTGTTACAAAACCGCAAACGTGAAGTACCCACAAAGGTACAAAATAATTATGAGACTCTACCATGTCTTTTTTGGAAAAAGAGCAACTACTAACTTTGCTAGAGAATATTCACCAATTTTCAGCATGAGAGAGGAGCTGCTCGGAATAAAGCCACTTTACTCAGGTGGTGATGGCCATGCAGGTTATTTGCACTTGTTTTGTCTGGTCCCTGCAACACGGAACCTGTGACCTGTACCTTGGGGGGGGGGGGGTGTAGGGGGGAGCTTCCAGAATGCAAGGAGAGCTAATAAGTATTTTTATTTTAATGAAGGACACCTAAAGAAGCCAGTTACAAAATAATTCCTAATAGAAAGCTAACCACGTTTATGTTTACACTGATCTTAAATGAAAACTTTCCCAATAGGTGCGGTGTTCCAATATACTGATTTGGGGGAAAACTTATTTTTTCAAATTAGAGTTAGGTCTTCCTTTCTACCCCAGTCACCGGAAGGCAGTTTTCTTTATATCGCATGAAGGAGACACGATGATTTATGTAATGCCAGGACAACATCTGTCTTTGTACCACAGGAAGCCCTGCCACACCTCGAACGAGAAACTGTCACCTAACCGGGAAGAACAGTCCCACCTCACCGCAAAACTCTCCTGGTAAGAGAGCTTTCCGAAAGCATCTACCTTCCTCGACAAAGAAATACCCACCCCCAAATCGCTCTGGACTAAAGGGCAAAGGTGCTCTGAACCTGTCGGGTGCCATCTCCCCGTCCCGCCAAGCCAGAAAGCGCTGTGGGTGATATCACCCCAGCCCGCCCATGGAGGAAGGGGACTGAAGAAAACACACCCAGCCAGGCGCACAGGCGCATCTGGCAATCTAGAGGCTGCAGAGAAAGCGGAAACGTGGAGGGCATCTCCCTGCGGACTGCAAAGTGGCGAGGGGCCAGGCAGGGATGCGTGCCCCGAGAGCAGGCGGGATGCGGAGGAACAAGGGAGCCCCAGGGTGGGGGCACCGCCCTTCCCTGGCCAGGATCACCCCCCCACTCCCACCCCCACTCCGGGACCGCGCGGCGAGAGGTGGCCAAGTCCGCCCCGCGCCTCCCACCCGCTTCTGCTCCCCCAGGCGGCGAGCCGCACCGCCGCCTCCTACCGGAGCAGAAACTTTGCGTCTCTAATGGAAACCGAGCCGCGCGCCAGCTCCCTCCTCCCCCGCCCCCCCCCGCCCCAATTAGCTCGAGCCGAGTGCCTCCCTCGGGAAGGGACCTCCGGGGTACAGAGGATCAAGCACGCCTTCACTGCCGCACTGGGTTGGGGGCTGCAGGAGTGCGAAACATGGAGACACGAGCCCCGGCCACACGGTGGGGCCCCGCCCGGGCGCAGGGCTGCCGGCCCGCCGCTTCCGCCCTCTCCGCCCCCCACCCCTCGCCTTCCTGCCCCCACCCCACCCTTCCCCGGCTCCTTCCTTCCCAACCCACGCCCGCGCCGCGCCCCCCGGGAGGGAGGAGGGATAGCTGCTGAGCCAGGGCGCCCAGCGGGGTCGTCGGGTGGGGGAGGAGGTGGACGCCGACTGCGCCCCCCACGCCCGGGCGGAAGCAATGTGCGCCACCGGTTAGGTCGGGCCCATTCATTCTCCGTAGCCCGCCCGACCCCCCGCCTCTGTGCCTAGGGTGGAGGGCGGGGGGGGGGTGCCCAGGGGAGGGATCGAGTGCCCGGCCCCGCCCGGCTCCCCCGCCCCCCGGGGCCCCGGCCCAGGCGCAGCGCTGCGGGAAGCCCGGGTGCGGCGCGCTGGATGCAGTGCTGCGGGGCTGGGGGAGGGGGTGGATGCGGAAGGCCCCGGTGCAGCTGCGGCCGGAGCCCCTGCCCGCCGACAGCCCACGGCTAAGTCCAGCTCCAAGAGGGACCAAAATTTAAATAAGAAAACCTGGCCGAGAAAAGCGAAATGCAAATCCAAAATGCGTCCTCCTTAACTGCAGCTGCTGCGTAACACCCGGAAAAGAGGGAGGAAAAAAAACCCACACCGAAAAAAAGGGGGGGGGGCGCTGAACTCAAAATTTGGGAAGAAATGGGCAGACAGCTGCTACGCCGCCGTTTACCACTCCCGACCTACCATGGTGCGAGCGAAGGGAAGAAGAGCAGAGGGAGCGAGGGTGGCTGCACTAGCGCAGGGGCTGTAACGGCGGGGGGTGCCTTCGCTGCTGTTGCTGCTGCTGCTAAGGCGCGATGTGCGCTCAGCGCTGTGCCGCTGCCGCCGCCCGACTGTGAGTAACGGCACCGCGCCCGCGAGGCTCCCAGCACCACTGCCGAAGTGCGGGCCTGCGCCCGGCGGTATATATACGGCGCTCCGTATCCCTCCGCCACGGCGCTGCCGGCTCGCTCGGAGCGGCGCTGGGAGGGCCGGGCCTCGCCCGGTTGGCCCCGCCCCCGTCGCGCCCCGCCTCCCTCCTCCCTCCTCCCTCCTCCCTCCTCCCTCCTCCCTCTTCCCTCCTCCCGGGCGCGCCCGCCGCGGGCCCAGCCTGGGGCCCCGGGACGCGACGGGTTCGAAGAGAGGCGAGAGGTCGTGGGGCTGGGGCCGACTCAGGAGCAGGTGGGGCGAGGAATCCCCAGAGACTCCTGTCTGGGGCTGGACTAGGGCAGAGTGTCTCCACAGCCCCGACCTGGGGCGGCCCTGGACGTGAGAAGCTATCCGCCTCTCACCCCGGCCCCACCTCCACCTGTGGGACACCCCCACTCCCCGGACTTCACATATTTTACACCTTCTCCTGGCGCGGCCGGGTTCCGCGGGCCCCGCGCCCCGGGGTCTCCAGCTGGCCACCTTCCTTTCGGGATGTTTCAGGAGGTCCTGGGGCAGAGGAGGTCCGCGGGGAGCTGGGGACAGAAGAATTGACAGCACACCTTCCCCTGCCTTGGAGAGGGTCTGGAAGGGGCATAGCATTTTTCCTCTCGCAAGAAATTGGTCAGATGTCTTTTTTCTTTTAAAAATTTGAAACAATTTCTGAAACATTATATACGCTAAGTTGCTAAATCTGTGTCATGCTCATATGCTTAGCCAGTCTTCTTTTAATTTTTTCACGTTTCCACTGAATATTTTGTATGCCTGAATAATATTTCTCCCTTAACTGTTTTGTTTCCTACGGAAAATGCTATTCATTCTGGCTCTGGTCTTAACTGAAATTAATGTACCCGTGTGAATCTTCCATAGACCTTAAAACCCATGCTTTGATTTCTGTTTTTTTCTTAATTTTCCCGGTCCTAAGAGGGATCAGATCTTCATTCATAAAAACAAAGAAGGAAAAAAACAGGCACTTAGAATCCCCTATATTAGAGCTGGAACAAACAGCAAGTTGTATCTACAATGGAACTAGATTTTATTTTAATGTACAATCTTGTTTCTGTTCCTCTCTAAAATATTTTATCTTTAATAAATGTTTTCAGTCTTTCTGTAAACTAGAAAAGGGGCAATTTCAGTTATTAATTTGAAATCAGAACTTGTAAAAATCTTGACAAAATGCTGCAGTTAGTTTTCTTGCCAAGGCAGCCCAGAGAATTTGATCTTTTGTTTACAGGGCCTGGGCAACAGTTGCAATTTATCATTTGTTTACTCTTTCAGAGAATGTGCAAAGTGTGTAATTGACAAACTCTGCTAGAAAAGGCTCCCCTTGGTGACGTTTGCTTCCGGCTTTGACAAAATTTGCAGAAAGAGGTTTTTTAAAAAGGAAAAATGTTCAGGCATATTGCAGATACCACAAGACTTCTGGGATAACCTCTGTCGAACTGTTCTTACTGCTGTTCTTTCTGAAATGCTGCAGAAAGGGTGAACCTGCTGTTCAGTTTAAAGAGAGGCTGCAGCAGCAAGCCAGGGAATGGTGTTGCCTTCTCTCTGCAGATTAAAAAGACATTATTTACTTCACAAATCAGCCAATCATCATCGTCGTCGTCCTCCTTCTCTTCCTCTTCTTGTTCATCTTGTGCTTGCTCATGGCAGGAAACCTGAGTGGGAGAGTTGGAAATAGGAAAATAGAGGGAAAGGGACTAATACGAAATCAATTTAAAGAATATTCAATAATCTGGTGAGTTACAAGTCTAAATGGCCAGATGCATCTTAAAACTGCTTCATTTCTAAAGGAATTTATATTCTTTTCATATAGTACTTAGTGAAATACATTTTAAAATACTGTGCACATTGTATAAGTAAGGGGAAATAATGGTCTGGAAATGAAATGTGTTTAGTTATTGAGGATTCATTAGCTTCTGTCTTCCATTCCTTATAATTATTTTGGTTAAATTGCTCTAATCCATGATTTTGAAAATAATATTTCTCCCTGTCATTTAACCAAATTCACCCAGATAAAAAGCTTTGAAACTTTTCATGATGTTACTTGCTAAAAACTGTATATTTTAGAATTATTTTACTCATTATAAAATTCATAATTGTGATTCTTTATATGGTCTTACTAGCTTAAGTTCTCTTTTGATAATTCTTTAATGTATCAAAGCACATCTCACCTTTCAAGTCTACTGGGTTTGTAGTGAGGTCATGCTTTAGTTTTTTGGCTAGTTTGACACACTGAAATATGAGAAGGTCAGTGACTTGCCCAAGATCTTACTGTGAGTCAAAGATGGAGCGTAAAACAGAGCATAGACACTTGCGTGGGACTCTAATATTGGATTATATATTAGAGAAATCAATATCTGAAAACTTTAAATATACAATGTGAAGGATTTGCCTATTTCATGAAGCAGATTCTTTTACCTAGATGATCACTAGGCTTTCATTAAAGTCAAATAGACTCTTTTTATTATTTAAATTAAATGAATTAACATATAATGTATTATTAGTTTCAGAGGTAGAAGTCAGTGATTCATCAGTATTGTATAGTCCCCAGTGCTCATTATATCACATGCCCTCCTTCATGTCCAAACCCAGTTACTCCATCCCCCCACTCACTTCCCCTCCAGCAACCCTCAGTTTATTTCCTGTGACTAAGAGTCTCTTATGGTTTGATTAGATTCTTTTTTTTTTAATAATAATATTTTCACACTTGATCTTAGCCAAAAAGCTGAGAAGCCATTTTATCATCATTTTTTTAAAAGGTTTTATTTTTAGGGGTGTCTGGATGGCTCAGTCAGCTAAGCGGCCAGCTCTTGATTTCAGCTCAGGTCATGATCTCAGGGTTGAGAGATCGAGCCCCCATGCTGGGCTCCAGGCTCAGTGTGGAGCCTGCTTGAGATTCTCTCTCCCTCTCCCTCTGCCCCCCCACTCATCCTCTCTCCCCCTCTTTTTCTTTCTCTGAAATGGGTATATAAATCTTTAAAAAAGAAAGAAAGAGAACATCTTCTGCTGAGCATTGACTACAGCCAGCCCTTGTGCTAAATGCATTATTTCATTCTCCTGCCTATCCCATGAGGCAGGTATTGTTATCCTTACGTGGAAACAGGCACTAAGAGATTCAGTGATTTTCCTAATTTAAGTGGAAGAACCCCAATATCTAGCTCCGATCTCTTTGGACATAACACTGTAACTATTTCCTGTAATTTAATAGAATTTATTTTTAATTTAATTTTCTGGAGAGGAAGAACAAAGATTAAGATTAAAATCTGTTTTTAGGGGGGCCTGGCTGGTAGAGCATGTGACTCTTAATCTCCGGGTTATGAGTTCTAGCCCCACGTTGGGTGTGGAAATTACTTAAAATTAAAATCTTCAAAAAAAATTTAAATTTGTTTTTTAAAGAAATACTGCTTGGGGCACCTGGGTGGCTCAGTGGGTTAAAGCCTCTGCCTTCAGCTCAGGTCATGATCCAGGGGTCCTGGGATCGAGCACCGCATCGGGCTCTCTGCTCGGCAGGGAGCCTGCTTCCCTTCCTCTCTCTCCGCCTGTCTCTCTGCCTACTTGTGATCTCTGTCTGTCAAATAAATAAATAAAATCTTTAAAAAAAAAAAAAAAGAAATACTTCTTTTTTTGGAGATTTTATTTATTTATTTGTGAGAGAGAGGGAGAGCGAGGGAGGCAGAGGGAAAGTGAGAGTGAGAAGCCGCCTCTCTGCTGAGCAGAGAGCCTTACGTGGGACTCAATCCCTGGGATCATGACCTGAGCCAAAGGCAGTTGTTCAACCAACTGAGCCACCTGGGGACCCTTAAATAAGTACTTCATTACCCAAGGATTTGAAAGTAAAATAAGTTCATAGGAATGTAGTAATAGCTACATCTCCTACATAAGGAGCAGGGTATTTGTGAAAGAAAACTCAAAGCAGGGGCACCTGGGTGGCTCAGTGGGTTAAGCCGCTGCCTTCGGCTCAGGTCATGATCTCAGAGTCGTGGGATCGAGCCCCGCATCGGGCTCTCTGCTCAGCAGGGAGCCTGCTTCCTCCTCTCTCTGCCTGCCTTTCTGCCTGCTTGTGATCTCTCTGTCAAATAAATAAATAAAATCTTTAAAAAAAAAAAAACTCAAAGCAAAACATTTACTTTGTAAGATGTGGTAAATGTATATGCAATGGAATATTACTCAGCCATCAAAAAATGAAATTGTGTCATTTGCAACAACATGGATTTAGCTAGAGTGTATTATGCTAAATGAAGTAAGTCAGTCGAAGACAAATACCATATGATTTCAATCATAGGTGGAGTTTTTTGTTTGTTTGTTTTTAATTTTTTTATTTTTTATAAACATATAATACATTTTTATCCCCAGGAGTACAGGTCTGTGAATCACCAGGTTTACACACTTCACAGCACTCACCATAGCACATACCCTCCCCAATATCCATAACCCCACCCCCCTCTCCCAACCCCCCTCCCCCCAGCAACCCTCAGTTTGTTTTGTGAGATTAAGAGTCATTTATGGTTTGTCTCCCTCCCAATCCCATCTTGTTTCATTTATTCTTCTCCTACCCCCTTAACCCCCCATGTTGCATCTCCACTTCCTCATATCAGGGAGATCATATGATAGTTATCTTTCTCCGATTGACTTATTTCTCTTCATATGTGGAATTTAAGAAAGAAAACAGATGAACATATGGGAAGGGGGAAAAGAAAAAAAGGAGACAGGGAAACAAGCCATACAAGACTCTTAACTATAAAGAACAAGCTGAGGGTTGATGGAGGGAGGTGGATGGGAGATGGGCTAGATGGGTGATGGGGATTAAGGAAGGTATTTGTTGGGACGGGCACTGGAGATTGAATGTAAGTGATGAATCACTGAATTCTTTTTTTTTTTTTCCTTTTTTAAAGATTCCATTTGTTTATTTAAGAGAAACAGAGAGAGAGAGCACAAGCAGGGGAGGGGGGAGGAGAGGCAAAGGGAGAAGCAGATTCCCTTCTGATGAGGGAACCTGATTGCTGGGATCAAAGCCCACACTGGGCTCCCTGCTCACCCAGGAGTCTGCTTCTCCCTCTCCCTCTGCCTTTGTCTGGGATTGTGATCTCAGGGTCCTGGGATCAAGTCCCACATCAGGCTCTCTGCTCAGCAGGGAGTGTGTTTCTCCCTCTCCCTTTGCCTCTTTCTCTGCCTCTCTATTTGAGTATTTCTTATACTCACACCCTTCTAGGCATCAGAAATACAGCAGATGATAATAAATAGCTCTTGCCTTCATGAAGCTTACACTCTTTTGAGAAAATGACTCTTGGTGTGGGAGTTGGGGGATCGGGGAAGAAAGAATGAGAGTGTTGGTTTGATGATTTTTACAAAGTATCCAGTCTAAATTCATTCACTGCATGTACCTATAGTCAGTGCTGCCTTCATGGATGGATTATTCAGTTAGAAGATTTTCCTCAAGAAATTTGTAATGCCAGACTGAAGCCCTCTGAGCTATCTCACAGGAAAGAAGTCTTGTCTCTCCCTCTTCACTGTCCCCAGCTCCCTCCTTCTCCACCCCATAATACTTTAATTATTATCTACTATTTGGGATTCTCTGCCTCACTAATCATCTCCATGAGCAGGAACAGATTATTGCTGTTTGTGTGTGGATTTACATTTCATTAAATGTCATACGGGATTACTATTATAAAAGCTTTACTATCACTACCAACAAACAAAATACCTCCTTATTTTTCCATTTTAAACTTTGCCGTTACGGTGTTTGGGGGGGTATGATCTTTCATGACTGGCTCTTATGATAAAGAATAAAGGGAGAATTCTAGCATTACACTGAAATTTTAAAACATGTGACCATCAGAACACAATAAGCAGGTAGTAGGCCAAACCCTTGTACCAGGAAAAAAACATGATCGATTTTAGCACGTGTTGATTTTGTGTCCCATAATTTTGAGTGAATCATAACTAGACTAAATGCCCTGTGGTATGTTCCAGCCTGCAGTGTTCACCAGTATATTTAGTTAATGGTCTAAAGTGCAATATTTCCAAGCAACACCATCCACCTTGCATGTTTGCCCCATTTTTGTTTTTTTTTTTTTTAAAGGCTTTCCTTTGTAGAGGAGAGGACAGCTTGCCCTCCTTGCACAGGGCTGGTGCTTGTTTTGCTAGTAGCTGTGGTGATGGATTTGCACTCTTCCCTCTCTGGCCTGTTCCACCCTTGTGACCAAGGTCATGAATATGCAACACAGCAAGTTGGGGTCAGGGATAGAGAACAGAGCAAAATAATTGGCCATTAATAAGTCTGGACCCATGACTTGGGCTTCATTAGCTCTGTGCTTTCCCCCCACTGAGCTCTTAAGTCACAGGCAGCCAATGGTTGTACAGACTTAGGGAACAAGTATGTGAATTCAGATTCTAAAATGCCCAATGGGATAAGATCACAGCATTTTGTGCTTTAGTTGTTTACACCAAATTCAACCAGGTTTTGCTTTTTTGGGTTTTGTTTTGTTTTTGTTTGTTTTGTTTTTTTGGTAAATGCAGCTACCCACTAAGAAGCATATTCTCTACGTCATTTTATTTTGGAAATTCTTAAGTCACCATTTTCCCTATTAATCCTAAAGTCAAGTGCACAAGTCACTTTAATCAACATTCAAACATCCAACAACTTCTCATTACTCCTGTGTGTGCGAGAGTGGGGGACGAACCAGAGAACTGGTCTAAGACATCCTTACAAAAATAGACATTTAGCAGCTTTCAGATGACAACTATTCAGCTGACGGATATGTGGTCATACCACAGTAAGCCGGAATAGCATGTTTTGGGGTGACTTAGTTTGCCTGAAGAGCAGAGCCAGTGATTGGCACAAATGGGTACTTTAATTACGGTCTTGATATGGAGAAAACTGACCACAGTGATTAATCAGATAAATTGATGCTGATTGTGGATTATAGCAAAGAATGGGCCTCACCAAGTCCATCAGAGGGAAGGTCTAGTCTGGCAACTATGTGGTTCGGTTTTGAATCATAACAGATTGTCTTGGTCCTGTGTTCTGGAGCCATGCTCTCCAACACAGTGGTCACTAGCCATATGTGCTATATATCAAAATTATATATCAAAATTAATTAAAATAAAAAATTCAGTTCCTCAGTGTCGTTGGCCACA
The DNA here is from genome assembly GCF_002288905.1 of Enhydra lutris kenyoni. Classification (NCBI taxonomy): domain Eukaryota; kingdom Metazoa; phylum Chordata; class Mammalia; order Carnivora; family Mustelidae; genus Enhydra; species Enhydra lutris. The sequence goes on from NW_019154104.1 coordinate 5,274,154, forward strand.
TTTCAACTACTCAATAGGCCCATATGCTGGTGGTTGTCATATTACACAGCATAGAGCATTTCCGGCCTCACAAAAATTCTATTTGGACAGCATCATTCTAAAGATTTTTTTTTTAAGGGAAGAAACATCCACATTTATCTGGATCAAGAATGTTGAGGACCCCCAAATTTTTGATACCCGAGCCATGATTCTTTGTTCATCTCAGTGAGCTTGTCTCTTTCTGAATGAGGCAGTGTGTGGCTACCAGGTTAGTTTCATTGTGTCACTTCTCTACTCCAGAACCTTCAGTGGCTCCTTAATGCCCACAGGAGAGAAAATGCTAAGTCCTCAGGCCTAGCATTCAAAGCCCATCAACAGTTTGTTGATCTACTTTTTCAGAGTTACTTTTGTTATTCTATAAAAACAAATTCTCTGCTTCAGACAAATTGGTTTATTCTCTGTTCCCTGAATAAACATTGTGCCCTCCCAACTCAATGCCCTTTCCATGCCATTCCCAAGGTCAGATGTCTGTCCATATCCTCACCACCTGTCTGAACCCTCTGGGTTCTTCATGCTCAGTTTAAATCCCACACCTTTCCAACTTTGTTGATTCTTATAGCTCCAAATGAACTTCTTCTCTCCCAAATTCCATATCTCTTACCCATTTCTACCTGATATTATCTTTTCATGTATCTTATCTCCTCATTCAGATAATAGCAAAAGCTCCATGTTATCCTCTTTGATTTTGTTTTTGTTCTTTGTTCTTTTTTTTTTTAAGATTTTATTTATTTATTTGACGACAGAGATCACAAGTAGGCAAAGAGTCAGGCAGAGAGAGAGAAAGAGAGAGGGAGGAGGAAGCAGGTTCCCTGCTGAGCAGAGAGCCCAATGTGGGACTTGATCCCAGGACCCTGAGATCATGACCTGAGCTGAAGGCAGAGGCTTTAACCCACTGAGCCACCCAGGTGCCCCGTGTTTTTTTTTTCTTTTAAAGATTTCACCTATTCATTTGTCAGAGAGAGCGGAAGAGCACAAGGAGGGGGAGTGGCAGGCAGAGGGAGAAGCAGTCTCCCTGCTGAGCAAGGAGCCCAATGCGGGACTCCATCCCAGGACCCCAGGACCCACCCCCACAAAAGGCAAGATGGCCAACTGACTGAGCCACCCAGGTGTCCCCATGTTACACTCTGAACTCAGCATAGTACCTCAGTCAATAAATACCAATACATTATTTAATTGGTTAGTGTTGACCTTAGTTCATTCCTAGAACTAGGGAAGATATTTGACACGAATTTTCCAAGGTAGAGAGAAAAGGAAAATGAAATCTTTGCTTTAACACTGAACTACCGCCTGAAACCAGTCCTCCTAGATTTGGTAGCAGGCCACATCTCAGGGACGTGCTGGACTGTTCCTACCTTGCTCCCAACCTGTACAAGCACATCCATCCCGTCTTCTGCAATTCTCTTCCCGATTTCACATAACTGGATCCATTCCCGGCTTCCTGTGGTGGAGAAAATATGGCCCAAGGCAAGTTGTACTTGAATGGGAAAACTGAACTACCTATGCCCAAGCCCAGTGAAGATGCTTCTTGAGTCTTATTCATTCTAAGTAGAGACTCTGAGTCATTGGCTAATAAACCAACTCTCCGCATCACAACAAGATGAGTGGACCATTCGGTCACTGAAAAGATTTTGCCTTCAAGAAAGTTTGCAAGTTGTATCAATAAATGAGTATTGGTATTGGTACTCACCCCTCCCGGCCCCTTCTCCCAACACTCCTCCATAAAACAAGATGACAGAAATAAATTTTGTCATACTTCAGTGAAAGTTTATTCCAGGTTTTATTTCCATTGACCTTGACCAAGCAAACAGCTGTTTCCCGGAAGAGGACAGCATTGTGAAATACCATTTGCTAGGTTAAACGGCTGCTTCCTTGGTTCCTCAGCCACACCGACTCAGCTATCTCACCTGTAAAATGGCTACATAATCATAACATACCTCAAGGGCTCTTGTGAGGGGGAGAAAAAAATGAGAAAACGAAAGAAAAAAATGTCAGATTAGTTTGTACACAATAAAACCCTAGACAAATGTAAGGTGTGGTCATCTATAATAGCTAAAATACGTGTCAGCTAAATGCGGCAAAGGTCAGCTCAGAAGTCAGTTCAGGACCAGTCAGGGAATGTGAGGCAGTCATTCTAAGGCTCGGCAGTGGGAAGATCCGAAAGGTCTCCCATCGCCCCCAACAGGCTGCTGCCCGGGGCAACAAGCCCTCTGGCCTCCCTCCCTCCACCAGGCCAGTGGAATGCTGCTGAGTCATCACCGTCTTACAGAGCAGCTCGAGAGATTTGTGACTCAGAAAACTGATGGATCGTGTCATGTTTCACTGCCCCAGCGCTTCCCTGCCACACAGATTTTCATAGTTGCACCTGTTTCACATCAAGTTGGAAACCCAAGAAGTGACCCCCCAAATCGGGTAGCAGCAAAATAGATAAGCCATATTTTGAGCGGCACACCAACAAATGATTCAGAGGGAGGTATTTCTGGTTTTCAAATCCCAGAGGAAGGTGAGAACCTATTAAAGCTGTTTGGTGCTTTGTACCTGTGGGAGCTTTGTATTTTGGGATACTTTGAGGTTTGAGCACCATTTCAGCCTGTATTTTGTGCAGAGGCTCACACCGGGCTATTCTTTCTCACCTCTTTTTTGCTTGTGAGCATTGGCCAGACAGCGAGCTAGATGAGGGGGTTAGGTGTTGCAGGAGCCAAGAAACGAGTCTCTTTTTCTGTGAAAGAGTGCCATGCTCAAAACAAGTCCAGTTATACCTGTTTTCATCAGCTGAAGGGGAGAACCAGATTTTAGGAAGCAGTCTAAAAGTTGCATAGTGATGGGGCGCCTGGATGGCTCAGTCATTAAGCGTCTGCCTTCAGCTTAGGTCACAATCCTGGGGACCTGGGATCGAGCCCTGCGTTGGGGTTCCCTGCTCAGTGCAGAGTCTGTTTCTCCCTCTCACACTCCTCCTGCTCATGCTCGTGTTCCCTCTCTCGCTGTGTCCTTCTCTGTCAAATAATAAAAAAAAATCTAAAAATAAATAAGTAAAAAATGAAAGTTGCATAATGAGAAATGAAGATAAAACCACAATGATGATTCTTTATTAGCACTTTGCAATCCCTCCCCAAATACTTCAGAACCTCATGAAAGAATTGCAATTGTATAGCTACATTCCTTTTCACTTGTTGGTGAGCTTCTCTGAACTCTTCTGGGAAGAAGAAAGGGAAACACTGCTAGCCTGAAGAAGACAGAAGTAAAGAATTGATACAGCTTAACAACGCGAAAGTCTCAGCAATTTAAACGAAGGTCAAAGATTTTAAACCAGCTATATAGATAAGACCAAACACAGAGAACAATTCAGGACAGCCAATCCCTAAATGGAATAACAAAGTCCAAAGCAAAGTCATCTCAAGATTTTCCACAGTTGCTGGGAGGCCTTGTGGATGATAACATTCCTCTGCTCCCCTTATTACAATTAATCTTTGATTAAAGTGTTTTCAAAGGTCAAAGGAAAGATCAGCCTAGTAAGGATCCTAAAGCCCACGCTGGCCCTAACTATTCACTTCTCAGAACTTAGTTTTCTTTTCTGTAAAATGGGAAATGGGGACCAGATGGCCTTTCTGTGATTCCTCCCAGATTTAGAATTTAATGATTCTAAATATTTTGCTCGTGAATTTTGTGAAAGATTTGTGCAGAATTCCATTAGTAACTGGGAGACCCCTGGAGATGTGGATATAAATAGAACTAAGGTCATAAGGGACTTGACTCAAGAGTTGCATCTTTTTATAAACAGTAAAAATTAAGATCATGATAGATTTCCTACTTTGTTGAATGATAGTTGATGAGAATACTCAGAACAGGCTAGGCCATGCCTACTCAAACTGACTCATTGGGGCCCCGAGTGGCTCAGGTGGTTAAGCATCTGCCTTTGGCTCAGGTCATGATTTTGGAGTCCTGAGATTGAGCCCCATATCAGGCTCCCCACTTAGAGAGGAGTCTGCTTCTCCCTTTCCCTCTGCCTCTCCCCCTGCTCTCTCTCTCTCAAGTAAATAAATAAAATCTTAAAGAAAAACAAAGCAAAACAACTGACTGATCAGTTGTGACACAATTGATTGTGTCACAATCAATTACAAAATTACAAATTACCAAAAAAATCAAAAGCTGGATAAAGGACATTATCTCCTTTTTTTTTTTTTTTAAGGTTTTTATTTATTTATTTGACAGACAGAGATCACAAGTAGGCAGAGAGAGACAGGGAAGCAGGCAGAGAGCCTGATGCAGGGCTCAATTCCAGGACCCTGGGATCATGACCTGAGCCAAAGGCAGAGGACTTAACCCACTGAGCCACCCAGGCACCCCAGGACATTATCTCCTTATAAAGACCAGAAGAATAACAGTAGAAAGGAAAAGTGAGTGATTTTGTTTGAGTGAATCTGATTTTATTATCTTCTTATAAATCTGTGTATTGTTCAAAGAATGTAATAGAATACACACAAAGGAAAGTTTGGAAGTAAACCTTGATATCTAAGAAGACATTAATAATTTCCCACAATGATAATATTTCCTTAATTTAAAAATAAAAAGTGGAAACAAATGGAGAAAAGAAATTGTGGTGTTAAAAAAAACCCAGCCTACCATCTACATTATAGACTATAAGTAAGTATTGGTTGATTGATTTTCTTGGAACTCAAAATACACATTTACATCTGGATTCTTCTACCACTGTCCCAATTCTTTTAATCTTTATTGAGCTCCTGTAAAGTGAAATTTGCTAAGCACAGAGATTATAAAGATGAATTAGAAAGGCCCTATCCTTAGAGAGCTCATGATTAGCAAGCTAATTGCTGACCACCAAGAAGCAGCAGGTTTGGTATGTACTAGGATTGAAGTAATAGGCCCAGAGGAATATTTTGTAGCACACTGATCCACATTTACACAATCTTGGGACCAACTTTATAGTAAACCCAACTTCTTACGCAATGGGGACTCTCCCTCCAGAAGTATTGCAAAGATTAAATGTGAAAATAAATGTAAAAGTAACTTTAAAAGCCTAAAGCACTGTACATATCAGCAGATAAGCCTAAATATGACATAATAAGTTGTGGTCTAACTTCTTCACAGCAGAATAAAATAATAGAGCTGTAAGAAAACCTGGAGATCATCTAATCCTATCCTCTCATTCTATAGAACAGAAAACTGAGGTCCCAAGATCAGAGGGACTTATGCAGGAATTCCCAATTTGTTAGTGGCACAGTCCAATCTCTTTTCTGGCATCATGATCTGACTTAACACAAAGAAGTCATGGTATATATTTCCTATAACATATATATTGCAAAAGAAATGTGACGTATTGTTTCTTTGTGCAGGTATCTTTATGATGAGCTGCTCATTTGGAAGTTCAGAGATTTGCTCACTTGGCAAGCATCTTTGGGGATGACTACTACCCGCCTACAGAAAGAAAACCACAGCTTTTCTCCTTTTTGAACAATGCTTTGAATAAAGGTTTGAGAAGCAGCAATAAACTGCTACTGGCAACTATAGCCTTAGATCAAAGAACAACCTTTACATGGGTACAGCAGAAACCCCACTACTGGTTGTAAAACCTCAGGAAACACCCTTAACAGCATAACCTTAGAAACAGGATGTGAGTAGAGAATAGTTCAATCACACACACACAAAAAAATCATTAGATCACCAAAACCATATTGCATCAAAGTCAGAGATAGAGGATGTTAAAGGAAATGGCAGTTCTAAGAAATCTTTATTTCAACAAGACTTTCTCAGCTAGATTCTTAAGAGTACTGAAAATAAGCATGTAACAGTTCTTCTCTGTAGGACACTGAAAATTATGTTCAGAGAAACACTTTCCCTTAGTCCCCACACCTTCTGCCCGTTGCACAGTCAAGTTCCCCAAATGCTGGAACCATCTCACACCTACAGCGTCAGCTCTAGAAAGTGGAGTATTTACGGGAGCAAAAAACCCCAGGCTTGGGAGCCAGACAACTTAGGCTGTGTTCCATGCTTTGCTACTCAATTGCTCTGTGACTGTAGGCGTGTCGACTGACCTTCCTGGGTCTTAGATTTTTCACTTGCACAACCAGTGCTTAGAGGTACCACCCAGCACTAGACAGACTGTGGTACCAGATCTGGCCCAGCTGTTCCACTGAACCCGGTCCTCCGTCTAGGAGGGCCTTTCCACCAGAAGTCACAAGGTGCTTTCCGTGGGGAGGTCGCTAGAAGCTTCCCCCTCGGTCTCCCGAGGAGCTCAGCAGCGGCCAGCCCCGCGGCTCCGCGGCCACCGCCTGTTCCCCTAAGCCCGGTGGTCGGCCCGCAGCCTCCAGCCGGGTCCTGGCCGCGTCCCCGGCAGTCCCCTTCGGCTCAGACCGGGCTCAAAACCCGGCCGGCGGGAGGAGATAAGAAACCACAGAGGGGAAATGGAAACGGGCCCTTCTGAAACAAAAGAGCCCACGAGGGTGCTTCTCGGGCGCCCGGGCCGCCCTGTAAACAGGAAGGGTCGGCTCCGCGGCAGTTTGAGTCGAGGTTTCGAGATAAAGGCAGCTTTTCTTATTTCTCCGGAGGCACTGTGTTCACAAAGCGTGCCGGTAAACGGCAACACGCGCGGCCTCCCTGAGCAAGGGGTCAGGGCGGCAGTGGTTGGAGATCGCCCCTCGCAAGGCCACCGGCCACGGCCATGGCATTTAGCATCGTTTTTAACGCAGCTATTTGTCTCGAGTCTCTCCGAGGGGGAACGAAAAACCAAGCATCGCGCCTAAGCCTTTCAAGAGCGCGCGGGCGGGCGGGGAGGGGCGGGGCGCAGGCGAGGGCACTATATCTCCCGGCGGAGGAGCACGCGACAGGCTGACAACACACGCCCCAAAATGCGCTCGGTTGCCGGTTGCTTAGTTGGCGCTGCTGAGCCTCTTTCCTCGTTCAGTTTGACAAGGACGCTGTGATAGGCCAGCGCGACCCTGCAGTGGTTGGCCGGAAAGAGTCGAGCCGCCTGATTGGCCGCTCCGCACCTGCAATGCGTCAAGCGGCAACGGGCGTGGAGGGCTCCGCGTGAATGGTCGTGGCTGGCGGGGCAGCTGGCGGCCTTAGGGAGGGAGCGGCTCCGCCTATGGCCGCCATCTTTACTAGTGGCAGCGCGGACGGCCCCGGAGTCTTTGGCCGGTAGAGAAAGGCTCTGTGACCGAAGTTTCCTTTAGGGTTTCTTTTTCCCTTTTTACTTTACGGAGGGTGGTTTTGTGTTGGCTCCGGTCCCGGGGATGTGGTGGGGGTAGAGCTCGAGGGGGGGCTCCGGCGAGAGTTTTCGCCGCCGCCTCAGGAAAACCGCTTGCTTTTGCGTTCTCTCGGCGTGCGCGGTTCCTCTCGTTTTCTAGAAGCGAAAAGGAGATTTGCTTTCTGGGCCTGTTGCTCGAGCTGGAAAGCCGTTCTGGAAAGCTCTCCCGAATACGTCATGGTTCTCGCTCATGCTGCGCGCGGTCCCGCCCGCACGGTCTGCGTTTTTGTTTTTTTGGAACTGTAAATCAAACAGCCGTCTTGGGAACAGTGTCCCGGCTCCAGAGACAGTGCCCTGCAGGGGCAAAACGGAGCTTGCCTGACAGGGCACGAGACGTCGGCTGAAAATTACTTTGATCATATCAGTTTATTTGCCTTTTTAGGCAGCTGCTGTGTTTGTGTGTGCATCCGGTTCTGATCCGTCTCTGATGTCCACCCCCGCAAAAAGGGAAAAGGAAGAAAAGCCCTCTGCGTCCAAAGTGGTTGTTGTTTGGGACTCATTCCCCCATTCCGTGGATGTGGGTGAAAAGAAGGAATATGTTCTCTGGATGAGTTGGAGAGATGGGGAGACGGGAAAGGCCAGGGTTGTGTTGTTTAGCGGGAGGGGATGTCTTTGTTGGTTTTATTTGAGCTGCGCAGGTGCAAATTCGGTGGAGTGTGGCTATCCAAAGGTGAACCCTGGCGCTGCCTGGGTGTGGGTGTTGCCATGGCTACGGGGAGAGGTGGCTGGGGAATTGCGGGGCCAATAAACCCAGCACGGCCAGGCCTCTTCCATGTATGAAGTTCTCCATTCCCGTCTCTGTCCACGATTCCTGAACTGATCTATACAGGCACACCTGGGCGTGTCAGTCTGTGTATCGGCTGACACAGGTGCGTTCGCTGCCTTCTGTGGATTTTCTGATTAGATGCTGCATATAGCAGAGTGGTTTGAGTACCGTTTGCCACACATTTTGATTTGCAGGTTGTTGCTACTCCTACCTAGCCATAACCAATTCGGAACATTTAATTATCGGCTTTTATGCCTTTTTCCATAGGTAAACCATCACTTTACCTTAGGGTGCCTTCCCTCTAAAGAGAACACTCCCCTTTGCCGTGTCTCAGTATACTGCCAGAGCACTGAGTTCATGGACATTGCAAAAGAAAGAAAATTGCAGCTTTGCATAATCTCCATATAGCAACAACCACTTGGGCCTCTGTGGAACACTCAGTAATTCAGTGTTCTTTGGCAGCTGCAGAGCGAGGAGCAGCCACTTTGCTTGCTGTGTGAAGTACAGCAAAGGACTAAATCTTCCAGAACAGTGGCTTCTGCTGTAGTATGAAGAGAATCGAGTCTATCTTACAGAGTCCTTGTGAGCTTTGCATGAGATGTGACTGTGCCAGCACTGTAAATTACAGAACTACTGATAATGATCTGCAGTTACTAAAGCATTTATTGAAGGCCCATAACTGTCTGACCTTATGAGAGAGAGATTTTCCTTCAAGATTTTCTACTTTGTGGGAAGAACAACAGATGGAGAAACTCAGATCCAAAATCTTAAATGGCATAATTTTTTTCCTTAATTGAAGGCATAGTATTAATATAGCCTTATTAGCATACACTGCCAGATTTGAGGACTCTTGGGGTTACTGGCTTATTGGTTTGCCTAGGACTTTCTTGGCTTTAGCATCAAAGGCCCATGTCCTAGAGAGCCCCTCTTGTCCCAGGCAAACCAGGACATTTGGGCACCGCTGGACTGTCTGCAGTGTACAAGATGGGAGGATGAACAGAATGGGAAATGAAGATTCCTGCCGTATAGAGGCGATTAGGTTTCCCTGCAGCTGAAGGCCACTGGTTACAAGAAATAAGATAAGCGTGTGCTGACACCTGAAGCTCATCCGAAGTCAAACTGATACTCCCATCGATCTTTATTCTTCCTTCTCTCTGTCCCCACACATGTTTTTGTTGTCATTGTATTTAATTCAAATCTTTATCTCTGGTAAAGTCTTTATTGAGCTTTTAGTCACTTCAGAGTGATTGAGTTCTTTTTTATGCCATGGAGCCCTTTGCCAGCCCAGTGAAGCTTACTGGCTGCTATGGTTTGTTGCCCATATTCATAATTGAAGACAAGCTACATTTCACTTTGAGGTTGGTGAAAATAAAGATGTTCTGCTTTTACACCCAAGTTCATGTACCCTGTGAATTGCCTGCATGGAGAGTCCTTGCTCCTGCATTGCCCCATTGCAGCTTTCTCTCTACTCTGTCCCCTTTTACATTCTTTCACCTTGACATTCCTGCTGCCACCACCATAGGTCAAGGCACTGCTGCTGTTCCCTAACTCTCACAAATACCTTCACTGGTTTCCCACGCTTAGTTCCATCTTCTGCCCAGCCGATGGAGTGGTTTTACTAAAGCACACATCTGATTATGTAATTTCCTCCTCAGACTTGCTTTGGCTTCCTGTGGCCTCGAGCATTAAGTCCAGATTCCTTAGGAGTTTCTTCAGGGTCCTTCGTAAGCTGGCCTTTTCAGTCCTGATAACCTACTACCCTTTGCGTCTCCTAGAATTGAGCCATGTGAATTGTTATTCAATATTTGTGCTTTCCCCCTCCATCCTTTATTCACATGTTTCTCTTGGCCTAGAATTCTGATTTCCATCATCTCTACCTCACAAAGAAGGCTTACTTCAAATGCAGAGTTAATGGAAATAACCTCTTCCTCCCCTGAGCTCCCTTAGCACTTTATTTCACCCTCTTCTGTACCACATTCTACTTTTATTGAGTATTTGATTATTCATTCCATAAGTATTTATCAAGTACCTGTTGTTAATTTTGGACCTGTACTAGAGGCAATGGGGGTATGAAGTGAAACTGATTTGTACTTTCGTTTTGTTTTTGTTTTTGTTTTCATTTGCAGAACAGATTTATTTTAATGTTAATTTTGGTTGAATTTAGGGGACCTGGTGGAGATTATGTGGGGCTTCCTAAAACCACCCCAAGTCACCAATCTCACAGCTGCTTTCCTTTTATTTCTCCCTCTCACCTTTTAAAACTGATCTTCATGGACTACCTTAGCATACTTCTAGACTGTCCTCCAGTGTCCACTCTGTGTGGTATTAAATATTTATTTCTGAAACTTGCCTCTCTAAGCTGGTCTTCCTTAGACAGTTGTATTTCTTCTTTTTAAAATTCCAGTGTCATTAACGTACAGTGTTATATTAGCTTCAGGTGTACAATAGAGTGATTCAACAATTCCATATATTACTTAGTGCTGCCCAAGATAAGTGTACTCTTAATCCCCTTCGTCTATTTCACCAGACCCCCTCCCTGCTCCCCTTTGTTTGTTCTCCATAGTTGAGAGTCAGGTTTTTGGTTTGTCTCTTTTTCTTTTCCCTTTGTTCATTTGTTTTGTTTCTTAAATTCCACCTGTGAGTGAGATGATATGGAATTTGTCTTTCTCTGACTGGCATATTTCACATAGCATTGTACTCTCTAGATCCATCGATGTCATTGCAAAAGACAGCATTTTACTCTTTTTTTTTTTAAGATCCTGTTTATTTATTTGACAGAGATCACAAGCAGGCAGAGAGAGAAGGGGGAAGCAGGCTCCCCGCTGAGCAGAGAGCCCTATGTGGGGCTCCATCCCAGGACCCTGAGATCATGACCTGAACCGAAAGCAGAGGCTTTAACCCACTGAGCCACCCAGGTGCCCCCATTTTACTCTTTTTTATGACTGAGTAATGTTCTGTTGTATATATACGCCACATCTTCTCCATCCATTCCTCAGTCGTTGGACACTTGGGCCGCTCACATAGTTTGGCTGTTGTAAACAGTGCTGTAATAAATATAGGGGTGCATATATCCTTTTGAATTAGTGTTTTCATATTCTTTGGATAAATATCCAATAGTGCAATTACTGGATCATAGGGTAGTTCTATTTTTAATTTTTTGATACTGTCTTCTGGAGTGGCTGCACCAGTTTGCTTTCCCACTAATAGCGCACCAGGGTTTTTTTTCTCCACATGCGTGCCAGCACGTGTTTCTTGTGTTTTTGATTTTAGCCATTCTGACAGATGTGACATGATAGTTCATTGTGGTTTCAATTTGCATTTCCCTGATGATGAGTGATGTTGAGTGTCTGTTAGCCATCTGTATGTCTTCTTTGGAGAAATGTATGTTCATGTCTTCTGCCCATTTTTTACATTGGATTATTATTATTATTTTTTAGTGTTGAGTTGTAGAAGTTCTTTATATGTTTTGGATACTAACCCTTTATCAAATATGTCATTTGCATGCATCTTCTCCCATTCCATAGGCTGTCTTTTAGTTTTGTTGGTTGTTTCTTTTGGTGTGCAGAAGCTTTTTATTTTGATGTAGACCCAACAGTTTATTTGTCCACTAGTTTTAAAGGACTTACATTTCAGTTTGGGAGATAATGCAAATCTAAGAAATGTGTTTTCAAGGTAGAAGAAAACAACCAAGTATTTCAGAAGTGCAGAGGGAAAACTCATTTTACTAAACAGATCACAAAAAAACTTTGTGGAGGAAGTGGCCTTCAAGTCTATATGGGAAGGCATTCCATGCAGAGGGAACACCAGGAACAAAGCAAGGAGGCTGAAAAGAGCAGCCTGTGTTGGGGAAGGGGAAGTTTAATCTGTTATTAAGGGGCCTCAGGAGAGATCAGGCTGGTGTCAGATTGGTTAAGGGTTGACAGAGAATAGCAACATGCCCCAGGCAAGAAGATAAGACTATCCTGTATGCATGGAATCCTTTGAAGAGTTTTGACAAGAGACTGACAAAAATCAAAGGTGATTCAAGAATAATTATGTGGCACCATAGTGGGAGGTGAATTTTATAGAGAGTGACTGAAGAGGGGAGACTTATAGAGGCAATAGCAATGAGAATAATGGCAAATATTTATTGAGCACTTAAAAAAATGCTGTGCAGTATCTTTATTTGTAGTATCTTGTCTATTGCTCACAAAAACCCCATTATTTACTCCTTTTCACAAATAAGGAAATCTAAGCTTAGAATAAATAACTTGTCCAGGTTCACCCATGGTGACAGAGCTGGAAGTTGAACCATAACTGCCTGCAGTAGTTGGTCCATGAGTTAACTATAATATGAAAATGTTAGCAGTAGAATTAGAGATGATCCAAGAAATGATGCTCTTTTTAAGTAGTAGTATTTTTTTACTTTATGTTTGAGGTGAAAAATGAAAAAGCAACAAATATCACCAAGGTTGGGCTAAATTCCTGGACTGTCGTCTTCTTCTTTTTTTTTTTAAGGATTTTATTATTTATTTAGGATTATTTATTTAGGATTTTATTGTTTATTTATTATTATTTTATTTATTTATTTATTTATATTTATTTCATTATTTATTTATTATTATTTATTAAGGATTTTATTATTTATTTAGGATTTATTTATTCTTTGTCAGAGAGAGAGAGAGAGAGTGAGAGCGCGCGCGCATAAGCAGGGGAAGCAGCAGTCAGAGCAGGCAAGGGAGAAACAGGCTCCCGGCTGAGCAAGGAGTACCATGAGGGACTCGATCCCAGAATCCTGGGATCATGACCTGAGTCAAAGGCAGATGTCCAACCACTGAGCCATCTGGGCATCCCCCAAGACTGTCTTCTTAAATATTGATCTCACTGTGTATCTCCTGCATACTTTCCTATAGTGAAGAAATAAGACACCAGTAAGCAAAATACAGTTGCTACAGTTTTGCCTCAGTTTATAAAAACTCATAATACCAAAATGGGGAAAGGGTTTAGATGTTAGTTGGCCTTGGCCTACTTGGACTCCTCAGAAACCTCACAGAAGAAAGGAGCAAAAGCACTGTCTTGGAGGTTTACCAAGTTATGCTACCAAATAGATCTATTGGGGATGTCTCCTGAATGTGAACTAGAACTTTTCAAACTATTTGCCTGGGGTGGAAGATTTCTTGGGCTAGCATCTGTTTAAAGATGTTTAATGGATTCAGGGCACTGGAGGAATGGTTTTTCCTATGCTCTTAGTCAAGTCTGCGACCCCCACCCACTTTGCCTTCCTAAGAAAAAAAGAGGTAAGAAGAAAGAGCTAGTGACTGTGCCTTGAGGAACCACTGGATTGTTTGCTTCCCCTTGGTACTATCTTCCCAATCATTGAAGATTATAAAAAGAGGAGCGGGAGTGGCAAGCAGGGGGAGTGGCAGGCAAAGGGAGAGGCAGAAGCAAACTCCCCACTGAGCAAAGAGCCTACAAAGAGCCTATGTAAGACTCGATCCCAGGACCCCAGGATCATGACCTGAGCTGAATGCAGACGCTTAACCAACTGAGCCATCCAGGCATCCCTGCTTGGTTGTTTTTTTAATCTTAAGACGGTCTAAGGCAAAAATGGTCATCTTTCTACTACTAGAATTTGGAAGATGAAACATCATAGCACCATTATTCATTAAGGTAAGCATTCTAATTCATCACTGATAAAAACATTTTTCAAATAATAATTGCCATGTTGGTAGACCTAATCTTTGAAATGTTGAGGTTCTAGTCTCTTTTATTTTAAATTTTGTGCCACCCGAAATGTGTATGATTCAACTGAAAAACAAGATACGTGAGATTTTTCATAGCACATTTTCCCATAATATTTAGTACAATTGATGTTTTCAGTCAATATTCATTTATTATTTTGAAGAGTAGTGACTGCATGAGTTATTTTCAGAATGGTTTCCCAGTGGGTTTTTTGTATTCCCTTGTGCTCCTCTTCCTAATTAATGTCAGTATTTGCTAAATTTATTACAGAAAGGCTGATAAAGAGGAAACCTGTCAATCTATAAATTTGTGTAGAACTTGTATGTTTAAAAGGTGCAGAGAGGGAACAAAACCTGCCATTTGAGAATTTCTTCTCTGAATAATTTATGATGGGATAATTGGACACTGAACAAAATTTACAAACATCTACAACTCTTTATCTCCGCCTGGAAACTTGTTGCAGTGATAGTTATTTCCGTAAGACAAGGCTGCTGAGATTCCCAAAAAGGATGAGATTCTAACTGGCTTTTAGGAATCCAGTATGATGGATTTCCTTGGAACTGAATGAAGTATATTTTACTCATTTATTACAGTTTAATTAACCCTACACTCAATGTGGGGCTCAAACACACGCCCTGCTAGAAGATTCTTTATGCTGTATGCAGATCATCTTGCCACTTAAAATGGACTTCACTGGGGCACCTGGCTGGCTTTAGTTGGAAGAGCATATGACTCTTGATCTCAGGGTTGTGAGTTCAAGTCCCACAATGGGTGTAAAGATTACTTAAAAATAAAATCTTTAAGGCGTGCCTGAGTGGCTCAGTTGGTTGAGCGTCTGGTTCTTGATTTCAGCTCAGGTCGTGATCTTGGGGTCCTGGGATCAAGCCCTGCCTTGGGCTCCACACTCAGTGGGGAGACTGCTTCTCTCCTTCTCCCTCTCTCTCTCTAAAAATAATAAGATCTTAAAAAATAATAAGATCTTAAAAATCTATCAATGAAAAGATCTGTAAATGGTGCAAACAACATCATCAGTGAACCGTATTGAAGGTCTCACATGGGCAAGGCTCTATGGGAGGTACCAGGCTTGCAAAGAATTACACATAGCTCTGCCCTTTAGGTGCTCACAACTAGACTATCATCTGCCTGCAGGCAAGGACTATGTTTTTATTAATGTTGGTTTTGTAATGTTTATATTGGCTTATACCCTCAGTATACAACCATGTCTGACATGTGGTAGTTGCTAAATAAATATATGTTGAACATTTGAATCAACAGCTATTAAAATAGTTGGAGAGAAAGAGAGAGTTAAATAAAAGGAAAGCTGCTATTCTGTAATATAGCTTTTAAAAAGGAAAATATTACATTTTGTTCTTTTAAGAAACCTTTAGAAATATTGAACATACACAATATATACAGTAAATGTAAATTAATAAGTTTAACCCACCACCTATTCAAATAACTAGAAAGTTACCAATACTATGGGAACTAACTTCCAAATGTCATCTTCACACCTCCCCACCAGCCCAAACTGCACTCTTGATTCAGGAGTGTTTTTTGTTGTTTTTTTTTAAAGATTTTATTTATTTGTCAGAGAGAGAGAGTACACGCAAGCAGGCAGAGAGGCAGGCAGAGAGAGAGGAGGAAGCAGGCTCCCTGCCAAGCAAGGACCCCGATTCGGGACTCGATCCCAGGACCCCAGGACCAAGACCTGAGCTGAAGGCAGCGGCTTAACCCACTGAGCCACCCAGGCGTCCCGATTCAGGAGTGTTTTAACTTTGAAATGTATAAATCAGAAACGAGGATTTACAGAAGGCAAATCTATGTAATTCTTTATCAGGAATTACACATTTGTGGGATGCCTGGGTGGCTTAGTCGGTTAAGTGTCAGACTTTTGATTTTGATTTCGGCTCAGGTCATGATCTCAGGGTTGTGAGATTGAGCCCCGAGTCGGGCTCCACAAGTGGGGAGTCTCCTTCTCTCCCTCCCTTTCCCTCTGACCCTTCCTCCTCTCAGGTGTGCTCTTTCTGTAAAATGAATAAATCTTTTTTTTTTTTTTTAATTGTAATGTGTGAAAGATTCCTTAAAGAAAAAATTACACATTCAGGAAGCAATTGAAAAACAAATACATTTAATAATAGTCATGTGGAAGGTCATTTATTACAGGCCCTTTGATTATCATCAGAAAATAGTAAGCAAAGTTACTTCTATGTGCGAAATCCTGGGGGACATCAGCACAGTCTGCCACACACACAGAGAAGGCAGATACTAGAGTTCATTTTCTAGTGTCTTGTTTTGCCTTGCCTTCCCTCTTAATAAAATGATTTTTTTTAAAGATTTTATTCATTTATTTGACAGAGATCACAAGTAGGCAGAGAGGCAGGCAGAGAGAGAGAGAGAGGAGGAAGGAGGCTCCCCGCCGAGCAGGGAGCCTGATGTGGGGCTAGATTCCGGGACCCTGAGATCACAACCTGAGCCGAAGGCAGAGGCTTTAACTCACTAAGCCACCCAGGAACCCCTTAAAATGATTTTTGAAACATCATTTTTTTTTTTGAAATTTGCTTTAAGTGGCTTTTTAATTTGTCTTACATGTTTTCTATTTCACAGTCTCAACACTGTCTTTCATAATTTGGGGTATGTTTTTACATGGATGCTGAGGGCAACTCTTCCTTTGAGTTGTAGGTGAAGAGATTTTAAGTTCTAACACTAGTTATAAGTCAAGATTTACTGAAGCAGAGCATAAAAATAAAGACAAGACTAACAGAATGGCATTATAGCAACATTTATCGTCTCAAACAAGAGTTGTTACACCAGTGTTGACTAGGAGCATGCCTTCGGACGATATGCAGTATAGCGTATCATGTCTAGTAGCATAAACTTGAATTCCAAAGAATTATTATAAATTAAGAGGGTTCCTTTCCAGGACAGTTTTACCCTTCCTGTTAATCTTTGTACATCTAGTTTCCATTGCCGTTCTATATGCAGCCATTCAAACAAACTATCTTCCTTGTTTCTTTCAATTTTTTATTTTTTGACATAATTTCAGAGTTACAGAAAAGTTACAAGAATGGGGCGCCTGGGTGGCTCAGTTGGTTAAGCTTCTGGCTTTGGTTCAGGTCATGGTCCCAGAATCCTGGGATTGAGCGCTGTGTCAGGCTCCCTGCTCAGTGGGGAGTCTGCTTCTCTGTCTCCCTCTGCCCTTCCCCCTGCTCATGCTCACTCTCTCTCTCAAAAAAAAAAAAAAAAAGTTACAAGAGTAGTACAAAGGATTCTTGTGTACCCTTCCCGTTTTTCCTAAGTGTTAACATTTACACATTGGCACATTTGCACATGTTTTCTTGTGCTCGCTCTCTTGTGGCAGACATATGCCCCTTTGTCCCTAAGTAGTTCAGTGTATAACTCAGAAGGCCATTGTCTCACATAACTATAGTACAGTTACCAAAATCAGGAAAAGGACGTAATACCATTGTTTATTATTGTTTAATCTATAGTCATAATTTGTTGTCCTAATACTGTTCTTTACAGCAAAAGAAAATCCCACATCATGCATTGCATTCAGGTGTCACATCTCTAGTCTCATTTAATGTGGAATCCTTCTTCATTTTGTCTTTGTTTTTCACAGCATTGACTAATTTACTGATTTTTAACCAATCAATATGCTGAGAATTTTTAGGGAACTAAGTATATTCCAAGTAACTGAATTAATCACTGTCAAGACCTACAGGAAAAGGTTTAGGTGCTGATTATCTTATCTTACATTCATTATAATGTAAAATAACACCCAAAGAAATGGTAGAGCAAAGGATGAGAAAAAGCAATTTAGAATTCTAGACATTTCCACCCCCATAGCGACACAATCCACTGTTAAGAGAAAATAGAAAACAGACAGGTTAGATAATTAATTGATCAGAAGCCCTCCAGATCTCCTGCTTCCTGGATCCCTGTACTTTTGTTTTTAGCATATATGCCTAATGGAAAAAGTCATTATAAAAACCTGAAAGTAGTACATTGGTTTATTTTTATTAATTTCATCTACTGTGTTTGCTTTGCCCATAGAATTCTGTCTACTGGTGATCTCTATCTGGTGGTGTTCGGCCATCTATAATAGCTATATAATAGTTGATATTTGATTTATATTATAATATTTTTAATGTAATGTTTGTCTTATATAGACTCTGATTTTATCTTGGGATCATGTACACAGGGTTTAGACAGCCGTGTGACAATTTGTCTAGGACACAAGTGTAACGTGACCTTATTGATGTGCTTTACAGTAGACAAGGTGGGCTCCAATGGAGAGGAAACTTATAACCAGGTGCTGTTCTGACCTTTCCACTAAAGTATCCCAATAGGATAGGGGTCCGAGGGTGTGTCCTACTGCGGGCTTGAGGGTCTAGACTGAGCTAGTCTACCCAAAGCAACATACCTCTTTGAAACTTCATGTATTTCGTATTTAAAATTCATACACATTTTATGTTTCTTTTAATTAAAAAGATGTTGTCGTCCTCCCTGAGCCCCGATCATCTAGGAGGATTTATTCTTCTTACAGCTTCAAATACCACTGTACATCAGCACACCCCAGTTTGAGAAACACATGCAGTCAAATGCTCTACCACTGAGCTATACCCCCTTTGAGAAACACGTGGACAGACCCGGGAGGAGAGTTGCGGAATTCCAGGCTCAGGGTAACTCATGAGTGACGGCCTGACAGGTGAAAGGCAGTCTGTGAAGTACAAAGTGGGGCTCCATGAAGAGTAGTCATGTGGACTTTGATGCCACCATGAGGAGTTGGAGAAATACAGTGAACAAGAGCACTGCTGTGGATTTAGAAGGAAGGAAACCAGGATCCTGGGTGTCTCTCTGCTACCCCCTTTGTCTTGGGCAAAGCACTTCTGAAATCTGGACTCGGGTTTCCTTATCAGGAGAAAGGCAATACCAGAATAAGCGACCGTAAGTTTCCTTTTGGCTGTAGTGTTTTGTGATTCATATTGAACTAATGAAGGCATTAGCTTGTTAATGGTCCCCATGTTTCATAATTTACAAATTTAATCTGGAAGGTGCTCTTAATATGTTATTACTAGCCACCTGCTACTGATAATACACAGTATCTATTTCAAGGCATTGAGTATATTTATGCTTGTAAGAATATCATGGGGGCAGGGGGAAGGAAAAGAATAACACTGTGAAATCTAGGCCTGCCATCTTATGGATCCTGAATGGTACTACCGAAATACACGGTCTGTTGGGAGATGATTTTTGCACACATCAAGTGAATACTTGCTTACGTGTGTGTAGCTCATTTCCAAAGGAGTTTGTACAGTATCTTGAAATCAATTTTCTTTGATAATTCTTAGTTTTAACCCTCTAGTAAAGAATTGAAGTAAATCTAAGAAAGCCCCTACTTCCAATATTAGTTCTTTATCGATCCCAATAATTATTTTCCAGGCAACCTTTCATTTTCTAAATGGCTATCTTTTGCTTTTGAAATTGCTTGGGACAAAAGAATGTTCTTTGAAATGATGGTGCAGAAGCGCTGGTGTACATATTTTGTGAAAGCTGTGATCAGCCATGATTGTGAAATGTAACAGTCTTCTTTTTTTCTTTCATATGGCTGAGAAATGAGAAGATATGGTTTTCCACTGCAACTAGGATGAGCATTTGTGGAACTTACTCCTTCCATCGCCTGCTGACACACCATAGCATTTATCTCCTGTCATGTAAAAAAATTCACAATACGCAACTTTTGTTCACAGTGAACATGGGGTAGACAGTAGCATACATTTTTCAACTCTTTCGAAACTGTGACTCTAAAATATTGCAAAGAAAAGACCAAGGACAGAAAGAGTGCATCCCAAGTAAATGATGGAATTTGTCTCTGGTTACACTTTGCTTTGTCCAAAACAGATCCAAATAAAATCGTTCAGCCGCCCTTCCCAATATTATAATTTGAGACACTGAAATATCCTGAAGGTCACTTCTAACGGGCATTCTAAAATTTTTCTCGGGGGCAAAAACAGTAATGTTTCTCTTTAAGGTTGCTGATTTCACGAAGCTTTTTAAACTGTGTTTAAACCAGTTTTCAATTTATTTTCAGTATGCTTCAGTATTTGTGGTGGTTTTAGTCCCTTTCAAGTTGAAACGCGATTATTATAGTACAGTAGAAGGCAGCTCTTGGACGTGGCTGACAGTGCAGGTACCACTTGCTGCAACTAATTTTCACCAGTATGGATCCTTCTATCTGAATCCGACATCAGCAGCTGGTATCAGTCATGGAGAACTGTAGCAGAGCATCCATTTCAGCTTCTCAGGGCTCCCATTTTGTTAACTACGGACGTTGGTTGAGATTACATTCTTCCTACTGCCTCCTGAAAGGTGAATGCTTTTCTAATCATCTCGTGATTTAATTAATCAGATCCCCTTTCTTTAGATTCTTTTCTCTTCTTGGTTTGACTGGCCCTGTTGACTTTCAGGAAATAATGAAAAGTGTTATGTCCACATTCAGCCCAGTCAAAGTCTGTGACATCCACGTTTTCTCATTTATTTTGGTTACGTATTTTAAGATTTTTACAAATATTTAGAATATTTTAAAACCCTATTCCAAGTTAAAAGTATTCTTTTGTAGTCTGGCTCTAATAGTTTACTTAAAACATATTTGAGGAAGCGTTTGGTTTTACTTCCAGTTGCTCAATTGATGTTTCAAAATTTCTAAATCTACATTTGTTTTTACTATTAAAATATGCTGGGTGCCTGGGTGGCTCAGTGGGTTAAGCCGCTGCCTTCGGCTCAGGTCATGATCTCAGGGTCCTGGGATCGAGTCCCACATTGGGCTCTCTGCTCAGCAAGAAGCCTGCTTCCTCCTCTCTCTCTCTGCCTGCCTCTCCGTCTACTTGTGATCTCTCTCTGTCAAATAAATAAATAAAATCTTAAAAAAAAAAAAAAATGCTGTCATAGGGGTGCCTGGGTGGCTCAATGGGTTAAAGCCTCTGCCTTTGGCTCAGGTCATGATCCCAGGGTCCTGGGATCGAGCCCCGAGTCGGGCTCTCTGCTCAGCGGGGAGCCTGCTTCCTCCTCTCTCTCTGCCTGCCTCTCTGCCTACTTGTGATCTCTGTCTGTCAAATAAATAAAATCTTTTAAAAAAAATATGCTGTCATATAATAAAATCAAACGACTGTACCAAGTGCCAACAATAGGTCTTATAGAAATAAAATTATTCACAAAAATACATTACTGTAGGAAGGATACCTCACAAGTAAGTGTTTTGTGAGATTCAAGTTTCACTAAAGAATGTAAAACTTGAGGGGCAGCTGGGTGGCTCAGTTGGTTGAGTGTCTGCCTTCGGCTCAGGTTGTGATCCCCGGGTCCTGGGATCAAGCCCCACATCGGGATCCCTGCTTGGTGGGAAGCCTGCTTCTTCCCCTCCCCCTGCTTGTGTTCCCTCTCTCTCTGTGCCTGTCTCTGTCAAATAAATAAAATATTTAAAAAAAAAAAAAAAGGTAAAACTTGAAACAGTTCTAATGCTGAAACCTAGTTTTGGTAAGGAATGCATATGTGGATTTACATGTTGAAACAGGTGTATGGCTATCTGTGAAATTTTAAAATTTAGTTTACTTTCTCTCCTGCCACAGGAATATTTTGGTGTCCATAAATCTAAAGATAAAATTATTGCTAAGCCTTTCACTTAAATATGCAATTAAGATTTTTTATTTGGGGGGCACCTGGGCAGTTCAGTCGTTAAGGGTCTGCCTTAGGCTCAGGTCATAATATCAGGGTTCTGGGATCGAGCCCTGCCACAAGCTCCCTGCTTGGTGGGAAGCCTGCTTCTCCTTCTTCCACTCCCCCTGCTTGTGTTCCCTCTCTCGCTGTGTCTCTCTCTGTCAAATAGATAAAATCTTTTTTAAAAAAAGATTTTTATTTGGGCAGTTATTTTTGGAAGAATAAGATACCAGGGTAAAATTTAAATTGAGCCACCTGGTTTTATAGAGTTCCATGTCGTAAGATATATTTGAAAAGCTTAAGTGGTATTGCTTTATAATGGAGTAAGTTGGCTAAAACGGAAGTAAACTAGATCATTGTTTATGAAAGCTCAAGCCTAAGTGGGGGTCATTGCTGGAGACTTTATAAAACATATTTTTTCACTGGAGGGGGGTTGGGCCAGATTTTCTCAGCGATTCCTTCTAACTCTGAAAGTCTAAGATTTTAGTAAACTTCAGACTAATACTTTATGGAATTTACCATAACAATATAAGAATGGGAGGTATTTTGGGGGTGTTTAATCATTATTCTGGAACTATATCCTGAGTTGGAGCAATGGAGGAAAAATCCTTTTTCATTATCATTAAAGGCGTGTTGACAGTAGAGGGGAAGAAATGAGCTCCTGTAGCTCTGGTAGTGTTTTAATAAAGTAGTTATGGATAAAAACAGTTATCCATTTCCATTTTCTTTTCTGTGTCTACTGATCTTCAAGTCCTTTTTGAAGAGAATGTGAGGACCACTTCTGTCATTATTGGGTCATGGAGTTGGACCTTCCCCTCAAAATGACTGTCCTGTGATAAGTGGCCACTTGTGGTGGCCAGTACCCTGTAGGATCTGGATCAGGATCAATGGTGAAGCTTTTTCCATATTAATTCCAGAAGAAAAACCTTGTGATCAGAACCCTTTGAGTGGGAGCCAGCTGCACAGCTTCCCACTGTCCCCCAACATCCATCTGGCTGAAGAGGACATCATCGCTTCCCTGGCTGCTGGTGTCTGCCAAAGGTCTATGAAGCAAGTTAGATGCCCAGGAAGGGGTCTCGTTGACCCTAGGTAGGTTGTGATCTGGGGATTTTTCCTGATCAGCGAAAGGTGACCCTCAGCAAAGCTATGACGTAAGAAAGGTTATTTTTTTTATACCGTTCACCCTGGTTCCCACATTTTTTCGTCCCTGGTCACTGAGGGACAGCTTCCATCTCTAGACTTTCAGAGTCTTGATTTAGTATTCTTCACAACACACCCTCTCCTCCAGCTTGCTCTCTGGAAAAGATGTGTTATTAATATGCTAATGCAAATTTAGGTTAATGTCTAATCTCTCCCAGGGATATATGCATTTCAGAGCTTTCTTCTGGTGCAATGACAGCATCAGCGGACAGCAGAGGTATTCGGGGGCCCTTGTGGAAAGTTTGTCACGTTAAACTATCTCCCGGCCTGCCTTCTCTTAAGGTCTTCACTACCTGTAGTCTCCTCTCCAGCATGCCCCTCATACCTCTTTCTCTCATTCATTTATTCAATATATTTGCTACATTTACTCAGTATAGCAAATAGCTGTGGAGCACCAGTGTGTGTCCTGTACTAGGCCAGGCCCAGGGCGTACCACAGTGAGCTAAAGAAGGCACAGTCCCTATGGTAAGGGACTTCGAGTCTACTGAGAGGGTGGGACAATCAAATAATTGCATAAATAAATATCAAGTTATAACTGTGGTAAATGCTACGAAGGAGATGGGGGAACAGAGTGCTGTGTATATATAATAGGGGATTTGACCGAGCCAGGATATCCTGGACACCCTCCGTGAGAGAGTTAGGCTGAGGGGGAGTTAATGAGACAAAAAGAATGGCAGGATATCTTGGTTGCCCAGGATAGCCATAGTAACATACCAAACTTTGGGTTGCTGAAAACTTCACAAATATATGGTCTCACAGTTCTGGGCCTAGAAGTCCGAAATCAAGATGTCAGGAAGGCCATGCTTTCTGATGGTTCCAGGAGAGAATCCTTCCTTGCCTCTTCTTCCTTCTGGTATTTGCTGGCCATTCTCAGTGTCCCTTGGCCTGTAGACGTGCCACTCGAGGTTGTCTTCTCCCTTTGTGCCTTCACATCATCTTCCCTCTTCATGTGTCTAACTCTGTGCCAAACCGCTGCTTTTGAAAAAGAACATGAGTCATGTGGGATCAGGACCCACCCTAATGACCTCATTTCAATTTGATTACTTCTGCCAAGACCCTGTCTTCAATGAGGTCACATCCTGGGGTACTGGGGGTTGAACTTTGGCCTCTCTGGGAGCCCCAGTTCAACCCATAACCGGGTAAAGAGTAGAAGAGTAGAGTATTCTAGGCAAGGGAGACAGAACACACCAAGGTCCTTTGGCGGGAGGGAGCATGGCCTGCGTGGTGTGGAGAATGGGTGGGAAGCGTGGTATGAGAAGAAGCTGGAAAGGACGTGAGATGAGTTGTTAGGCCTACGTTAGGGATCTTGGTCATAATGTAAAAGCATCAGTCCATAATGTTACTGGGGGATTTCAGCAGGAATCTGCATGATCAGATTTGCGGTTTGCAAAAAATTCACTCTGACTACAATGTGCAGAATGGGTTAGTGAAGCAGGAATGGATGCAGATGTAGCAGTGAAGAAGCTATGCAGTAGGGCGGGCGAGAGGAAGAGGTGTGAAGGGCAGTGGTCATAGAAAGTCAAATCAGTGAGCCTTGGTGCTAGATCAGACGTGGCATGGAAGGGGAAATGGTCAGGGACGATTCATTCCTAGATTTCCAACTCCTTTGCTGGATGCATGTTGGGGGACACTGAGGAAGAGCCTGGTTAGGGGGCAAAATTGCAAGATGTTTGTGGACATGCTGGGCTTAGAGTATACTGAGTACAGCTGTCAAATAGGCATCTGTAGGTCTGCAGCTTAGAGGAAAGGTCCTAGCTGAAGATGAAAGTCCAAGTCATTGGCATGTAGGTGATATTGAAGGGTTTTGTTTTGTTTGTTTGTTTGTTTTTCTTTTTTAATGGGAGAGCCTTCAGCTGCTGAGAGTGGCGGCTGAGGGGGAAAGTTCGAACATTTGAGCCAGAGAAAGGTCATCGGATGCTTACAGCAGGGGAAGACAGAAAAGGTGGCCCTAGGTGGAAGAGGAGACATTTCCTTACTTAGCCAGACTCTCTAGGATTTTCCCCTCCCTGGCTTTCCTGTGTGACAAAGCAAAGTGGACTTTCCCTCCTGTCACAGATAGTCCTCAGCCCCGGGCTGATGGTACAGGCTGGGACAGGTGTTCTCTACTCATGTGTTTGATAGAGTCTAATTTGACAGCTGCTATAAATACAAGAGGAACTGAAGGCCACGTCTTGAGTAATTCAGTTTTGGTCATCTACCAGTAAATCACAAGATATGTCTTGGTTTCAAAATAGATGATCATTTCCACTTTTAAAACTAGAACTTTGGATTTTTGGTCACTTCAAAGCACACCTTTTCTATTTTTCTTCTGGGGTTGTAAAACAAAGTTAGATAATTTTTTTTTAATGCCATGGTATAACCAAGTCCAACCCAGAACAAAGTCCATCTAGTCCTCTCTCTCTTCATCTGGGTGATGTTTCATTTTGTTCTATTCATCCTTCCTAGCTCCTTTCTTTCTTTCTTTTTCTTTTTTTTTTAATTCTGTACTCTCTTGGTCCTTAATATAAAACTTCCTGGGCTGCCTCTATGTTTTCTTGTTCTTATGTATCCCATTCTGCATTTCCTGTATGAAACGCCCTGTCCCAGGTATGCATTCGTGGGCTGGCCTTCAGCTGCACCTGCCTGGGCGTGTTGAAATTACTGATAAGAAAGACTGAGCCATTTGGCAACTCTGGAACACTCTAGTTCATACTGGTTTAAGTGGGCTTAGGATTTCCATGAAAATCTTCCTTTTTTGTATTTTTACTTTTATCTCAAAAAAAAATGGCATAAACATTTCCTGAAGATATTCTTGTAAAGGATTTTTTAAAAAATACAGAAGTATTTAAAGCAAGCTGTAAAAAAATTATCTGCTATCCCTTTTCCCAACATTCTCCCTATTAATTCCATTTGCTACTTCCCAAGTGGGATTTGCATCTCTAATATGTTTTTTTGCCATCTTTCTCCTGCCCCTCCTCCCTCCCTCTTATTCCTTTTAATCACTGCGAAGGACGCCATAATATAGGTGTATCATTATGTAATCAATTTTGTACTCTTTTTTTTTTTCTGTAATTGATAATGTTGCAGCAGACAGTGTTACTCGTAGATTTTTCTCCATATGTGAATGTACTTCTTTAGGTTAGATTCAGAGAAACAGTATCCTGGGCAAATGCATTTAAATTTTTGGAAAATGTCTTCCGGCGCCCTTTCTCCCCACCCCCACCCACCTCTAACCATGTTGCTCTAGAACTCCCTGTTCTGGTTTGACTAGTCTTCCTAGCTTCAGGAATGAGGTGCCCAGGGTGCTGGGGGTTGGGTAGGCAATTTGGCAACCACTGCTGATATATTCCCGTTCACTCTGAGAACCAAGAAACCTCGCAAATGTGGCAAAAGCAAAGGATTTCAGGAAAAGCACCAACACCTGTGTTCTAGAGAGCAGAAATCTAAAATTCTGGGCTTTGAAGGAGGACACAACACCTGCTATACCCGCTCAGTTTCTTTAAATGGAAATTAATTTACAAGGCTTTACCCAAGTGATATAAATTTTATATATTTTAGAGTTGGCCTTGATTTTTCTAAACCTGATACCAAAACTAGAAACAACAAAACATAATGAATTGATTTGACTAAAAGGAAATTTGTAAAAACTTTCTAAAAACTTTCTGAAGGCAAGAGAAACCAACATAAACAAAAATTTAAGGTTAAAAAAAAACCTGAGACAATATATTTAATATATTTATGTAATATACAATAGGCCTATGTAAGATCCCATATATGTACATATAAAGAATTCTTACAATCAGAAAAAGACAAACACTCCAATAGGAACATGGGCAAGAGGTCATGGTTAAGCAATTTACCAAGGAGGAAAATACGAAGAACTATAAGTATTTAAATAATAAATTGGTATAATATTTCTGGAGCTCATCAGCTTTAGGTAATAAACCATGTATATTAAAAATGTTTTTACTCCCGGGGCGCCTGGGTGGCTCAGTGGGTTAAAGCCTCTGCCTTCGGCTCGGGTCATGATCTCAGGGTCCTGGGATCGAGCCCCGCGTCGGGCTCTCTGCTCGGTGGAGAGCCTGCTTCCCCGTCTCTCTCTGTCTGCCTCTCTGCCTACTTGTGATCTCTGTCTGTCAAATAAATAAATAAAATCTTTAAAAAAAAAAAAAAATGTTTTTACTCCCTTATGATGTAGGAAAACGTTGGAGTTTCAAGCTGATGGCCAAGAAAGAATTCTTGAGGTGTTTTTGTGCAAACATGTGGTTTTATTAAACCCTGGGGACAGAACCGGTGGGCAGAAAGAGCTGCACTGCGGTCATGAGGAGTGGCCCATTATATACTTTCAAGTTGGGAGTGGGTTAGGGGTAGCCTAAGTCTCTAAGGAATTTTGGAAGCAAGGTTTCCAGGACCTTGAGGGGGCTAGCTATTGTTGGGAAAAGGTCATTTAGTACTGCCTAATAAAACCTGAGTCATGAGACCCTTCAGATGTGTATTGGTGGGTCATATGCTTGGGGGATGATTGCCAATACGTACCTTGGGGGGTTTAGAGACAAAGGAAGTTTCCAAAGGAATTTAAAAAAAAAATTTTTTTTAATAAACATATAATGTATTATTAGCCCCAGGGGTCCAAAGGAATTTTTATACGTTAAATTAGACTTAAAGGATCCTGGGAGGCAGGGAGGGAGGTTTCTGGGCTAGGATTGCCTTTTGCCCTTAACAAAGTGTCAACATCTTGGCCGTTGAATCCAGAGAGGAATGTACCTCTGCCTGTTTCAAGGACTTGTCAATGGACTGTAGGTAGTAAGGAAATTTAATAATTTTTCTTCTGCCTTTGTTTCCCACATCACCTTTGACCCAGAAATTCTACTTCTTAGAATTTAACCTAAGGAAATAATGATGGATTTGCACAATGGTTTAATTTATAGATATTAATTTCAGGATTATTTATAATATTTTAAAAGTGGGATAAATTCTACCAGAGAGAAGTGATCCATGAATCATGGGACAAGAAGATCATTGTAATGGATTTGTAGAATGTCATTGATGTTGTAGAAATGATAAGCAGGCAAAGATCTCATGCTCTACTGTTAAATGAAAAAAAAAAAAATTCTGAAGCATCACACATGTTGTGATGCCCCCTACTTTTTTGCTTATTCGTGGTGGAAAAGGCCAAAACCTTAATAGCAGTTATCTGGTTTGGGGGGATTATGACTGATTTTATTATTTTTGCTTGTCTATAGTTCTTAAATATTTCATGTATTATGAAAATTTATTTTTGAGGAATTTCATATTTTTTCACGTACCATTCTTTTTTTTTTTTTTTAAGATTTTAAAAATTTATTTGAGAGAGAGCACAAGCAGGGGGAGGGGCAGAGGGAGAGCGAGAAGCAGACTCTTGCCGAGCAGGGAGCCTGATGCAGGACTTGATCCCAGGACCCCGGGATCATGACTCAAGCTGAAGACAGATGGTTAACTCACTGAGCCACCCAAGTGCCCCTCATGCAGTGTATTTTTAAATCATTTGATTTTTAGTTCATCTTATTTTACTCAAAATTTTTTTCTGCCAATTAAAGTGGAATGCTCCTTTGGTAACAGTATTACTCAGATACCCTGAACATGATGATTTGCTTCATGCCTGATTCTCATCTTTGATCACAGCTGCAGAACATGGTTTCCAGTGAAGAAACCATGGATTTGCCTAATCATGTCTTCCAAAGAAGAAGTGCTGTACCCATGTAGATGAACAGTCTGTTTAAATTAGTTTATCACCTTGAGCTTGGTGAAACTAGTGGATATTTCAGCTAACTAAGCACAGGTTGGATTTTGACTTATTCCTTCATTCAACAAGATTTTACTTATTATTTTTTAGATTTTTATTTTTATTTTAGAGGATGCAAGAGCATGTGGGGTGGGGTGTGATGGGGAGGGACAGAGGGAGAGGGAGAGAGAGTCTTAAGTAGACTCCGTGCTGACCATGGAGCCCGATGTGCGACTCAGTCCCATGACCCTGCTATCACGATCTCGGCGTAAACCAAGAGTGAGAGTCTTAACTGACTGGGCCACCCAGGTACCCCCAACAAGCTTCTATATTGTGCCTACCATGTGCCAGGCCCCATGCAGCTGCCCGTCCCCATTCCTTTCTTTCTTCATGCCTACCGTGTCCTGAGCACGGTGTAGACTGACAAGATAACCTGGAGAGAGGCAAACTTGTCGGCCCCCACAGGCCTTGCCGCAGGCAGAGACAAAGATGTGCGTATAGCTGCATGGGAGAAGTTATGCTGGAGAACAGTGGAGGGGAAAAGAATATAATCAGAAGTGGCTTATAGAGGGGAGGAGTCTCGCTGAGTCATGAAAGGTGAGGAAGTGCTCATCATATAAGGGAATTCATCGCTCTGGCAGCAACATGGGAGACAGGACAGAAGCTCTGGACTGCGGTGGGGGGACCATGGGAGTGACAGATGATAGGGCCCTAGACGAAGGGAATAGCAGTGAAGGAAGAGAGACAAGAACAGACATAATACGTAAGAAAGAGACAGAAATACACTCTTGATGCCTGGCTCTGAGACCCAAAAGAAAAGGGGCAAGGGAGACTCCTGAGTCAGGAGGCCTTGAAAGTCACGTGGAAGGGTGGGTACAGGCACTGTCCCTGACCACAGGACAGGCTTGGGAGGGATGAACAAACAGCCGAAGGCACCTGCAAGCCCCTGGCTGAGTGTATACAGGGCTGAGGGCTGGAGAGGGGTAGGGGGTTTTCAACCAGAAATCAATGTGAGAGTCATCTGTATCTAAGAGGCACACTTAAATGACAGCCAGAAAAAAAGCCTGTTTTAGACCCTTAGATGCTCATTTTAATAAATTAGCATATCGACAGAGCTACTTTCTTTCCCATTATTTCAGATTATTTATCCCATAAAGGAACATCACCCACAGCAGATAATCACAGTGCTGCAACTTTGAGTTCTATCACCGGGGGAGTTTGAAAGTGTAGAGTCCTGGTTCCCACCCCTGGGGGGCTGATTCAATAGGTAGGTGAGCCAGAGACATGTAATGCTCTCCAGATAGCCACTTCTTAGCCCCTGGTGGTGGCGGGGGAGGGCTATCTTGTGACAGCTTCTGGCCAATAGCACTGTGAATAGATGGGCTAGGATTCACCTTGACTGTCTTCTCCACCTGCCACATCACCAGTGAGAGGCCTCGTCTCCCCGGTGGAGACACAGGAGAGAAACAGCCTGCCTTCCTGAACCCCTGCTTCGCATGTGTTTCCCTGGAGGACACTCAGAACCACAGTGGACTTGGCATGAGTGAGAAGTAAACATTTCAAGGTTCAATCACTGAGCTTTTTGGGTGTGTCCGTTACCATAGCCTAGCCAATCCTGACCAATACAGCCTGCCTTTCCATGGGACCCAGAAGCCAGTTTTATAAACATATACCATCGCTGATCTTGCTGCCTTGGGTGACCACATTTTGTGATCAGTGACTAGAAGGACCTTTTGTGATAGCCTAGGTCTGGTAGATACCTTAGAATTTTAACATTAGCCCTTCCCTGAAGGCGGCTTGGCGAGCAAATGGTGTGCCCTGTGTTCAGAAATGTTAACAGCCTATGTCACTGAAGGAGGCATGATTCATCGGTATAATTAATGTGTTGATAATGGTTTGTTGAGCATTTCCTATGTGCCAGGCACAGTATTCAGTGTTTCACCCTTGCAGGGTAGATAACGATTGTGCACAGGTAGGACGTGGTAGGGCGGGATTTGAACCCAGTTTCATCTAATTCCAAACTTGTGCTTTCTTTTTTTTAAGTTTTTTTTTTTTTTTTTTTTTTATTAATCTCTATACCCAACATGGGACTTGAACTTATGACCCCAAGATCAAGAGTTGCTGCTCCTCCAAGGGAGCCAGCCAGCTGGCTGGCTAATTTCAGACATGCACTTTGATTCCTATACTTTCATTTGCAAATTTTACTCCCCTAATCTTTTAGAGCTGGGGTCCTACAGCTAAGGGTGACCTTAGTGTCCCCACCAGAATGACTTGCAAAGGTGGTGGTCATACTGAAGGTTGTGTGATATTAAACAGTAAAAAATTTCTTGAACTTACTCTACAATTTTCAGCTAAGTATTTTCAGGCTTTGAGGACAGCTATCTAGCGTACTTCAATTTTCCTAGCAATAAGTAAAGATTTTCCGTTTCTAAGGGCCGTGAAGGAAGTTTGGTTTAGAGTTATGATTCCATCTCTGGGGATCCTAGACTCTAATGCATTTGCATATCAATACACCAAACTGATAGCACAAATTACTTGTAATAAAATCCTTTGCAAACTTCTGTGCATTGACCATATGTCAAAAACTCTACAAAATAATCTCTACAGAGAAAAACAAATATCGTATGATCTTACATCTATGTGGTTTCTAAAAATGCCACAGTCCTGCAAATGGAAAGTAGATAGTACAGGTTGCTGGGAGTTGGGAGGGTGAGGATGGGGGAAAGGAGATGTAGGTCAAAGGGTACAAAATTTCCGTTGTAAGATGAATAGATCCTGGGTATCTATTGTATAGCAAGGTGACTGTAGTTTATAGTTACAGTATCGTACTGCATACTCAAAAGTTGCTAAGAGAGTGGATCTTAAATGTTCTCACCACACACCTCTAAAAAAGGTAATTATGTGGGGTGATGAACCCTGGTGCGGTAAACATTTTACAGTATGTACATGAATCAAGTCATCTCGCTCTGCACCTTAAATGTAATACCGTGTTATGTGTCAGTTACCTTTCAGGAAAGCAAAAAAAAAAAAAAGAAAGGAAAAAGTCTGCAGATCCACAGTCTGAGTAGTACATCCTCTCTTGATTCTCAGCATCTCAGTGTTCTTGGACAGGTCGGACGCAGAGAGAACAGGTGTGACCCGCTCAAGACCAGAGCTCAGCTAATCAGTGGATGGCAATGCAGGGCACGGGAACGTTTAACAACAGAGCCACTGATAACAGTAACAAAAATGCTTCAAACTTCTCAGTAAAACAGACTGTTGTCTCAGCAGACCATGGATGGGCTGGGTTTTTTTTTTTGTTGTTGTTGTTTTAAATATTTTATTTATTTATTTTTGAGAGAGAGTGAGAGAGACTGTGAGCACGAGTGGGGGCGGGGGCAGAGGGAGATGCAGACTCCCCTCTGAGCAGGGAGCCCGATGAGCAGAGGCTCGATCCCAGGACCCCATGATGATGACCTGAGCAGAAGGCAGACGCTCATCCAGCTGACCCGCCCAGGTGCCGCCTCGGTGTGCTTCTGTTAAACGTCTAACCGTGAGGTAGAGTCGGATGTTGACATGCATTCACAAAGGCTTTTTCTTACCAGATAGAAAACCTTGTTGCAAAACCTTATCTACAGTCTACAACAGTTAGTAATCTTGTTAGAAACCTTAACGAAAACGTTGTCTGGGCCGATTTTCCCCTTTCACTTCCCTTCAGAAATGGGTAGCATGGAGGGAGACGTTACCCTGGGATCCCATGACTGGGAAAGTGATCTGTCCCGCTATGGCCAAAAAGGTTGGTTGGTTTGCTGGTAGAATTTAGTGGCAAGTCTCAGAACACTTGAAAATTAGAGTGATTACAGGCAAGCTCATGAGATCTCTCCAAGCATGATTCGCTCAGGTCCCATTTTCAAAAGAGCCTGGAAGAAAAATGTCCCTGTGGTTCCAAAGTCCCCCCATCCAAGAACCCAGTGCCTTGCCTGCCGTGGGGAGCCACAGAGGAAGGAATTTACCCTGGGTGGAAAGTTCACTGAACATACTGCGCTGACTATTTGAAAATTACTTGTTCCAAAAGCCCTTCAGAAACCAGTAATCCTATTAGTTTGGCTTCTCGAACAGTTACCTACCTGCAGCAAAAAGTAATTACAACTGTCAGCCAGCAAATAATTGCTCCAGTGTCTAAATGAATGGGGAATCTTCTCTGGAAGGAATTATCGTTCCTAAATGAGTCAGCTCAGCCTTCGTCTCTGCTTGGTTGCTGACAAACTGGGCCATCTGCCTATACCAGGAAGGAAAGGTGAAGGGGGTGAGGGAGCGTTAATTGGTGGAAACGGGCAGCTGAGGGACTACGCAAAGCTTATCACCTGAAGGGCTCTTCTGAGTGTGTGAAGCCTTTTTTGAAGACATAGACACCCTAGGCAGGGTTCAGGTCCAAGGATCTGGCCACTGGCTGCATCATAAAACCTCAGAAGCTCCAACCTTTTCCTCCCCTTCTTCGCCTCTGCTAAGTATACAAGGGTGTCCAGTAGACAGGAGTCCCTGTGCCCACAACTGGGTAATAATGTCAAGAGTTGTCACAATAGACCTTTTGCAAAGGAATGAATGGGAAGGGTTGGCAAGGGCAGGGAGTCTGTAAAGAGAAAAAAATTCCAGCAAATTGGAACAAGGCCTTTCCAACAAGTCAAAGGCCCCCGTACTGACTCCTAAAGGACCCCACTTTCATCTCCTGAAAAGCCAGACCTACTTTGGTTGGAATCCTGCGCCCCCCCCCCCCAACTAACAGCTGGAAGAAGTGGGAGACCGCAGAGCCTCCCTTGGACTGGGAGAAGACGGGGGTTCTGGCCCAGCCGTGTCCTGAGCCAGCTGCACCGTTTCGGGTCAGCTCTTGGAGTTTTCAGGCCCCCATGTTGTTGTGTGTGAAATGAAAGGAGAGGTTACTGTCACTGGCTCTCTAGCTTGGAAATCCTCGTGTAGGTTTGGGGCGCGGTTGAGCCGTGTGGTCTGAACACGGGGAGAATGCTGCAGGCAGACCCCTTGAGGGATGAGGTGTTTGAGGAACTCTCAGGAGCTTAACTGAGACGTTTTTTTGTTTTAAAGATTTTATTCATTTATTTGACTCGGAGAGAGAGATCACAGGTAGGCAGAGAGGCAGGCAGAGAGAGAGAGAGGAGGAAGCAGGCTCCCCGCTGAGCAGGGAGCCCGATGTGGGGCTCGATCCCAGGACCCCGGGATCATGACCCGAGCCGAAGGCAGAGGCTTTAACCCACTGAGCCACCCAGGCGCCGCAACTGAAAGGTTTTTAAAAGACTCCTGTGGGGGCACCTGGGTGGCTCAGTGGGTTAAAGCCTCTGCCTTCAGCTCAGGTCATGACCCCAAGGCCCTAGGATCAAGCCCCGAATTGGGCTCCCTGCTTGCTGGGGAGCCTGCTTCCTCCTCTCTCTCTGCCTGCTTCTCTGCCTACTTGTGATCTCTGTCTGTCAAATAGATGGATAAAATCTTAAAAAAAAAAAAAAAAAGACTCCTGTGTGCGGAAGACCAAAGGGCATGGTTAAGCCCTGCGGGAACTTAAAATGAGTTGCTGCTAGTTCGGGAGGGAGGACATTGTCAGGTAGGGGGACTGGCTCCTTAGTGACTCTGTGCCTACAGGCTGGGACCTTGTGCTAGTGACCAAACTTGCCTGACCTTGACATTATCCATTATCCTCTGCAAAAGAAGATCAAGTGGGAGCAGTAGGTTTTTGAGCACTGTTGTCAGGAGGGAGGAGCCCCGCTTGCTGAGCCCCTGGCTTCCTGCCTGGTCTTCCATCCCAGTAACCTGTAATGTGGCATCCCCCGGCTGCCTGCAGAAATCACAGACCATCGTGTGCTTAACTCGCTGTGCACCAGCCTGGCTTTTGTTCTCTCTTCAGCTCCAAGTCAAATATTAATACTGACTCATACTATTAAACACCTAACTTACCTGCGGACACATTTACGTCTTAGAGACCAACGCTAATCTGTTTAGAATGTATTGCTAAGAGGATGTGAATTCTTCCCTAAATAATTATGCCCGGGGTTAGTTGCACAAGTAACAGTAACTGAGCAAATATCAGAGATAATTATTTGCTGATTATTAATTCAGTGTATTTTCTCTCTCCACCTTAGATTTACTTTACTATCATGTGTTTGAAACATGTTAATGAAAGATGTATATTTAACACGCATTAAAGAGGTCATTTGACTTCTAGTGCATTGCTTAAAACTTACCAACTATAATGTTTTTATAAATAATTTTTGATGCAAAGATCAGGGAAAGAGTTCACCTGCTTTTTGTATAGAGCATTTTGTTCAAAATATTTTGCCGGCAAATTCTGACCTCATAATCTCCCACCCGCTTAGATAGGTTTTGTTTTGAACGTCCCACTCCACATTCATTCTGTAGGCATTCCAGAGCTGCTCTTTGCTGAGCCTTGGAGCTATATCAATTGAGGGTAAGCTCTTGAATCTTTTCTGTTTTTATTTCTCCTTGGAGAGCTCATCTTTTTTCAAGATTTTAAACTCTAGGCAGCCAACTCTCCAGTTGACATTTCCAGCCCTGTAGACCTCCAGGCCCACATCCCCACTCGGGTATTCTGCCACCTAAAACCGAACTCTTCCTCTGGTCTGGTCTTAGTCTGGGAGGCATCTTCTGCGGGGCCTGAAGTGTGTGGGGGGAGAGGGCGGGGGAGGGGTGTGTTCTCGGTTGGAGAGCGGCGGAGAATTGGGAATAAAAGTGGTGTGGAGGCGCCACCGTCAGGCTCCTGTGGGTAATGCAGGCGGGAGGAGAAAGAACCAAAGCAGTTAAGCCTTGGTGGGGGGAGGGGAGGAGGATGAAACACCGCGATGACGTCAGTGTGCAGAATGGCCTGGAAGGAGACTGGAAGTAGGGGAATCAGCGGGGAGGTTGCTTTAATGTTGCAAGTATAGTGTAACGATAGTATTGGTTAAAATGACAGACCATTTTGATCCTTTTGGAGGAGAGGGTCATGGACCCTTTCAGGATAGAACCAAAGCTATGGGTCCTCTCCCCAGAAATCTAAGCACACGTGCACCAAGTATTATGTGTTATTTTGGGGGCGGTTCATGGGTCGCAGTGGGTGATGAGACAGGTGGATTTGGGATCTGCAAAGGAAATAGGAATAGCGCAGTGTAGCTGGTGGAAGTCAGTAGGGAGACTTGGAAAAGGAAGTAGTTTACGGAAGAAGAGAACAACAGGACGTGTGGAAATGTGGAGATGTGCTTTGGGTAGTGCACGTGTGTCTGGAGCTGTGTGAGAAGCGGCCCAGTAGTGTGGCTGGAGGGGGAGACCTGAGTCATTTGATCTGATTGCATGAGTTTTCCTTTTAAAGGGGGCCTGGCTGACTCAATCAGTGGAGCATATGACTCTTGATTTCGGGGTTGTAAGACTAAGCCCCACGTTGGGTGTGGAGGTTACTTAAAAAAAATCTTTAAGAAAAAAAAAGACTTTTCCTTTTGAAAGTAAGTGAGCTCCCTGAGTTAACAAAACAGCAGAAGGCATTCAAGTATTTTCCAATAAAAATAATGGGAGCCATAAATGTGCCAGTAATATTCCTAGAGCAGTTTGGGATTGCTCTCATTAAAAAAAAAAAAAAAAAAAAAAACCACCATACATGAAGAAACACACTAGATAAATTCCCAAGTAAATAATTTCATTAATATTCATTATAAAACTTTAAAAAATTAAGTGTAAGTTGTAAGAATCAAGATCAGGAGAGAAGCTGACCATTTAAAATTATAGTTATTAAAGTAAGCTTCAGATGAACAGACACAACAAGATGTCTAGACTTTTCAAAATCGTTTTCCTGGTGTCTGTATGCTGCAGTGGGAGCAGTGGGAGTCAAAACACCACATCCCTCCTGTTCCAAGTTCTCTGCCAACATCACCCAGGGATGGTGGCTGATGCAAAGGCACTTTTGACCCCATAAGCTGCACTCGAATGGAAGCTCTTTGGGGTCTGATCTCCTAGGAGCAGATGTGTAGAAGTAGAGCGCTCTCCCAGAAGAGATAAGAGGAAACCAGACGGTTAGTTTCCAGAACATCCAGGGCTTTGGTCCTGCTATACAGGAAGTCATCACTCTGACATTTGGGTTTGGGGAATTCACCAGTTCTCCTGACTGGGGCCAAAATAACACACCTATTCCAGAGACCAAGGTGAGGCCTAGCCCTGAATCTTCCCTCAGTCACCCTTCCCAAAGGCATCTGGTGGCCATTGCACAAGCCACGTGGAGCCTTGCGCGGGTCCAGGCTGGGACCGGCCACCCAGTACCCATGAGGCACCACGGAAGTGAGCACTGGTCATGAATTCCTCAGAACCTACACCCTCTATCCCCTCTAACCTGTGCTAGGTCTCCGCACCAGCCTCTTCAGATAACCGGAAAACCGATGCTGTACAATGAATGATCGGACTATTTCTAGAGACAGTGATGGATTTATCAAGGTAATTGTCTGTGTAGTTTTAGAGACCCCAGATAACCTTGACTTCCCAGGGGCTACATAGCTTGGCATCTACTTGGAAGGTATGGTATAACAAGCCTGAGAGAACTCCACTCCCCAAACTTGCAGCAACGGGCATCTGTTGCTTATTTATTTTCATGGCACTTGTCTCCTATCGGAAAACATCAAATGACAGGAGAGGGGACTCGAACCAAGGATCCCAGTGTTGGTCCTGTTAGCTGATGAACCATATTGTTGGGCGAACTGTGACCCTGTGTAGCCTTCCCTGATGTTGGGGAGATACACACCATCTCTCGTCGTTGAGGTGGGGTCAGACAATAAATCCACGAGGTCTTTAGAAGTGTTATTTATAATAAAAGCTGAAGAAAAAGCAGATTTTTCCCCCTGGGCCCCCCCAAACCAGATTTCTCCGGAAATGCCTTAGTCTGTTCAACTAGAGGAACCAGGGCTGGCTTGGTGGGGACTTGTCCTGGGTGAGGGGCTCCTAGGGAGGCTTAGCGAAGGGATGGGTTTAAATCAAGGAAGAATCATGAAGATAGGGTTAAGAGCCAGAGAAGCCATCCTGAGCATCAGGTCAGAGGGTTGGGCAGGCTGTAAGCAGGAAACAGTTTGGTGAATAAGAAGTGAGAGGTCAGGTCAGACAGATGCTTTGTATGACAGGTGAGTGAACTGGGACCAGCCCTGTGACCCAGGAGGCAATGGTGTTGGGGGGGACCTGTTTTAACTGGTGGTGACCATGGGGGTGAGGGCAGATTGGCCAACTAAGATATGCCAGAACAGACTAACCAGGAAAACTCTAGAAAACTGGGGTTCTGTGATATTTTCCGTACAGAAATCAAATCCCTAAAATTAAAGTTAGAAGTCTCCTCATGCTGTGAGTGTTTTGTATAACTTTGCAAAAGACCGATAAGTGCTTATGAGTTACATAGCTGCCCCCACCATCCCCAGCACAGGCTTCCTTCTGGTGCTCTATATGGTCTGATCTCAAGTGGCCTGAGTAGCTGAGGGGATACCCAGCCCCTGGGTCGTTGGCAGTGCAGTGTCCTGTCCTCAGGCCAATTTTTTTCTGCGAAGATAACAAGCATTTCCTTCTTGCCTTCATTCTTACCTTTGAAATCCCTTGTAAATCCCTTGTGCCGGACAAAAATTTCCCTCTCTGTTGGCACATCTGAGATACCTGTCGATTTTGGGTCACAGGGCAGAAGGAGTTGAGTTAGCAGTGAGATACCTGCTCCCCAGCCCTGTGGTTGTGTGGTCACCGGGCCAGCCCTCTTGCTGGTGCTTAGTCTGGGCTCCCACCAAGCCTATCAGCTGTTTCTGTCGCTTTGCCCACAGCTTCCCCTCACTCCCCGCTGCTCTTCTCAGCCTTCTGTGATCGTGGGAGCCCTTGAGCGAGGCCCCCTCTACACTTTCTTCCCCTCAGCTTCACCTCCCTGTGAGTGTTCCATCAGGGACTGTGTTCTGCATGGAATGTCCCTCCTGGAAATGACAGTGTTACTAGCAGATTCAGAAAACCCCGAGGGACGGTGCCAGGCATCTTGTTACAGCTTACCAAAAGAAACATGGAAAGAAATCAGACGCATGGACACCTTTAAGCCTTGGTGCAAAGCATAACCGTCACTTCTGGCAGTTCTAAAAGTTTGTAGGATGATAGGATGTGGCAGGATTTCAAATCCCAGCTGCTTCTTGCTAAGACGCTGAATCCTAGAGATTCTTGTTTTGAGCTCTGTGGACAAAGATGGCTCACTATGACTTTGATGGTTACTCAGGGGTGGAGGTGGGATTTTCCTTAGCATTCTGACTCTGAAAGATTCACTTCTGGAAGGTTTTTACAAGCCTACCAGCCTGGCATCCAGTGTCTCTGGCTGGCCTGTTAGAGTTGCGGATTTAGCCTTCTCTCTTTATGACATGATCCTGTTTAAAAGCAAAACTCCCAGTACTGTTCATATGATTGCTTAACGTCTCATGCCATGTTACATAAAGTTTCACTGTAATTGAAAAACTAATGAATAGCACCCCAGGCAGTAAATAAATCACAAAGTTCATTAATTCAAAGCACCGAACATCAATTTGTAGAACACTACAGCACAGTGTAAAATAACATTACCTACAGTGTTAAGAATGGGAAAGCGGGAATTAATTTTATTTTAATTTTTAATGCACTTTTGACGGCCTGAAAAAGATGTTAAACATTAACAGAATTTAATATATACACTGGCCTTTATTAAACCACTGATTCATGAACAAATTAAGCACTGCGTGTTTTTTAAGTATTAAAGATTCAATAGTGATAATTAACTTGCATGTCACAGAGGAAACCGTTCTTAGCATATTTTGCAGGACCCTCCCATAGAGTCTGCAACCCCCATGCTGAAGGTCGCGGAAGATTGCGATCAGCTGCTTGGTTATCTGAAAAGAGGTGGAAAGACATTCTGCTTTTGTTTGTTCTGATCAATCAGTTCACTAGACATGCGGGAACCGTGAGAAATCAGGCGATGAATTTGCACCCTCAACGCCACAATCCAGTCTCCCGGGAAAACGTTCTGTTTCTCAGGTTGAGGCAAATCCAGCAGCATTTCGAAGGTTCCGTCTATGGCATGAGCATTACTGATGATGCAGAATCAGGAACAGTCCTGGGCGTGTTGCTCCGTCTGAACTACCATCACCGACACGGGACCTTTCACCCCTGAGGTCTTAGAATTTGAGGGATCTGACTTGAATTTTGATTCTTT
Organism: Enhydra lutris kenyoni; assembly: GCF_002288905.1. Classification (NCBI taxonomy): domain Eukaryota; kingdom Metazoa; phylum Chordata; class Mammalia; order Carnivora; family Mustelidae; genus Enhydra; species Enhydra lutris. Next base: position 5,313,794 of record NW_019154104.1, read on the forward strand.
CAACACAAAAACCTAACTCAAAATAATCAGCAAGCTGGGGTGATTTTTCACTAAAAGGAATGAGTTGTCACTCTAGGGGCCGAATTCATCAAGACTGAAGGCAACATACTCTAGACTGTTGTGTTGGGTTTTTTCCCCCAGCTGTAAAAGTGGATTTAGCTGAGGGATTCCATTCGGCTGGCATTGAAATTACGCACACGATTCCAAGTTGCTAGAAAAAGAGTTTATTATCTTTGAAATTGGTCAGTGTATTTGTTTACTCTAAGGGCCTTTTGGCTTAAATGATCTATTTAATCTTACACTGATCAAATTGAGAAAGGATTGCCAAGTATCCATAAATTCTATCGGGTAATCACTATTTACTTGGGTTCATAATTTCCCTGCAAATGAATAACTTCTGGTCCAAGACTGTAACCTGCCTCACATCCGTGGCCTCTTTGCCGCCATACTCTGTAGAGACACTTCGGCTTATAGGCTGCAATTATTTATGCAAGAAATTAATAATCAGAAATCAAAATGTATTTCAGTGATCCTCAAAGACATAAATTTGGGGCTGAAGTGTCCTTTGGGAAATGACTTTTCTCACACTTACCAGGAGGAGCACTGAATAGGTATAGAATTGTTAAGTCCCTATGTCATGCACCTGAAACTAACATAACATTGTACGTCCACTACAATAACAACATTTTTTTTAAAAAGGCAATAATTTTTTTCTTCATTCTACAAAGGTAAACAGATTCATTATGTATTATTCATAAAAATATAAAGCTGAATGTGTGTATTCCCCCCCAACTCCACTACTCAGAGGTTATTTTGTTTACATTGAGATGCCTGAACTTTGTTTTTCAAATATGCATATGTATCTGGTCACACTAGCCTATTATTTTAAAGCCTTTTAAGAAACATGTCATGTATGGGCCGGCTGGGTGGCTCAGTCGGTTGGGCGTCTGACTCTTGGTTTTCGCTCAAGTCATGTTCTCATGGTTGTGAGATCAAGCCCTCAAGTTGGGCTCGGTGCTCAGCAGGAAGTCTGCCTGGGATTCTCTCTCTCCCTCTCCCTCTCTTCCTCCCTCTATTCACATACCCATGTGCGTGCTCCCCCCGTTAAAATAAATAAGTAAATCTTGAAAAACAGAAGCATGTCATGTATCATGACAGCTTTCCATGTTAACACATACAAATCAATTTTATCACTTTTAAGGCTGCATAATATTGTACTATACGGACCTTGCGTTGTTTCCAATTTTTCATTATTCGTTATGGGCCAAATTCTGTTTTCCCAAAATTCATACATTGAAGCTCTAATTCTCAAGGTGACTATTTGGAGATGGGGCCTTTAAAGAGGTAACGAAGGGTAAATGAGGTCATGAGGGTGGGGCCTTGATTCAGAATGACTGGTGTCCTCATATGAGAGGAAGAAACGCGGGAGCAAAGGTCACGTGAGGACCCAGGAGAAGATAGCCATCCGCAAGCCAAGGAGGGAGGCCTGGGGAGACACCGACCCTGCCAGCGCCTTGATCTTGGACTTCTAGCCTCCAGAACTGTGAGAAAATAAACTTCTGTTATTTCAGCCACTAGTCTGCTGCATTCTGACTGAGCAGCCTGAGCTAATACACTATTACAAAGGCAAGAGATGCACACTTAAGGTAAATTCCTAGAAAAGGACTAGCTAGTTCAAAAGTACCCCTTTCAACTCCCAGCTTCCAGAACTGCCTGTATTTCTTTTTTCTCCTTTGACGTTTTTACACATATTATCCAATTCCCATCCAGAAGATTTCCACCTAAGTATCTTCCCACCATCACTGTATAATGTCTGTTTTCTGCACACACTAGTAGTTTCCATCTTTTAAATCTTAACTATCTTTTATTGTGGTAAAATTTGCATTTCTTTGACTATTAGAGCATTTTTCCACATGACTATTTGCATGTCTTTTTTTTTTTTTTGGTGAAATGAGTTTTCATCTCATTTCTCCATTTTATGGGGGAGAGTCATGTTTTTCTTATTTATGTATAACAGCTTTTAAAAATCTATCTAAAGGATATTAGTTCAGATGATCTAGTTTTTTTTAAGATTTAATTTTTTTTAAAGATTTTATGTATTTATTTGACAGAGGTCACAAGTAGGCAGAGAGGCAGGCAGAGAGAGTGGGGGAGGCAGGCTCCCTGCTGAGCAGGGATGCCGATGGGGGGCTCTATCCCAGGACCCTGGGATCATGACCTGAGCCGAAAGCAGAGGCTTTAACCCACTGAGCCACCCAGGTGTCCCAAGATTTAATTTTTTAAAGTAATCTTGATATCCAATGTGGGGCTCGAATTTACAGCCCTGAGTCCCATGTTCTACCAGCCGAGCCAACCAGATGCCCCTAGATGATGTAGCTTTTAAAAAAAAAATTGTTCCTTTGCATTTTATATGTTTTTGAGAGTTGTCTATAGTTCAGAAGTTTTAAATTTTAGTTTAGTAAAGTCTGCCATATTTAAAAAAGATTTTATTCATTTATTTGAGAGAGGGAGAGAGCCAGAGAGAAAGCACAAGCAGAGGGGAGCGGCAGAGGCAGAAGCAGACTCCCCGATAAACAGGGAGCCCGCTGTGGGACTCGATCCCAGGTCCCTGGGATCATGACCTGAGCTGAAGGCAGCTGCTTAATCAACTGAGCCATCCAGGTGCCCCTCTATCAACATTTTTAAGGAATCGAAGCTCTAATTCTCAAGGTGACTATTTGGAGATGGGGCCTTTAAAGAGATAACGAAGGGTAAATGAGGTCATTTTAGTTTAGAAGGATATTTGCCCAAAGATTTTTTAAAAACTTACATTTTAGGGGCACCTGGGTGGCTCAGTGGGTTAAAGCCTCTGCCTTCAGCTCAGGTCATGACCCCAAGGCCCTAGGATCAAGCCCCGAATTGGGCTCCCTGCTTGCTGGGGAGCCTGCTTCCCTTCCTCTCTCTCTGCCTGTCTCTCTGCCTACTTGTGATCTCTGTCTGTCAAATAAATAAATAAAATCTTTTAAATAAATAAATAAAATACTTATATTTTCTTCTCAGCGTTGCATGTTTTTTAACTATTTAATTTTTGATCCAACTATAGTTTATTTGATATTAAGGAGAACTAGGGGTATAATTTTTCTTCCAAATTAAAGTTTATTTCAAGATCATTTATTGAATAATCTGTATTCCATTCACTGATTTGAAATTCTATGCTTATGAGAGACCAGATTCTGTTTCTATAATCTCTCTTGTGTTTTATTATGTCCACCAAGTTCTAAACCAGTGATACGCTCTTCAAATTACTATGGATTATTAAATCAACGTGTTTCACATCTGGTAAGGCAAATTTACTTGACTGATTTAATTTAAATGGTTCTCAAGTCTTACAAGGTTATACACCAGTTTGACTGTGAAGGAGGGTGTTGCTACTACTGATTGAGTCTTTACTTTCATCTCTGCTGCACCCGAACCGAGAAAACCTCTCTTTCACTGTCCCTTCCTATCATCTTATGAACGTTACCTGCTAATGTGTGTTTCCCCTTCTGGATCATGAGGTCCTTGCAGGCGTCTTAGGTGAGATTTATGTCACTTGGAGATGACATTTCACCACCCGTGGAGAGCACAGCACTTAGCATGCATTTGGAAGGTGTTAATGCCTTTTTTTTTTTTAAGATTTTATTTATTTATTTGACAGAGATCACAAGTAGGCAGAGAGGCAGGCAGAGAGAGAGGAGGAAGCAGGCTCCCTGCTGAGCAGAGAGCCCGATGTGGAGCTGAAGGCAGAGGCTTTAACCCACTGAGCCACCCAGGCGCCCCCCCGCCTTTTTTAAAGATTTTATTTATTTGATAGAGAGAGAGATCACAAGTAGAGAAAGCGAGAGAGAGAGGAGGAGGCAGGCTCCCCGCCCAGCAGAGAGCCCGATGTGGGACTTGATCCCAGAACCCTGAGATCAGGACCTGAGCTGAAGGCAGAGGCTTAACCCGCTGAGCCACCCAGGCAGCCCCCCCTTTTTTTTTAATAAAAATGAGGAGCTACTTTTTTTCTCCCATCTTTTTATGTATGTATGTATGTATTTTAAAGATTTTATTTATTTGTCTGAGAGAGAGAGAGCACAAGCAGGAGGAGCAGCAGACAGAGGGAGAAGCAGGCTCGGGGCTGAGCGAGGAGCACGAGGCTGGACTCGGTCCCAGGACCCTGGGATCATTATCATGATCTGAGCCGAAAGCAGATGCTTAACTGACTGAGCCACCCAGGTGTCCCCTCCATCTTTTTAAAAATAGATTTAATTTGTTTATTAGAGAGAGCATGCATACATAAGTTGGGGCAGGGACAGAGGGAGAGGGAGAAGCAGACTCCCCACTGAGTGCAGAGCCCAACACAGGACTCTATCCCAGGCCCCCGGGATCATGACCTGAGCCAAAGTCAGACGCTTAACCGACGGAGCCACCCAGGTGCCCCGTTCTCCAATTGTTTGGTATCTTTTTCATTTATTTTAGTTGATTAATTTTTTTTTTTTTTTTTTTGCATTGGTGCATCATTTCAGCACCAACCCCCAATTCTTGGATTAATTAATCCAAAATTCTTATGAGTTGTTTGTAACACAAACATCTGTTTGTAAATTGTTTGTAAAATTCTCATTTAAATTAGACCATCTTGGGGCACCTGGCTGGCTCAGTCGGTGCAGCATGTTGACTCTTGGTCTCAGGATCTTGAGTTCAAGCCCCACGTTGGGCATGGAGCCTAGTTAAAACAAAAAAAAAATAATAAAAATAAATAGGGCCACCGGGGTGGCTCAGTTGGTTAAGTGTCTGCTTTCGGCTCAGGTCATGATCCCAGGGCCCTGGGATGGAGACCTGCATCAGGCTCCTTGCTCTAGTGGGGAACCTGCTTCTCCTTCTTCCTCTGCTGCTCCCTTTGCTTGGGCTCTCTTTTTCTCAAATAAATAAATTTTTTAAAAACTTAAAAAAAAAAACCCTGGAAAAATAAATACAACAAACAAACCAACCTCGATCCTTCTACCTAATTCAAGAGAGTGGTTAACTCTGGGGAGAGGGCAGATGGGCAGTGAGTTTGGATTTGGGGAGAGAGCCATGGGGACCTCAATTTTATCTACAGCATTTTATTTCTTTTCTTTGAATAAGGGTTTTTCAGTTTGGGGACTATTGACATTTGGGGCCAGATACTTCTTTGTTGTGGGGGGCTGCCCTGATCTTTGTAGGATGTTTAACAACACCCTTGGCTTTTATCCATGAGATGCCCATCGCCCTCCCTAGTTGTGACAACCGAAAACACCTCCAGACATTGCCAGATGTCCCCTGGGGAGAAGAGTTGCCCCTCCTCCCCACCTCGAGAGCCACTGATTTATAATTAAAAAAAAAAAACAAATAAGCCTAAATAGAGCAACTTAAGAAATGGGAAGAAAATGTGACCACGTGCTAAGTTAGAGGTGGGGGTTAGCACGTGATCATTTGCTATATTATTCTGTATCTTTAAACTCTTCTGGGAGACTCAAAAGGAAAATTTATCTTTTTCTTCTTCTTCTTCTTCTTCTTTTTTTTTTTGTAAGATCCAAATCTTTTAGCTTGCTGATGATTGAAAGTGATGTTTCCCATCAATGGCTATGTCTGTCTCACCATAGGCTGGATACACCCTCACGAAACCAAGCCCCCGGGGATGCTGCTCTTTGATCCGCAACTTCACAGGCTTGTCTTACAGAGATCTTAGGTAATTCATCCTCAGTATTGATTGCTGTGTGCTGGCTTAGTTAATTGCTCCTTCCTTTTTTTTTTTTTTTTTTTTTTAGATTTTATTTATTTGACACAGAGAGAGAATACAACAGGGGAGAGGGAGAGGGAGAAGGAAGCAGAAAGCCGGACGCCACGGGGCTCGATTCCAAGACTTTGGGATCTGAACCAAAGGCAGAGGCTTAACACACTGAGCCACCCAGGCACCCCTTAATTTCTCCTTTCTGATTTCCAGTGATCCCTAACACCCTCTTTCATACTCTTCCCCCATCTAATCCATTCTTCACTCTGCTACAGAGTGGGTTTTTCTTTCCCCCTAAGACACAAATATTTGACATTCCCTTGCTTAAAATCTTTCAAAATAAGGTTCAAATTCCTTAGCACGGTGCAATCCTGAGATGTGATTCCTATGCAAATCACCTGCAGCTAGCACAGACGCAGGGGGTAAGGCTCTGTCCCTAATAAGACTGCTCTCACCTTCCATGAGTCACAAGTTTAGGGCTGCCTAGGTGAACCAGCACTCCTGAAAAAATGGCTCAAAATACAGCGGGTCCCTCAGCCACCTGAGGTATGATAATTTGCTACAACAGAACTCTCAGGAAAGTGCTGTAGTTATGATTATCATTTTATTATAAAGGATAGAAATCAGGACTAGCCAAATGAAGAAATGCATAGGTGAGTTCTGGGAGCATCCTGCCTGTAGAGCTTCTGGGCACTTTCTTCATAGTGTCACCTTCCCAGCTTATTGATGTGTTCATCAAGCATGAAATCCATTGGAGAATTGGTATCTGGAGTTTTACTGGGGTTTCATTATGTAGTCATGATTGGTTGCATTATTGGCCATGTGAATGAACTCAGCCTCTAACCCTATCCTCTCCCTGGAGGTCCCCTGGCTCAAAACCCCAATCCTCCAATCACATGGTTGGTCTCACGAGTGATCAACAGCCTGAGTCATCTTGTTAGCATAGACCCAGGTGTGGTCAGGGGCTCGTTGTGAAGAACAAAGAGTCACTTGGTAAATTCCAAAGATGTGGTGTTTGCCTCTGAGGAAGGACAAGGGACAAGGATGAAATTTTTTACTGTACCTCACATGGCACCCTTTGTGAGGAACTGGCCACAGCTTCTCTCCCTTCACAGCAACCATATAGCCCCAGTTGAGGGTTCTCAGATACACCTGGCTGTTTTCTCATTTGGACTCCTGCCCTTGTTATTTCCCCTGCCTACCTTGGTTTTGTCCTTGGTCTATTCGGTGAATTCCACCATTTGTCAAGACCCAGGTGAGCAGCTTTACTTCTGTGGAGCCAGACAGAGTTAACCCCCACCTCCCCAGTGTCACTAGTGTCCCTTGTTCATTTATAGATTATCTTCACACTTACTCTTCAGGCAGGAATTATTTGCTAGTGAGTCTATATGTACTGTTGGCAAGTAGTATTGTGACTTTGTGGAATAAGTGTTTTGTGGAGCTTTCTCTTTATTATTTGAAGTTATATTTGTCTTTCTAGAAAGTGTCCTCATGTTCGCTGCCATTTTGCCACCCCACTCCTCATGCCCCAGCAGCGGGCGTCATCATGAACACCCCTCTTGAGGAGCTCCTGGGTGGTTCAGTTGGTTCAGCCTGTGGCCCTTGATTTCAGCTCAGGTCATGGTCTCAGGGTCGTGAGATTGAGCCCTGTGCTGAGCCCTGCTTCGCAGAGTCTGCTTGACATTCTCCCTCTCTCTCTGCCCCTCCTCCACTCATGGGTGCTCTCTTTCTCTCTCTGTCTAAAATAAATACACCTTAAAACAAACAAAAACACCAAACCAACCCATCCCCTCTTGGCCACTGGTGGATAATCTACCATTTGCAGTCTTGGGACTCACAATCCCATCTGGCCATTCATGTTTTGGAAAACTCATGGATAAAGTCAGGAGTACCTGGGGGGCTTAGTGGGTTAAAGCCTCTGCCTTCAGCTCAGGTCATGATCCAGGGTCCTGGAATCAATCCCTGTATCGGGCTCTCTGCTCAGTGGGGAGCCTGCTTCCCTTCCTTTCTCTCTGCCTGCCTCTCAGCCTACTTGTGATCTCTGTCTGTCAAACAAATAAATAAAATATTTTTAAAAACCCCTCATGGATAAAGTCAATGAGATAACACATTGGAGGTTTGCTAAATATCTAGAAATAGGAACGGTTAAGTATATTGTGATTCCATTCATTGGATAAAAATATTATACATCTAATATATGTTTATGGCATTTGTATAAAACAGAGAGATGCTTACATTAGGAGGAAAAGTAATCACAACTATGATGAAAAAATATACCCATGAACGAAGATACCAGAAAAGCAGAAGGGAAAGAAAGAAAAGGCCTGTGTAGAAATACTCTGAAATAGTATTTGTCCTTGGGCATTGGAAATATGGGTGATTATTCTGCATTTTCTTCCTATGTCCCTGCACTTAAAACTTTTTCTGTATCAAGCATGTATTGAATGCTTAAAATGGGAAAGATACTTCTATTTGCATTCCTACACAGATGGGCGAAAGGTGAAACCAATTTAATTTAGATACTTTCACCCGAACTGGAAATTTATAAGGGGAAAAAAAATCCACACTTTGTTCCTTTGGGCTGTGACAAGAGGTGGTGAAAAGAGAGGTATAGATGGGAAGTGAAGGGAGAGGCGATACACAGGCCACTCCTGCCTCACACTTAAAAGATATGCGACCACAGGCCAGAGAGACAAAAGTCAACAAGATAAAGGAGTTTTTAAATGGAGACTGAGGCCAAACAAGTTCTTAAAATGTCACTTTTCTAATCAAAGAAAGGCAGCCTAAATAGTGGAGATTTAACTCTGCTTATTTAAAAATTATTTTAAAAAAGAAAGTTTATTGTTGACTTCTTTCATTATCAATGGAATTATAAAGCATATGTCATTTTCTGGAAGAATTCTTATGACAACAAAAGCTGAAAATCCTTTCAGGCCATTTGGGGAGATGTACTAGTTTGAGAGTTCGCTATTTGGAGTGCCTTGGTGACGCAATCCGTTAAGCATCTGACTCTTGATTTCGGCTCAAGTCATGATCTTGGGGTCTTAAGATCGAGCCCTGCATCCTCCCTCTCCCTCCGCCCTTCCCCCCTGCTCAAGTGTGCGCTCTCTCTTGCTCGCTCTTTCTCAAAACCATTTTTTGTTGATTGTAAGAAATCCCTGCCATAGACCCTGGAAATACCCAAAGTCAGTAACAACAATAATAATAACAACAGTTAAAGTGAGCTCTTTCCATGCACTCTGGAGTGGGTTTTCCTATGGAGAAAAGACTAGTTGAAAGTTTACTTTCACTTTTATGATAGAGTTTGCAAGGATCCAGCAAACTATGGCCATGGGTCAAATTGACCCACTCCTGATTTGTATATATCCCATGGGTTAAGAATAGTTTTTACCTTTATAAAGGTTGGAAGAAACAGAGAATACTTTGTGACATGTGAAAACTGTATGAAATTCAAGTTTCAATGTAGTTGGCACAGAGATGAGTATGTCCTGCTAAGTCTAAAATATTTACTATGTGACTCTTTTTAGAAAAAGTTTGCGGACCAACAGTTTAAAAGGTTAGTGTTTAATTTATTCAAACAACAAATTCAAAACCTTGGCGTGTTCTTAAGCTTTTAAAAAACCAGGTGGTAGTTAACACTTCTCGGAAATCTCCACCAACACAATCAAGATACAGAATATTTCTATCACTCCCAAGAGATGCTGCATCCCTCCCTCTGCTCCCACAGCCCTAGGCAACCACTGATCTGCTTTTGTTACTAGATATTAATTTGGATTTCCTAGAATTTTATGTAAATAGAACCATATACTAAGTACTCTTGTGTCTGCCTCTTTTTACCCAGCCTACAGATTTTGAGATTCATTCATATTGTTGTGAGTATTAGTAGTTTGTTCCCTTTTATTGTTATGCCTTTTAAAAAAGTAAACTTTTGGGGGCACCCGGGTGACTCAGTCATTAAGCATCTGCCTTTGGCTCAGGTCATGATCCCTGAGTCCTGGGATCGAGCCCCACATCTGGCTTCCTGTTTGGTGGGAAGCCTACTTCTCCCTTTCCCACTCCCCCTGCTTGTGTTGACTCTCTTGGTATCTCTCTGTCAATTAAATAAATAAATAAAATCTTTAAAAAATAATAAAAATTAAGGTTTTTAATTTTTAGTTTAAAAATTCTGTATTATAGAACATTTCTATATTTCAGCAAAAAAGGCCAAAATAGTACATGTACACATTATTTCTTTTATAGGTACTTCAATTACCTGTCAAGTATTAATTTTTATAAAGCTGAACAATTCTAACACATATAGTAAACTTTAAATTCTCTTAGATGTTCTGAAACTCAGCCTAAATTACATGAGATTTCAACTTAAAATCAGAGGTTTATATCAGTTACTCAATTATCTGCTTTATTTTATTTTTTTTTTAATTTATTAATTTGATAGAGAGAGAGAGAGAGAGAGAGAACAAGCTGGGGGAGGGCCGAAGGGAGAGGGAGAAGCAGACTAAGCACTGAGCAGGGAGCCCGATGTGGGGCTCTGATCCCAGGACCCTGGGATCATGACCTGAGCCGAAGGCAGATGCTTAACCAACTGAGCCACCCAGGTGCCCCATTTTTATTTTTAAAAAGTTATTTATTTATTTATTTTAGTAATCTCCACACCCATTGTGGGGCTCAAACTCATGACTCTGAGATCAAGAGTAGCAAGTTCTTCCTACTGAGTCAACCAGGCACCCCTTGAGTACACTTTAAATTTTTCTTAAAAGGAGGGTCTCTTAAGCCAAATTCTCTCACACATTTGTAGCACAGAAAATATCTAACATGCCCAGATTTCCTTTTTTTTTTTTTAAGATTTTTATTCATTTATTTGACAGAGAGAGATCACAAGCAGGCAGAGAGGCAGGCATAGAGAGAGGAAGGGAAACAGGCTCCCCGCTGAGCAGAGAGCCCCATGCGGGGCTCGATCTCAGGACCCTGGGACCATGACCCGAGCCGAAAGCAGAGGCCTAAACCACTGAGCCACCCAGGCGCCCCCCCCCAGATTTCCTTTTGATTGCAGAACCAATTCTGTGATTTTTTAAAAAGATTTTATTTATTTTACAGAGATCACAAGTAGGCAGAGAGCCAGGCAGAGAGGGGGAAGCAGGCTCCCCGCTGAGCAGAAAGCAGGACCACGAGATCACGTCCCCAGCCAAAGGTGGAGGCCCAATCCACTGAGCCACCCAGGCACCCCTCTGTGATGGTTTTGATTCTCCCACGTGTTCCATATTATTTTTCTGGAGTAGAAAAATATGAAGCATTGAAGACTGTCATCATTCCAGCTATGCAAAGTGATCGGCTAAGGAGGCAGATGTTGCCCCAACTAACTGGGATAACTTAGAGCCAGAGATTTTGGTAGAACCTGAGTTTCCTTAAGTTGCAGACAGGCAAAGTTTTACTACCCCTACCATTATACCCCTCCTTTTTAAAAATACTATGCCCAGTATTCTTCAAAGCATGAAGGGTGCTCATTTTGGATTCACACGAGGTCTGTAGCTTTCTCAAGTCCAGCCCGTTCCTTGATTAGATTTGTAACTATTTACACTATATCTATATGTATATATATGTACATATATATATATACATACACATATATATGCATATATTTGAGACTTTATTAGATAGAGCACAAGCAGGGGGAGCAGGAGCGGGAGAGGGAGAGGGAGAAGCAGGCTCCCCGCTGAGCAGGGAGCCCGAGTTGGGCACCATCCCAGGGTCCTGGGGTCATGTCCTGAGCTGAAGGCAAAGGCTTAACCCATTGAAGCACCCAGGCGCCGGGTGGTAACGTGAATTCGGTCATCTCACATGGGTTTGAGATGGATCTGCAGTCACAACTCATATAATAGCTAACTTATCAAGTGCTTCTCGTGGTCCAGGCACAATCACAGCTAAGTACCTTAACTTACAATGCTCACTTAATCTTATGAACATTTTGCAGAAGAGGAAACAAGCTTACAGAGTCTGATTACTTTAACCCCAATAGTGATAGTGTGAGTTCAGGGGTCGAACTAGGATCCAGCTTCTGCTACTTTCAGCTTCGAACGATTCTACTTCGGGGTCTCTGCATTTTCCCGGTTCTCACAGATGTCTTCAGGTGTCAATTTCAGGGAAGTGGCTCCGCCCCGCCCCGCCCCGTCCCGGGCCAAGGACGAATTGGAAAAAAAAAAAATAAAAAAAAAAAAAAAACACACTTCCCAGAATGCACCGCGAGCGCGAAGGCCTCACTATCGGCGTCCGCTCTCCGGCGCCATTTCTGTAGAGGGGAACGGCAGTGCGGCCTGTAATCATGGCGCTGTTCCCAGCCTTTGCTGGCATTGGTGAGGCTCCCAATAGCGGCAGCGCCAGGAAAGGTAAGCATACAGAAGGGATGAAGAAGGCACTTGGCGGGCATAGAGCGGAGTTTCTCAGTCCTAGGCCTGGGCCCTTTCCTTGGATTTGTTTATCCACCTCTATCCCAGAGTTCTCCGCGGCGCTGCGAGGACTTCTGGGAAGGGAAGCCTCCTGGCCCCGTCCTGGCTTCGGCTTTGGGTTGCACAGCAACAGACGGAGAAAGAGAGACGGAGGAGAGGCCCTGGGGCTGGGGCTTCGATGTTGTCATGCTCTTGGACCCCATTCTTGCTTTGAGCCTCAGTTACTTCACCTGTGAAACGGAGATAATAGTACTCCACATCTCAAGGAGATTTCTGATGCAAATGCTGGGTGTTCTTATTACATCTTTCTTCCTTTCCCGTTTTACTTATTTCTGACCTTCTTAGTGGGTTCATAGCTTTTTGCCGACCTAGAGCTAGGGATTAGGATCCAAAGCCTAATCGAACGCAGTTTTTCTCCAGAGGGGCACAGAATCTGGGAATCAGAACTGTTTATTGAGGGTCCCCAGGTGATGGCATTCTATATTCTATTTAGCATTAAACATTCCCAGGCCATCTGCATTATTAAAGATTGCGATAGGGGATTGTCATTTGAAGTAATTAATCCTTGGGTGCCTGGGTAGCTCAGTGGGTTGAGCCTCTGCCTTCAGCTCAGGTCATGATCTCAGGGTCCTGGGATCAAGCCCCGCATTGGGTTCTCTGCTCAGCAGGGAGCCTGCTTCCCCCTCTTTCTCTGCCTGCCTCTCTGCCTACTTGTGATCTCTCTGTCTCTCTGTCAAATAAATAAATAAAATCTTAAAAAAAAAAAAAGTAATTAATCCCAGATCATGCACTTACGTGGCAGAGTCCAATTGTGTCTCATACCTCTTTTATATCCTCTCATGGTTCCTTCACTTCTTTTTTGGTAATGCTGTTCATAATTTTGAGTAATTTCTTATATAACTAGTATAAGTTTTGGCTGTCTTTTACTAGACTGTAACCTCCATGTGGTCAGGGATAGTGTCTAACATTGTAACATACTTTGATCTGAGCATAAGTTTAGAATATAGTAGGTGTTCAACAAATGGTTGCTGAATATACAGACCAGTAATAGGTGATGTGGGAAACAAAGGCAGGAGAAACATTATTAAATTTTCTTACTACCTACAGCCCATTGACAAGTTAAAATAAGTAGAGTGCTCTTCCTCTAGGAACTCCGCTGCCTCAATGTTTATACTTTGCTAAGGTCAAAAGGCCCTGGAACCCTTGCTTCCAAAATTCGTTAGTGACTCAGGCTATCCCTAACCCTCTCCCAGCTTGAAAGTATATAGTGGGCCACTCATTGTGACCCCAGTGCAGCTCTTTCTGCCCAAGGGTCCTGTCCTCTTGCTTTAATAAAACTAGCTTTTTGCACCAAGGAGTCTCATGAATTCTTTCTTGGCCCTCATCTTCGAACCCTAACTTCTTCCCTACATCAATGTTTATTTTTAAAAAGTAACAGAAAAGGTCAGATGTTACAGATGTCACAGGTGAACTACAGGAATACTGACTTCTGAGAGGAGGTTCAAAGAAGGTTTATTTAGGAGATAACTTTGGCGATGGGTCTTCATGAAGGTAGGATTTGGACTGATGGAGATAGTGGAAGGAGATTCCAGTTCCTGCAAAGAGATGCAGGAAGAAAACTGTGTGACCTATGCAGAAAATTACTAATAGCCCAGTTTGTTTGAAAATACAGAGGCATAAAGGGGAATCCTTTTGGGAAATGTGGTTGGGTCTGGTGGTGAGGGAGGGTAGTGAGTTGAGTAACAGGTCAGGGGTTTATCCTTTATTTGGGGAGGGTGAAATGGGAAGTTTACAGGGGAGTGTCACCCTTGTCATTTATCTTAACCAGTATTTATCGGACATGTTCGGGTAGTCAATGGCAGTATAATGTTTGTAGGAGAGCTTTTTATGCAGCACTGTATTTTTTAAAAAATTTGAATATTATCACTTGATGAAATTAACTGTAATTCTTTAATATCATCTGGTTTCCAATCAGTGTTCATATTTCCCAAGTTGTCTCAAAAATGGCCTCTTAATGCTGCTTCAAATCAGGATCCCCAAAAGATACAACACTCTATTTTGTGGATATATCTCTTAGGTGTTTTTAAAATACGAAACGGTTTCTCCTTCCCCTCCATTTTCCCTTGTGATATATTTGTTGAGGAAAATGGGTCATTTGTCCTTTAGACATTTCCCACCAGATCCTCCTGGTGATATTTAGCATGCTTCTCTATCCCAGTATTTCCTGTGAGCTGGCAATTAGATCTAGAGAGTTAATTAGATTCAGATATAATTTTCTAAATTGAAAATACCTGGTCGGGGTATTCGCTGTTGACTCCGGTCGGGAGGATGGGCTGTCGAGTTTTCTTTCAGAAATGTTAAGCTTGATCAGTGATTTCTTGGTCCATCCTGACTTAGGCATTATGGGGCTGCCCATCAGTCTTTCACCTAGTGATCTTTGCAGCCTTTTATAATTATTGCTTAGAGGCATTATTTCATTGGGGTCACAAAATGGTTATTTTCTAATTTTAAAATTTCCTCCTATATTAACATCAATTATTCTATAAACTTCCTGTCAACACTACTGCGATACCTTGAAATAGAATTCAGGCAGGAAAGACAGGATGAATGGTTGATTCATTTCCTTTGTCAGGGTTCAGAAAATGAGTTGGGGTCCCTGCAGCTTTTAGAGGTCTCAGATCCTCTTCATTATGAACTCTTGAATTTTTAACACTTGTATTTTAATCCATTGCACATACTGTTTTTCTTATGCTCGAATTATCCCATCGGTGGCTACTGGGAGCCTAATTAAGTTTGGTGTGTGTCTTTTTGACATGACCCAGATGTCTTAATTGCTTCCTTGCTTTCTGGCCTAAAAGATGCCCAGAGCTCATCACTTACATGTTTTGTTAGGGCCTGGAATTGGCTGTCTCTCTAAAAAACATGGTTTCTTTTAGTGGAAAATGATATGGGAAGGTTAAAACCACAGGTTGGTGTCTGGAGTACCAATTGCGCTGGGTTGTCATTACTTCTAGACATTTTGGTGAAAACCAGGAAGAGAGAAGTATATCATGAATTCACCTTGGTATTTCCAGGCCTAATTTAAGATTGTGAGATTATTTCTTTATTTCTTTTTATAATTTAATTTGTGAGTTATACATACGCTGAAAATCTTAGTTCCTGGGGCACCTGGCTGGCTTGGTGGGTGGAGTGTGTGACTCTTGATCTTGGGGTTGTGAGTTTGAGTCCTATGTTGGGTGTGGAGATAAAAAATAACATCTGTTAAAAAAAAGTCGGGGTGCCTGGGTGGCTCAGTTGGTTAAGCAACTGCCTTTAGCTCAGGTCATGATCCTGGAGTCCTGGGATCAAGTCCCACATCGGGCTCCCAGCTCCATGGGGAGCCTACTTCTCTCTCTGACCTTCTCCCTCTCATGCTGTCTCTCATTCTCTCACTCTCTCTCAAATAAATAAAAATAAAATCTTAAAAAAAAAAAAGTTGTAGTTCCTAATGCCACCAGTACAACTGTGTATATGTTCAAAATAACAGTAGTAATATGATTAATATAAATAGTTTAATATTTCATTGTGGTTCTTTTTGTCCTTAGGATGTATCCTGCAGCAGATGTGTGATCAAATGGCCGTGTTTTAAAATCACTTGAAATAATTCTCTGCGTGGTTTTGTCACCAGTTTGACATATAGTTAGGTATAGTTGTTTTTAATTTTTAGGGATTGCTTTTTTTTCTTGTTTTTGAATTGATCCTGTTTTATAGTGTTCTGAAACATTTGCATGGTCCTGAGGTTGAAAATGTAAACCAGGTATATTCCTAGAAAAAAAAGCCTTTCATTTCTGTTCCTCCAGCCTGCTACTTTCTTTTTTCTGTGGGTTAGAATTTTAGTCAGTCAATGATATCCTTCCATTTTTTTCTCAATACGAGTAACTACATTTCTTTCTCTACCTTAAATGCAGACTGTTCTACATTTTATTTCTTTCTCTCTTTTTTTAAAGATTTACTTCTTGGGGCGTCTGGGTGACTCAGTTGTTAAGTGTCTGCCTTCGGCTCAGGTCGTGATCCCAGGGTCCTGGGATTGAGCCCCACATCCGGCTCCCTGCTCAGCAGGAAGCCTCCTTCTCCCTCTTCACTCCCCCTGCTTGTCTTCCCTCTCTTGCTGTGTCTCTGTGTCAAATAAATAAAATCCTTAAAAAAATAAATATTTACTTCTTTATTTTAGAATGAGAGAGTGCTCCAGCAAGCAGAGGGAGGGGCAGAGGGAGAGAATCCTGATGCAGCCTCCCTGCTAAGCACAGGGCCTGATGCGGGGCTTAATCTCAGGACCCTGAGACCATGACCTGACCTGAAATCAAGAGTCAGACGCTTAACCAGCTGAGCCACCCAGGCACCCCACTGTTATGCATTTTTTAATTTTTAATTTTTTAAAAAGATCTATTTTTTTTTTAAAGATTTTATTTATTTATTTGACAGAGATCACAAGTAGGCAGAGAAGCAGGCAGAGAGAGATAGGAGGAAGCAGACTCTCTGCTGAGCAGAGAGCCTGATGCAGGGCTCGATCCCAGGACCCTGGGATCATGACCTGAGCCGAAGGCAGAGGCTTTAATCCACTGAGCCACCCAGGCGCCCCTAAAAAGATCTATTTATTTTAGAGAGACAGCACAAGATTGGAGGGGGCAGAGGGAGAGGGAGAATCCTTTTTTTTTTTTTTTAGGATTTTATTAGAGAGAGAGATAATGAGTAGGGGAGGGGCAGAGGACAAGCAGACTTCCCACTACGTGATGAGCTGGATGTTGGGCTCAGTCCTAAGACCCTGAGGTCTTGACCTGAGCTGAAGTCAGATGCTTAACCCACTGAGCCACCCAGGCGCCCCGTAGAGAGAGACTCTTAAGCAGACACCCTGCTGAGTGCAGAGCCAGACAGGGCTTGATCTCATGACCCAGAGATCACAACCTGAGCTGAAATTAAAAATGCCCTGCCTCTTTTGCATTTTAGCTGAAATCCCAGAGATAACTCTACAGTCTGTACCCTCTACAGTATGAGATCTTCATCATTTCTTTTGACTGATAGAACTCCATCGTGTGATGCCATATGGTTAATCAGACAGATTCCTATTAAGAATATTTAGACTGTTTCCGTTCTTCTGCTGTTATAAATAGAAGCACTGTACTGTTTTTTTTAACACATGATGTTACATTAGTTGCAGGTGTACAACATAGTGATTAACCCACTTTATACCTTATGCTCTAATCACTGCAAGTGTGGCCATCACATCACCACGCACTGCTGTTACAGTATCATTGACTCAGTTCCCTACCCTCTGCCTCTTATTCCTGTGATTTATTCATTACATCACTGGAAGCCTGAATCTACCACTCCCCTTCACCCATTTTGCCCATCCCCCGGCAACCTCTCAGTTCTTCATATTTATAAACAATTCTGCTTTTTGTTTATGCAGTGTATTGTAGATTCCATATATAAGTGAAATCATGTGGTATTTTTGTTTCTAAGATTTCACTTAGCATCATACCCTTTTAGGTCCATTTATGTTATTGCAAATGGCAAGATCTCATCCTTTTTTATGGCTGAGTAGAAATTCCTTATTTATATTTTTATATACAAATCACATCTTTTTTTTACTGATTTGTCTATTGAAGAACACTTGGGCTGCTTCCATATCTTGGCTATTGTAAATAATGCTGCAGGAAACATAAGGGTGCATATGTCTTTTTGATTTCTTTGGGTAAATACTGAGGAGTAGAATTATTGGATTGTATGGTATTTGTGTTTTTAATTTTTTGAGGAATCTCCATACTGTTTTCCATATTTGTTGTACCAGTTAGCTTCCCACTAACTACACAAATGTTCCTTTTTTCCACATCCTTGCCAGCACTTGTTATTTCTTGCCTTTTTTTAAATTTTAGCCATTCTGACAGGTGTGAGGTGGTTTTCTTGGGTTTTGATTCGCCTTTCCCTGATGAGGAGTGATGGTGAGCGTCTTTCCATGTGTCTGGTGGCCACTTGGATGTCTTCTTTGGAAAATTGTCTATTCATGTCCTTGCCCATTTTTTTGTACTTCTTGCCTTACACTGTAACATGTTCTAAAAATGTAAGATCATTGGGGCACCTGAGTGGCTCAGTTGGTTAGGGGTCTTCCTTCAGCTTGGGTCATGATCCCAAGGTCCTGGGATCAAGCCCTGCATTGGGCTGCTGCTCAGCAGGGAAGTCGTCTTCTCCCTCTTGCTCTACTCCTGCTTGTGTTCTCTCTCTCTCTCTCTTTCTCTCTCCCCCTCTCACTCACTCTCTCAAATAAACAAATAAAATCTTTTTAAAAATGTAAGATCATTAATAGTAGTACAGAGTTTTAATTAAAAAAAAAAAAAAACAAAACTTAACTGCTGGACAGAACACAGGCAGTACCCAAGTGAGTGACAGCAGCTCTGCTCCTCACTCTGGTGGTAACTGTTAAGTGTTAGGACAGGATTTAAGTAGGCATCATTCAGTAAGAGGTTTGAGTGGGGAAATAGAGCAACATTCATTCTTTCAACAAACAGGTATATAGTACCTCCATTGTGTTAGGAGCAGCAGAGAGCCTCCAGTGTCTGACCCCTCCAATTCTCAAGTTTTCCTTCTGTGCCATCAGACTATTTATTAGGATTTTATACTCTAAAGCATTGTTGCTTGGGTGTTGAATATTTGGACAGAGTTAGGAGGGAAGATGTCCGTTCATTTAATCCTCATAACAATATATGAAGCAGGTATATTATCCATATTGGGGAAGGAAACTAAACTCACTTCTTTTTTTCTTTAAAACCTACTCTTCTTCCTGTTTCCGCATATCGGAAAATGGCACCACCATTCCCCCCAAGCCAGAACTGAGACCCATACTTTGACTTCTCCTCCTCCCCTCACCCCCATTCAGTTCTTCATCCCATCCTTCCAAATAACTCTTTTCCCAACCCTGAAGTTTGTACCTTTTAATCCCTTCCATGTATTTTGCTCATCCACTTGCCCTGTTCCCCTCTGGTAGCTATTAGTTTGTGCTCTGCATTTATAGGTCTGATTTTCTTTTGTTTGTTCGTTTATTTTTTAGATTCTACATATAAGTGAAATTGCGGTATTTGTCTTTCTCTGACTTATTTAATGTAATACCTTCTAGGTTCATCTATGTTGTTGCAAATGGCAAAATCTCACTTTTTTATGGCCTAGTGATATTCCCTAGAGAGTGAGAGAGAAAGAGAGAAGGAGAGGGAGTGTGTGTGTGTGCATGTGTGCACATATACATATACTACATCTCTTTTTTAAAGATTTAACTTATTTATTTGACAGAGAGAGAGCATTAGCAGGGAGGAGAGGGAGAAGCAGGTTCCCTGCCTAGCAGGGAGCTTGATGTGGGGCTCGATCCCAGGACACTGGGATCATGACCTGAGCTGAAGGCAGACACTTAACCAACTGAGACACCCAGATGCCCTACACACTACATCTGTATCTACTCATCTGTTGATGGATGTTTAAGTGCTTTCATCTCTTGGCTTCTGTAAATAATGATGCAGTGAATGTAGAGGTGCGTATGTCTTTTTGCATTAGGTTTTTTTTTCTTAGGATAAATACCCAGAAGTGGGATTGCTGACTCCTATGGTATTTATAGTTTTAAGTTTTTGAGGAACCTCCATACTGTTTTCCACAGTGGCTACACCAGTTTGCATTCCTACCAACAGTGCATAAGGGTTATTTTTTTCCTGCACATCCTTGCCAACGCTTATTTCTTGTCTTTTTTATTTTAGCCATTCCAACAGGCGTGAGGTGGTGGCTCATTGTGGTTTTGATTTGCATTTCCCGGATGCTGAGTGGTGTTGAGTGTCTTCATGTGTCTCTTGGCCATCCAGATGTCTTTGTTGGAAAAATGTCTATTCATGTCCTCTGCCCATTTTTTTTTTTTTAAAGATTTTATTTATTTATTTGTCAGAGAGAGAGAGGGAGAGAGAGCAAGCACAGGCAGACAGAATGGCAGGCAGAGGCAGAGGGAGAAGCAGGCTCCCTGATGAGCAAGGAGCCCGATGCGGGACTCGATCCCAGGATGCTGGGATCATGACCCGAGCCGAAGGCAGCTGCTTAACCAACTGAGCCACCCAGGCGTCCCGACCATTTTTTTTTTTTTAAAGATTTTATTTATTTATTTGACAGAGAGATCACAAGTAGGCAGAGAGAGAGGGGAAAGCAGGCTCCGCGCCGAGCAGAGAGCCTGATGTAGGGCTCCATCCCAGGACCCCGAGACCATGACCTAAGCCGAAGGCAGTGGCTTAACCCACTGAGCCACCCAGGCGCCCCCTCTGCCCATTTTTTGATTGGATTGTTTAATGGGTATTGAGTTGAATGAGTTCTTTATATATTTTGGTTATTAACACCTTATTAAATATGTCATTTGCAAATATCTTCTCCCATTCAGTAGGTTGTCTTTTTGGTTTTTTGATAGTTTCCTTTGCAGTGCCAAAGGTTTTTAGTGTGATAGAGCACCGATTGTTTATTTTTGCTTTTGTTGCCGGTGCCTGACATGACAGGTCCAAGAAAATGTTGCTAAGACTAATGCCCAAGAGCTTAGTACCGATGTGTTCTTTTAGGAACTTTATGGTTTCAGTTCTTACATTTAAGTGTTTTACTCATTTTGAATTTATTTTTGTGTATGGTATAAGATAGTCACCCAGTTTCGTGCTTTTGCATGTAGCTATCCATTTTCCCAACACCGTTTATTGAAGAGACTGTCTTTTCCTCATTGAATTTTCTTGGCTCCTTTGTTGTAGATTAAATGACCACATAAGTGCGGATTTATTTTACGCTCTCTATTCTGTCTCATTGATCTGTGTGTGTCTATTTTTGTGCCAGTACCATACTATTTTATTATTACAGCTTTGAAGTGTGATTTAAAATCTGGGGTGTGATACTTCCATCTTTCTTTTTCTTTCTCAAGATTTCTTTAGGCTATTCAAGGGCTTTTGTGGTTTCATACAAACTTTAGGATTATTTTGTTCTAGTTTTGTGAAAAATGCCATTGTTATTTTGATAGGGATTGCCTTGGAGCTTGTAGATTGCTTTGGGTAGTATGGACATTTTAATTCTAGACATGAGCGTAGTGTATCTTTTATACCATTTGTGTCATCTTCAGTTTCTTTCATTGGTGTATTACAGTTTTTGGAGCGCTGGTCTTTCACTTCCTCGGTTAAATTTATTCCTAGGCATCTTATTCTTTCTGATGCAGTTGTAGATAGGATTGTTTTTTTATTTTCCTTTCTGATAGTTTGTAATTAGTGTATACACATCAGGTTTCTGTATATCAATTTTGTATCCTGCAACTTTACTGAATTCATTTATTCTAAAAGTTTTTTTGTGGAGTCATTAGGGTTTTCTGTATATAGTATCATGTCCTCTCCAAACAGTGATGGTTTTACTTCTTCCTTACTAATTTGGATGCCTTTTATTTCTTGTCTGGTTGCTGTGGCTGGGAGTTCTAGTGCTGTGTTAAATGAAAGTGGCAAGAGCGGGCATCCTTGGCTTACTCCTGATCTTAGAGAAAGGGCTTTCAGTTTTTCACCATTGAGTATAATGCTGGCTGTGCGTTTGTCCTGTATGGCCCTTATTACGTGGAGATATATTTATACCTGCTTGGCTGGGAGTTTTGATCATGAAAGCCTATTGAGCTTTGTTCAATGCTTTTTCTGCATCCATTGAGGTGGTATGGTTTTTATCCTTTATTTTGTTCATGTGTATCATGCTGATTGATTTGTGGATTGTGATCCAAACCTGGAATAAATCTCACCTGATCATGGTGTAGGATCCTTTCAACATACTGTTGAATTCAGTTCGCTAACGTTCTCCTGAGCCAGGTAACTCTTCGGTTCACTAGCTTACCCCTATTCTCACTGTCATTTCCCAGTTCTGTCTGTCCTCACCCCCTGGAGTGACGACAGCCTCCTAACAGTCTCCCTGTCTCCAGTCCCACCTTCCCTCCCTGAACCACTCTCCACACTGTAGGCGGAATGTTAAAGTGCATTTATTTAAAAACACCATGTGCCATTCGCTGGTATGAACGCTTTACAGATATTAACTCACTGAGTCGTGACCCTATGAAGCTGGTACTATTCTCTGGGTTTTTAAGGAGGAGGAAGTGGAGTCACAGAGCCCATAAGTAACCCGTCTGCGGGCAGGTGGCTGGCAGCCGCAGAACTAGGATCTGAGCTCCGGCAGCCCAGCTACGAACGTGCGCTCTCGAAGACTGCTGTTCGCCGCTGCCCTTCAGAATCCTGGATCTGACTTTGTCCCTCTGGTGCAGAGCTCTTGAGTGTCTGTCCCTTGCTTTTAGGGTAAGCCCAAACTCTGACATGTTTGTAAGGCCCCCAGCCTCTCCAGCTTCATTGTGCCCCCACTTGCT
This sequence comes from Enhydra lutris kenyoni, assembly GCF_002288905.1. Lineage (NCBI taxonomy): Eukaryota > Metazoa > Chordata > Mammalia > Carnivora > Mustelidae > Enhydra > Enhydra lutris. The sequence continues at coordinate 5,336,394 of NW_019154104.1, forward strand.
CTCCCTCCCAGTGGTCCAGACATGACAGCTTCCTGCTGGTTTCCAGAGCCCCGCTTTTCCACTTTCAAGCCTTTGTACTGCCACTTCTTCTACCTAGACTCTCCCTAGGAGCAGGTTAGCCTCACTCCTCCTCCTGGTCTTGCCGAGCTGTTCTCCCAGGCAGCTTCTTCTGACCCATACCTAGTCCGGATCATGTGCTCCCATTAGACCCTGGGTGTTTTCTTTGTCTTGACATTTGTCACTTTGCATGTAAGTGACTGCAAGTGTGTCAGTGCCCTAGGGTCAGGATGCGTTTGTCTTGTTTGCTGTGTGTACCTAGCTCCTAGAACAGTGCCTCGCTTTCAGTAAGGAAAAAAAACCAACCTGAGTGAAAAAAAAGTCCGAGATTAAGTATTTTGTTAAGAGTTGCACTACCAGTAAACAGTAAAGCCAGTATCTGAACACAGGTCCTTCTAGTTTAGACACTTGCATTATAAATCACACTGTGATATTAGAATGTTGGGGTTTGGACTCTTTAAACATTACTTTTGGGATTCCTGGGTCTCTTCAAATTGCAGGTTAACTCCGGAGAAGGGCTGACTTTGGCTGGGTACTCTGTAATCACCATCTTAAAAGCAGTTTTTAGCCACGTTTGCTGGTGCTTTGTGTACAGATGTTTGCGTGCTCAGTTTCCTTGTCGGAAAAGAAGGATTTTGATCAAAATGAAGAGCTTGGCTCGCTCTTATTGAAGGAACAGCTCCCTTCCCTAGTATATATGCTGACTGATTACCCTCAACCTTGGAAGTGTCTTCTGAATTATTCCTGGAGGCGTGGTGCTCACTGGAGTTCACAGAAACCAGTAATCAGTGCTGTTTTGTTATAATAGAATGGGCAAGGGGTGAACTGGGATGTTTCATCCGGTTGTGATTCAAAAAAATGTTTTTAATTTAAAATGATTCGTGGTGATTTCATCATCCCTCCATCCAGTGGAATTGAATTAGAGCATTTTCACTAGCAATGGGGACATAGCATGCTGTTTATCATAAATTTATCATGAACTTATCATAAAAAGCGTGTCAACTTAGGGATGTTCATTATATAATTTTCTGTAAAATTACACATGCGTAGTTCTTCCAGCTACCTGCCTGATTTTTGTTAGGCGGTGGTTCTAAAGTGGTTTTCTGCCTGATGCTTCTACCCTTCTTTTCCTAGGGCTGTGTGTGTGTGTGTTTGTGTGTTTGTGATCACAGAGTGCTGATTTCCAGACAGGTTCAACCCGTGCTTATTTACTAACCTGCAGGGACAAAAGGTTTGTCAGCCGGTCAGCTTCTCTATCTAAACCCTAGGCGTGCTGTATCCTGCTCGTCCTTCTGTAATATGTTAAGTCCTGCTTGGTATTGACACAGTGATCTCAATACGTATTTGATGTCTATCACAGGAACTTGTAAATCGCGTGAGGATGTAGGTAAATATAGAAAAAACCCTTTGCAATCTGATTAATAAATTATCTTTTAATGTCAAATAACTTCTTCCAGGATACCATGTAATCAGAATTTAATTTAATAATCTACATGTATTCCATGAACAGTTAAGTTTATCATTAAGTATAAATCCCACATGAGCAGAGACCTGGCCTGCCTTATTCCCACTGTACCCCCAAAGCCTGGGATGTGCCTGGGCACATAGGCGGTATTCAGTACTTCATTCTTTAATGAGTAAATCTCCATTTACAGTGAAGACTGGAAGAATTAAAATAGTTGTATTTATACCTAGATAATGGCATGCTTTTGATGATTTCAGATTCCTTCAGTGCAGTCAGTTAGGTGCTGGGGATACAGAGATATGAAGATCTGGCTCAGGTCCCCAGTCATTTTATTGACTCAACAAATATTTATTGGTTCCAGTTACTTTGTGCCAAGGTGCTGTGCTAGGGGTTTGGGAATACAGGAGTGAGTAGTCATGACCTCTGCCCTCCTGTTGCATTTAGTTTAGAAAGAAAGGAATGGGAGGAGGGTAGGCGAGCTGGAAACTTGGATGCAAGCACTGGAAACCAGTTTGCTGGATTTGTTCAGCTGGAAAAATGTTTTTGTCTTTTTCTTTTTTCCATTCTCACTCCCTACAGTGTCACAGTGATGATTACTAACCTGGTCCCTGTAAGGATTTGAGTTGTTTTGCCTTTTGCCCTAGCATAAAATAGGAAGACTGCCATGCAGATAATGAGATTGTAATGTGAAAATTGCCTCAAGAGCCTCATGTATCTGTTGCCGGGAGACTTCAGGAAAACCCGCTCCTTAGTTGAGGGAAGGAAGAGTAGCACCCTGGTGTGGTGGGGAGACCGGGTAGAGGAGTGCAGATCCGGTTCAGGTGTGTGCCCTTGGCCCTGTGACTGAACTTCTTTGGGCCCCCTGCTGTTGATCTGTAAGTGAGGGGGTGGTGTCCCATCTGTGCCCCAGAGAGCCTTCTCAGAGCCGCCTCCCCCTCCCTCCGGACCCCCAGGAGCAGCCCTACTTCTGCTGTTCTGCCTATTGGGCTTCTCTGAAACATTTTGTTTGAGCATGTTTTCTTTGGCTAAAAAGAGTTTTAAAATCTCTGGACTAGATGATCTCCAAAATTCCTGCATGCCTGGCATCCAGTGATGATTACTTCTGACATTCCACGTTCACTGCTCCTGTGCTCCTAGGAAGAAAAAAAGGCAGCAGCCGCTTCTTGTCAGGTGCAAATACCCTTTGTTCTAACAAAAGGTCATTTGAGTGAGATGAAGGTCACGGAGAAGTTCAGTGATGATTTGGGTTAGAACCGTGAGAGTTTTTAGTTTTTTAGTATACTCTTTTTTAGTATACTACTCTTTTTCCACAGTGGTCTTCTATGGCAGAGTCTTAATTGCTCCCTTAAAACTCCTTTTCTTGTACTTTCTGAAGGATTGAGAGTCACACACTTTATGTTGTTTTGACATCTGGGTTTCTTTACGTTTTCTCCAAGCTATCCTCATTATCTACAATATTTATGGAAAAATATACTGGAATCGTTTGAGAGCATCTCTCCTTGCATATTGCTTGCTCTATCTTTTCTCACTTTTCCCTTGTTCATGGGAAAATCCAGTTATTGTGGAAATAATCATGATCTCTGAGCAACAGGAACTATTTTGACATACCTCTCACCAGGAATTAGACCCAAAGGAAGGGAATCAATGTCAGAAAGAAAAAGACAATAGAAGAGTGATTGCCTGAGTGGTTGGTTGGTCAGCAGTCACTGGGTATGACCTTACACATCACTTATGTGCTTGGAGCCTTAGTCTCCTGTACAGTGGAGACCGTAATACCTTCTGTAGGGAGTTGTTTTTGTACTTAAGGATGGAAAGTCCTTTACCTGGTGTTTGGCCTGCAGTAGGCACTTAATAAGTTAGAATCCCTCTCTTCTCCCCCTACTGTTTTTTTAAAAGATTTTATTTATTTGTTTGAGACAGAGAAAGCACGCGAGTGAGGCAGCTGGTGGAGGGGGAGAGGGAGAGAGAGAGAATGTCAAGTGGACTCCCTGCGGAGCTCTGAGAGTCTCTGAGAGTCTCATGACCCTGAGATCATGACCTGCACCAAAATCAAGAATTGGATGCTCAGGGGGCACCTGGGTGGCTCAGTCATTAAGCGTCTGCCTTCAGCTCAGGTCATGATCCCAAGGTCCTGGGATTGAGCCCCGCATGGGGCTCCCTGCTCAGCAGGAAGCCTGCTTCTCTTCCCTCTCTCATTGTGTCGCTCTCTGTCAAATAAATAAAATCTTTAAAAAAAGAAAAAGTATTGGACGCTCAACTGACTGAGCCACCCTGACGCCCCTCCCTTTTCTTTTGATGTACCTTTCCTCTTTAGGAATGTTCCTTCCTGCCTGCCTCCCTCCCCTCTTTCCCACACGTTTATTAAACTCCTCCTGACGCCTGCCAGGCATTGCTCATGGATACAACAGTGAGTCAGACAGAGTACCTGTCATCACAGAGCACATGTTTCAGCATCTCCTCACTAGGATGTGGGAATCATCGGGGACTAGCAGACAGAACATAGAAAGTTCTCTTCCAGCGCAATCCTAAAAAGGCAACCCAATTAAAAAATTGCAGAGGATTTGACTATCACTGTCCAAATGTGAATGGTCAATAAACACATGAAAAGAAGCTTTCCATCAGTCATCAGGGAAACAGAAACCAAAAGCACAATGAGAAAAGGCTTCACAGCCAGTAAGATATAGGATAGCTGTAATCTCAAACACCGCCAGTAACAAATTGCTAAGGATTTGGAGAAATCAGAATCCTTACACACTGTTACTGGGGCTGTAAAGTGGTACAGCCAATTTGGAAACCAGTCTGGCATTTCCTTAAAACGCTCAACATGAGTTACCACATGACCCAGCATTCCTCCTGGATATCCAGCCAACAGCAATGAAAACACATGTCCGTAGAAAAGCTTACATACTTGAGTGTTCCCAGCAGCATTGTTCACGATAACCAAAACAACGTCCAGGTGTCCATCAGCCAATGAATGAGCAAAATGTGGGCTGTCCATAAAATGGAATATTATTTGGCAATAAAAAGGAATAGAGCGTGGATATATGCCACAGCATGGATAAGCCTTAAACACACTATGCTGAATAAAAGAAACCAGTTACAAAAGACTGTATGGTGTGATCTCATTTACGTTCAGCGTCCCAAACCAGCAGATCTGTAGAGACCAATTAGTGGTTGCCTGGCGTGGGAGAGCCGGAGATGAGCAATGGTAACTGGTAATACGTATGGGGTTTCTTTTTGGGATGATGAAAATGCTCTAAAATTATTTTATGGTGATAGTTGAACAATTCTGATGTGGTTTTTTTGTTTGTTTGTTTTTAAAGTAAATTCTATGCCCAACACGGGGCTTGAACTCATGACTCCAAGATTAAGAGTCGCATGCTCTGCTGACGGATCCAGCAAGGTGCCTTGTGAACGATTCTAAATATACCAAAGACCACAGGTTATACGTTTTAAATGGCTGAACCTAGTGCGTAGATTATATCCCAGGATGACTGTTAAGTGCAGTTCCCCTTCTGTCTCCTAACTTGATCCATGTCACGGGTGCTCTGGCCTCATCCTAGAATAAAACAGGTCAACCTCCAGACCCCTCCTGGGGCCCCCTTGCCACCGCCATCCACCATCCCCTGGTTTTTTCCTTTCCTTTACAGTTAAGACTCCTAAAAGGTTAGGAAATAAATAACTTAGACTTCATTCCAGAGGAGTTGGAAATTAGTGGATAAGCAGAAAGAGGAAAAATTTTGGACATTTATTTTTTTTTAAGAATTTTTTTATTATTTATTTATTTGACAGAGAGAGATCACAAGTAGACAGAGAGGCAGGCAGAGAGAGAGAGAGAGAGAGAGAGAGAGGGAAGCAGGCTCCCCGCCGAGCAGAGAGCCCGATGCGGGACTCGATCCCAGGACCCTGAGATCATGACCTGAGCAGAAGGCAGCGGCTTAACCCACTGAGCCACCCAGGCGCCCCAATTTTGGACATTTAATCTCACCACCCAGAGATAATCATTATGAACACTTTATGTCATTTTAGCGTTAGCAAAGATGACACCTCGTGTTTTTATTTTCAAAGAGGAATACTGTTATAAGGAAAGGCCTATGTTAAGTTACCAAGAACAGAATCTTTTTTGAAGAGAAATGTCTTAATCTTCTGTAACGATATTAAACATGGAGGGTTTTGTGCATGATTTGATTTTGAAGCTTTTCGGGATTGTCTGCTTCAGATTTGAGGTCATTCAGTCCTAATGCTTTGGAAACATCCCTGCTCCTTAGTGTGTGGATGGAATCCGTGAAGCCCCCCTGCTTTTTAAGCCACACTTGTTACATGGCTTTTGCTTACGCTGCAGCCTGATCGCACAAGAGAATTTCAGTCTTAAACACCTTCGGGTGTGTGAAAGCTCCGCGCCCCAGTGAAATGAAAATTTCATGACTTCCCTTCGGCCTCTGCGGACTGTCTGGCCGACACTGGCTGGGAATGAGGATGGCAGCTGGTGAGATGGATTTCCTGCTTTCGAAATCACATTGAGCTAATTTCATTGATCTTTTCTCCCCCTTTTGCCTGCGCAGAATTAGATTGGCTGAGCAACCCGAGCTTTTGTGTTGGAGCCATACCCTCTCTGAGCCAACAGCCTGAGGAGGCCACTGCCCTGGTTTCTGAAGGGTCATCGCCGACGAGGTAGTTTTTCTGAAAGATGGATTTTTCATTTTTGTCTGCGTGTTGTCTGTCGCTAGGTTCGAAAAACGCTCCTTAGGAAACCCTGTGATAAAAGAGCGAATTACAACTCTTCTTTTTACTCGAACTAATGAGGTGCCCTTTGTTTTCCCTCTCCTCACTCAGATTATTATTCCTCTTTCCCTGCTTTGCCTTTTGTAGTGGCAAGTGTGTGACATGGCGCCAGTAACAAGGCCACAAGGGAAATGGCACCATTGTGACTATTGAGTAATTTGACTGACCTCGCTAGTAACCTTTAGAATATTGTAACTCCAATGTTCCCTCAGTTGCATTTTCACCATTTTGGGAAAAATGGAAGAGACTGGTGTGATACAACATCGGATAAAATCTCATGAAAACTTGGGGACAGCAGAAGGGCACACATCTGCACCAGGCTTTGAAAGAAGTTGTGGTAGAGCATCGAATTGAGAAGTGAGCCCTCTCTCAAATATGGACTAGGTGGTCTCATTAAGATGAGGAGCCCCCAGGGGCACTTGGGTGGGTCAGTAGGTTAAGCCTCTGCCTTCAGCTCAGGTCATGGTCTCATGGTACTGGGATCGAACCCCACATCAAGCTCTCTGCTCAGCAGGGAGCCTGCTTCCCCCACTCTCTCTGCCTGCCTCTCTGCCTACTTGTGATCTCTGTCTGCCAAATAAATAAAATCTTAAAAAAAAAAAAAAAGATAAGGAGCCCCAGGAAGGCAGTCCTTCAAAAGTGCAAGAAACCTTTAGAAATGGACACTAGTTGGTGCCAGAGGGAGAGTTGTCCATAGACATTTCGATAATGTGGAAGGGCTCATCGTAACCTTTAAAAACAAGACCAGAATTAAACCTTTTTTAATTAAAAAAAAATTTTTTTTTTAGGACATGCTGCCCTAATGTTTAGGACTGAAAATAAACCCTTTATAAGATTGCTTCAGAAAATACTGTATTTGATAAAGTAACTGGTAGATTATTTTCATTTAAAAATGTACAGATGTGGGATGCCTGGGTGGCTCAGTCGGTTAAGAGGCTGCCTTTGGCTCAGGTCACGTTCCCAGGATCCTGGAATCGAGTCCTTCATCAGGCTTCTTTCCCAGTGGGGAGCCTGCTTCTCTCTCTGCCTCTGCCTGCCACTCTGCCTGCTTGTGCTCTCTCTCTCTGACAAAAAAATAAATAAAATCTTTTAAAAAAAAATGTACAGGTGTGAAAGTCCAGGTTTAGAAGCTATTAAAATTAGAATTCACCTACTGTTGGTTTAGGGCCAACTCTCCCCCCCCCGGGGTCGGAGTGGGGTCCAACTCTTAAATCCTTAAGGGGAGTCGTGATCTGGGAAGGCACTATATAAGTATGTGGGCTAATGGTAAGCCCCTATGGGCATTTCTGGAGTTCTCTTTTATACATTTGTTTGCTTATTTACATAGTCTTTTCCCTACTTCTCATCTGAAAATAATTCCAATGTTGATTTTCCCAAAACAGGAGTCCCCTGAAATCAGAGCCTTCAGATGAAAGTGATGCTAACAGAAAGCCCAGACAAACGAGCAGGAAAAAGAAGAAAGAGAAGAAGAAGAAGAGGAAGCATCACCACAAGAAAACCAAGAGAAAACGTGGGCAGGCCAGTAGCAGTGGCTCTGAGCCAGATAGTGAGCCTGAAAAGGACAAAACTTCCAGAAGCACTGGAGACAGTAGAAGGGAATCTGAGAAGCCAAGGTGGGTTTTCTGTTCTCAAATACCTGTGACTTTTCAAAGTTTGTATTTTTTCCCTTCAGTTGCCACAAATGAGACATTTGAATGACTATTTAGCCACTCAGTCAAATGGAGTCCAAAACACACCCAAATAGAGCTGTACCATGAGGTCACATTTAAAAAAAAGAAAGAAAGAAAATTTTCATTAAAAAAATCAGGGCTGTGATTTTGAGAAATGTTATTTAGACACAGTAATGATCATGTCAAAATCTGATGCAGACGAAAGGTCTTTGGGATTTTGAAAGATGGCCGATGTGCCATGCCGTGGGAATCTGGGCCAGTTCACTACATAGTTGGGGCTCCGTCTGTGAGGGTTAGAGTAAGAGGAACGTCTTATTTCTCTTCCGTAGTCTCTCTCTTCCTTCTGATCACTCGCATCAGCCACGCGAGACCCACACTCTTTGGTCGGGGGCTGTGTAACAGGATCATCGTTGCTCTTGTCCTTTTCCCAGGTCACATTACTTTCTAGCACTATGTGGAAAGTGTGGACTGGCCCATGACCACAGTGTTTCCTCTCCTGGGGGCTTTGCTTCTCCCCACATTTTGCTCCGTCTCCCTTGAGCCTGTTGCTCCCCACGTGCTGCAGTGAGGGCTGCACAGGCGCTCAGCGGTAGCTCCCCTCTTCTCCCCTCTACCTCTCCCTCTGCTCCCCCATGGGGGGCCCTTCTCCCATGCCCACGACAGGCTGCATGGGGTGGAATTGAGTTATTTCTTCACTTTTTTCTTTTCTTTGTTTGTATGGGCTAGAGGAGAGAAGATTGAAGTCCCTGTCTAAGGCATACTTAAAATATTTAGTGCTATTAAAACTTTTTGGACTCTTCAGGGATTATTTGCTTAGATGTCCCAGCGACGTCAGTGAGAGCTCTGTGGTGCTGTGAGTCTGGAATCTGACCCGTAGGGTCTGCATCAGACAGGTGGATGCTGAGTCCTCCTGTGGATCCTTCTGCCACCAGACCTGTGGAGAGCCTCGCAGGCCACTATGGCTCAGGGCGTCCGGATTCAGCCATCTCTACGCCTCCAGGCTCTGTTTGTAACCCAGGCTTGCTCTAGGAGGGGAGAATAAGAAGGTTCTGACTTTGAGTTTCTGTGGGCAGGAATCACTCCCGTCTGGCTTGCCCCTGTACCCTCTCAGCAGCTGGCCTGGGAAAAAGTACATTTCTGTTGTGTGAATGAATGGATACATTATTGATGCTTTTGCTTCTCAGTATGTCTTCAGAGCAACATATATTAATCATTGTTTCTTCTGAAAACTCAGTATTAGCTACTTGTCTTTTTTTTTTTTTTTTAAAGAGTTGAGGAAAATGAGTTTTAAAGGATTTTCTGAACCCACACAGGAACTGCCATTAGAACCTGGAAGGTAATTAATTCCAGCCTGTGTGTAATCAATCAGGGGTGAGCTTTAGAGCCTCTTGATGGGTCTGTGATCCAGATGGCATTTTTAAGTTCATTGATATTTTTCAGAATACCCCCATTAAGATCAAAATCGACTGTTCTTATCTTCTCGCTTACTTTCTTACTGTGGACTTCTATAGTCTCTTCCTGGGAAGATGACCTGGAGACAAGGACTAAGACGTTTGTGAGTTGTGAGAGTATTTCCATGATGTCAGGAAAGTGGGTTCCTGGGGGTATCGGGCACCATATAGGAGCTCTGTTTTAGGGTGGGGGCAGGACGACATCTCCTGGGGCTTCTCAGGGACCTCTATCTCCTAAAGTGAGCTCTTCAGCTCCAGGTGGGGGCATATTCTTCTAGGGCACAGCCCAGACCACAGCCTGCTTCCTACCTCAGTACCCAATAGGAGAGGATCAGAGCTCGTTTACCCCCCCAGGGGTGGTCTGCTCCCTCCTCCCTCCCCCGTAGGCTTTCCATTTCTTTCTGGAATGCATCCATCTCATTCCTTCCCTTGGCTGCCCCTTGCAGAGTTTGTGGACAGAAAACCCTCCACAGGTGTTCTGAGGGGGAACGTGTTAAAAATCACCATGTATTTTAACCTATTCAGCAAATGCCCACTGCAAGCTACTTTGTGTCCCCAAAATGCCATTCCTCTGTATTCCCAGCCCAGGATGACTTAGAAGCTTTCAGAATCTTTATTTCTATCTGGGCAGAGTCAAAAAGCTACGATGGAACAAGGTTAAGGGCTGTTTTGACTACTTTGGCAGCTTCTTGTGTCAGCAGCATGACGTGCTGCTTCTCTTCAGAGGAGGGAAGATACTAGATGCCAGAACAGCTTTCCCTCCCTCTTGCGTTTGACTCCTAGGGAAGCTGTTTCATTTGTGTCTCAGCTGGAAGTCTGCCGACTCTCAGGTTGGCTCAGAGGAATAAGGAAGGGTCTTGGCTCACAGTGGGCTCTCTCTGGCCTTAGTGTAGGACGGGGGCAGCCCACAGAGCTTGGGCTATAAAAACGACATTGAGGGGCGCCTGGGAGGCTCAGTGGGTTAAGCGTCTGCCTTCGGCTCAGGTCATGGTCCCAGGGTCCTGGGATTGAGCCCCACATTGGGCTCTCTGCTCAGTGGGGAGCGGGAGCCTGCTCCCCCCCCACCCCGACCTCTGTCTGCCTCTCTGCCTACTTGTGATCTCTGTCTGTCAAATAAATAAATAAAATCTTGGGGCGCCTGGGTGGCTCAGTGGGTTAAAGCCTCTGCCTTCGGCTCAGGTCACGATCCCAGGGATCGAGCAAAGCATGGGGCTCTCTGCTCAGCAGGGAGCCTGCTTCCTCCTCTCTGTCTGCCTGCCTCTCTGCCTGCTTGTGATCTCTGTCTGTCAAATAAATAAATAAAATCTTGGGGTGCCTGTGTGGCTCAGTGGGTTAGGGCCTCTGCCTTCGGGCTCGGGTCATGATCCCAGGGTCCTGGGATCGAGCCCCATATCGGGCTCTCTGTTCCGCAGGGAGCCTGCTTCCTCCTCTCTCTCTCTCTCTGCCTACTTGTGATCTCTGTCAAATAAAAAAAAAAAAAAAAAATCTTTAAAATAAATTAAAAAAAAAATCTTAAAAAAAAATGAGATTTAGTCAGGCCTGAATAATATGTGAGACTGACCCATTCGGAACTGTGGCTTTGTTGTCATTCGGGTTTGAGTTGGAAGAAGCTGAGCACTTTCAAATGAGTTAGGGTAAGCAAGGGCAACCCACTATATTTATTTATTTTTAAGAGAACTTGTTTATAAATATATTTAAAATTCTAGTTACAGTCATTTAATGGAATATTTAGAAAGAACATCTAGGGGTGCCTGGGTGGCCCAGTGGGTTGAAGCCTCTGTCTTTGGCTCAGGCCATGATCCCAGGGTCCTGGGATGGAGCAAAGCATCGGGCTCTCTGCTCAGCAGGGAGCCTGCTTCCCTTCCTCTCTACCTGCCTCTCTGCCTGCTTGTGATCTCTTTCTGTCAAATAAATAAATAAAATCTTTAAAAATAAATAAATAAAAAGAACTTCTAGGGGCGCTTGGGTGACTCAGTCAGTTAAGCATCTGACTCTTGATTTTGGCTCAGGTTGTGCTCTCAGGGCCTTTGGGATCGAACTCTGGGCTCCATGCTCTGTGGGGAGTCAAAGTTTCCTCTCCCTCTCCCTTCTCGCCCTCCCTGCGTGCTGCATCTCTCTCCCTGTCTCCAACGTAAATAAATAAATCTTTAAAAAAATAAAAACTCTTGTGTCAGGTTAATTTCTGAGATAAGGTGACTTCTTGGTGAAGTGCCACTTAGCGTTGACAGTTCTTGCTTGCTATCTTAAAGCTTTTTCCACAGCAGGCGTCCTCTTCGTCTGTGGCACGTGCGCGCGTTACATACTTGAGTGTCTTTGATGCTATGTGCGCATCAGTGTGGAAATGTTTGACTTTCATTTTTCTGAAAAGGTGGACGATGTAGCTAGAAGGTTCCAAAATGCTTCTCCCTCTTTGTTCCTCACTCTTGTGTCCCACAGGCAAGAAGGTCATGCTGCTGATGATGTTGGGCGTCGCTTTGTTTGGCTTGAGGACGTGCAGGCTCTAACAGGAGAAACCTTCAGAACAGACAAGAAACCGGATCCGGCCAACTGGGAGTATAAGTCCCTCTACCGAGGAGACATAGCAAGGTACGCGTCACCATGTCTTTCCTGATTTTCACTGGTGGGAAGTGACTTGTTTCTCCCTCGAGCCCTCTGTGTGCAGTCTCTGTCTGCCCCCCTCCCTTCTGGATTCCGGGGGGTGGGTGTCCCCCATCGCTGGGCTGTTAGGGCATGTGTCTTATCTCACACCCTGAAGTGAAAGCTCAAACCTTGTAGTCAGGATCCAGGTCTGAGTCACTTATCCGTGGTGCCTGGCCTTGTGCCGGGCGTAGTAGGTTTTTAGTAAATTGTTGAATGAGGGAATCTAAAAATACCTTGAAATAAATAATTGTGACAAACTATCTGGAAATCATTTGGTCTGATCTGTATGCAATTTTAAAAAGTCACGAGCACTTTTTATTCATCCATCCCCCAAGTAAGCCATTTTAAAAGTGACATTAAGTGGTAATGACTTTTTCAAAATGCTCCCAGTATATGTCACCAGAGAAAAAAAGAGGCGATGGTATTCACTTCAGTAATTAGTTTATTAAACTTTTCTCCTCCACCCTGTCAATCAAAAATATTTAAGTACTTATTGGGGCACCTGGGTGGCTCAGTCGGTTAAGCCTCTGCCTTCAGCTCAGGTCATGATCTCAGGGTCCTGGGATCAAGCCCTGCATCAGGCTTTCTGCTCAGCAGGGGCCTGCTTCCCCCTCCCCCTCTGCCTGCCTCTCTGCCTACTTGTGATCTCTCTCTGTGTCAAATAAATAAATAAAATATTTTTAAAAATATTAAGTACTTATTAAATCCCTTAGGCACTGAGTAGTTTATAAGACACTGCTGGGAACACAAAGCAGTCATACACAATCTCTCTTCCCAGACAGCTTACAGGTAATGAAAATTGAAGGTAGAGAATATTGGAATGTAAAGCCAAGAGGAGGCCAATATCATTCTTTATAGGCTAATTACTTTTTAAAATAAATTTCGGTTTCCATTACATAGCTGCACCTCCAAATTTTGTCATTAGTCACAACATTATACCTTACCACACAGGCAATTCCTACTAAGATTTCCTTTATGATATGTTTATATCTGTGATTTCTATGTGGATATTTGTATCTACATGCTGTCTCCTAAAACCTTATGGCTGAGTGAATGACTATTAAAATGTTTTCGTACATTTTTGAATAATTTTGATACTCCTTGAAGTCTTGTTCGGTTCCCCATGGCCCCGTGATGTGGGGCCACAGACGTGGTAGGACCCAGGAAAAGGGGAGGCGAGCAAATGCTGACTGTGAGCCTGTGCTTGTTAGCCTGTGTGATCCTCACAGCTGCTCTGCGAGGAGGGCCACACTCGTATTTTAGGAACGAGGAAAGGGAACCTCAGAGAGGGTCAGTGGCCTCTCAGGATCACGCTGCCAGGAAGCAGCTTTCTTGGGGAATCTGTGTTCCTCTAACCTCGAATGTTCTTTTCCGGGCCACAAATGAAGATGAGCTGGGTTGTGTGGTAGGCTGCTTTCTAGATTGGAAAACGGAGAACTCTTGGTTTTCATTCTCACTTGGCCACTGACTCATAATGTAATCCCACTTGAGTCTCTAATCCTGTCTGAGCCTCTCTTTCCTCATTTATTAACTCCTGCTGTGCCTCACACTCGGATATCAGACATCATCTATAGGATTGAAAAATTAGTTTGCAAAGATAAAGGGTTATTACTTCTTAATAGATGAAAAAGCAGAAATTTTCACCATGACCAGCTCTTAAATCTCTGCAAATGAGAGGCCCAGGCCTTAGTAGGAGACTAACGAGGGAAGTTTACTAATGTAAATTGTAAGGATGCTGCTGGAAAGGCATGGGGCGTTGGTGTGATTTCCCAGTAGATTCCGAAGCTTAGCTGAGCTAAGTCTTACCCGGATTAATAGCTGTACCACTGTTAGTGTCCAGATCTAGGGCAGTATTGGTCCCGTGGCACTGTGAGTTGGTCAGAGGACCGGGGACATGTTTTGTCAGGTCGAGAATTTTCACACTTCACGCGGGGCACTGACAAACCAGGAGAGTTGGGAGGACTCGCCTGGCACCGTCCTGTGAGGACCAGATGAGGCCTTGTGGGTCCTGGGCCTGTGACCGCAATATGGTCCATGTCTTTTAAGCTTTGCTGGACCACCTTCTAGAAGGTGGATTGGCAGTGTTCATTGTAACTCGGGAAGGCGGAACCAGGATCAATGAGTGGAAGCTCTAGAAAGTGAGATCTGACTCAGTATCAAAGCAAATTTTCTAGTAGTGTGAGCCTACCAGCAGTGACCTGGTATGCGTTTGTGTATTGTGGTGAGCAGGGCTTAGAGTTCATGGGATTCCAAATTACCTTTGGAAAATTCCTTAGGGCTAATATACTAACTCTCAGAGAACGTCAGCTCTGCTTTTTCTCCATGTATGGAGTGGACCGTTGTTGAGCTCTACACCAGGTGAAATAGTGGGCATGTGTTTAGGAGCCAAGTTTTATGAAATAATAACTTGTCTAGTGCTTACCGTATGGCTAAGGACTTGAAATATATAAACTTTTTGATCATCCCTGGTGTTCTGTGATATGGGTAACATTATTATCCCCATGTCACAGATGAGGAAACTGAGGCACAGACAGGTTTTGGGGGGGTTTTGGTTTAAATAATTTGGTCAGAGTCAACTGGTTAGTAAATGATGGGGTTGGAATAGGGACTCGGGTAGACGACCACCATGAGAGCATGTGTGGATTAAAGTCACTGAAGGAGAGGCACATTTATCACTGCCCAGCTCACTCTGGGGCTCAGAGCTGCCGCGCGGATTCTGGGCAGAAGTGTGCTCGATTTAAATACGTTCGTTTCCCATGCCCTGCCCATCTTTCTTTCTTTTCTTTCCTCTCTTCCCATCCCTTCCCTTTTCCTGTAGCTGAATTAATTTAAAGTAAATATCAGTATGATATCATTCGCTGAACCTCCAAAGTGGGGTTCCCTCCTTCTGGAATTGTTCCATGTAAGTCCAGCTGACCATTTGATAAGGATTTTACCAAAAACAAAACAAAACAAAACAAAAAAAAACCCCAAATGAAGCCTAGGTTCTTCCCAGTTAAGATTCTATGATAAACGATAAATTAGATAAAACCCAGATGTCCAACAGCAGAGAGATGTTTCTAGATGAGGGCTTACCCCTCCACCGGACCAATTCAAAGCCAATAAAAACGGTATTTTCTAAAGCAAATGGTTCAGGGAAATGCACAAAAGTAGGGAGGAAAGCCCGAAGCTGTGTATCAGCTATTTTTTTTAAAAAGGTATATGTACACATACAAACACATAAACGCATATCTGAAAGTAGGCGTTTAATAATACGGTTCAGTAAGACTCTTTTTTCCCTTTATCATTTTTATCTGTTATAAAATGCAACTATTAAAATCAGTTTTACAAAATGCACTTTTTTTAGAAAAAGATTTTATTTATTCATTTGACAGAGATCACAAGTAGGCAGAGAGGCAGGCAGAGAGAGAGGGGGAAGCAGGCTCCCCGCTGAGCAGAGAGCTCAATGCAGGGCTCCATCCCAGGACCCTGGGATCATGACCTGAGCCGAAGGCAGAGGCTTTAACGCACTGAGCCACCCAGGTGCCCCCAAAATGCACTTTTAAAGTCAGAAAACTCTGTAAACATTTTTGAAGAGATATTGTGAATGTTGAAATACTGTTGATTTTTAGTAAAAATAAAATAGTACTTACGGGGAGAACTAGTTCTACTTAGAGTTTGCTCCTTACAGAATGATGGACGTGTTTAGAGCTCCTGAAGCACTATTTTATCTCCTCCCCTCTCGTTAAAGTTGTTTTGACTCTAAATGGACTGGGGACAGTTGTTTTGAGTTAACCTAGGAGGGCCTGGGGGAGAGGATGGAGAGGAAGGGTTTGTGTGCATGTGAAAGCTGGGAAGGCAACTTCTCAGGCCGCTGTTGACTGTGGGGAAGCAAAGGAGGTGCTGGGCCTAGACCGGGGGAGGTGGACGCAGAACTTTCTGAAGATGACAAAAGATGGCGACTGCTCTCTCCTTTTTTTCCCCTGACAGCATGATACTGTGGAAATTTTTTAAAAATACAGTGTCAGTTTAAAGAATTTTGCAGTGAATGCTCCTAATCCCACCCTCTACATTCTACCATGAGTAGTTCACTGAGCCTGGCTTGTCACATGTCCGTCTGTTCATCTGCCCTTCAGTCCAGCCTGTTTGGTGCCAGCCTCGGTGTACCGCTCCCTGAATATTTCAGCATGCGCGTCATTAACTGCAGTTCAGGTTCGTTTAGCTTTTTCCTTTGGACTTAAAATTTACATACAGTGTAACACAGATCTTCATTTGTTGGTTTAGACACGTGCACACACCTGTGTAAGCCAGCCCTCAGTGAACATCACCGTGACCCCCACTCCCCCCAGATTTCCTCCTGCTCTCTTCCACTCAGTCCACACCCCACCTCCCCAGGGACAGTTACCGTTCTAATTTTTTCCATACATCAATACTGTCTCTTCTAGAATTCCACGTAACTGGAGTCCTATAGTACGCACGCTTTGGGTCTGGCTTCTTTCGCTCAGTGTGACGTTTTTGACATCCAGCCCCATTGGGTCATTTGTCAGTAGTGGCTTCTCACTGCTGGTGGTGCTCTGTCCTGTGGCCACACCACTGCTCATTCGTCTGTTCTCCTGCTGATGAATGCCCGGACCCTTTGCAGCACTCGGCTGTTAGGAACACGGCTGCTGAGAGTGTCCGTGCACACATCTGTGTGTAGAAATGCAGTTTCCTTTTTTCCTGGGGGAATGCCTAAAATAGAATTGCTGGGCCCCAGGGTAGGTCTAAGTTTAGTTTTTTCAGGAAACTGCCAGACCTTTCCCCAAAGTGACTGTACCAGTTTCCATTCTCACTAAGAGCATGTGAGAGACCCGGTTCCCCGGCAGATTACTCGCTGGTGGTCATTATTGTCGGTGTTTAATTTTAGTGGTTCTGGCGGGTTTGTGGCATAGCTCCTTGTGGTTTTAATTTGCATTTCCTCACGATTCATGACGTTGAGCAGTTACGCATGCGCTCATTGGCCCTTCATGTTGTCTTTGGTGAATTCCGTTCACATCCTTTGCTGTTCTTTGTTGGTTTGTGTAACACACGGAAGAATGCATGGTTTCCCACAGCCTTCCTGCACATATTCCGTAGTCATGGGTGTGATTACGGGGCCACCTGTACGCTCTATATAGGGCTTTTAGAGCCCAGCCTCTCTTCCTCTAGAGTAGAAGACAGCCAAGTGTAATCTTAATTATTTTGTTTCAGGCTTAAAAATACAATCTTAGCCCTCCCTGTTTTCTTCTTACGTGGGAACACAGGACTATACAGGAAAAAGGACCAGTGTAGGAGACAGGTGACTCACTGTCACCCAAGGTTCTGGTGTCCTTAAGGATAGCGTAAAGGAGGGGATGAGGATTTCCACCTTGTCTGTTAATATGATTGTGATGATCCGTGACATAATGTATGGGACAGACTTTACAAAACTCTAGGAAAATAGAAACTACTAGAAATTACTAGAGTCTGGAAGACAGGCCTGATCTGAAATTCATGTGATGTTAATAAGGATTTGAAGTATTTAGAGGAATAAGTTGAACACAGAAAAAGTTGATTGCTAATTGTCGTATATCTCTGAATAGAAACTGTCGGAAGGTAAGGTGAATTTGAAAACGTGCAGTTAAGTTGCCTCATGAGAGCTCAGGTCCGCTGAGCTGAGCCTCGATGGCAGTGCACCTCTTGCCTCAGTAACTTTCTTTCTTTTTCAAATACAAGATACAAGAGGAAAGGAGACTCCTGCCTTGGCATTAACCCTAAGAAGCAGTGTATATCCTGGGAGGGGGCTTCCACAGAAAAGAAGCATTCGCACAAGCATGTTGAGCGCTATTTTACGAAGAAGAGCGTGGGACTGATGAACATTGATGGAGTTGCCATTGGCAGCAAAACCGAACCTCCGTCATCTGAGCCGCTCTCCTTTATCCCCGTGAAGGGCCCAGATGATGCGCTTCCTCCCCTTACGACCTGGTTGAACCCTCTGGGCATTTACGATCAGTCCACCACTCAGTGGTTACAAGGACAGGGTCCTTCAGAGCAAGAATCAAAGCAGCCAGACTCACAGACGGACAGAGAGAGCGCACTGCTCAAGGCCAAGGTGGAGGAGTTCAACCGGAGAGTGCGCGAGAGTCCTCGCGACGTGCAGCTGTGGATGGCCTTTGTTGCTTTTCAGGTAAGTAACGCCGTCCCGCTTCTCTTACTCGGAATGACTGTGCTAGTTTGGGGCAAACCCATGCACTCTCCTGCCGTTCTGGAGCCCCTGGGAGGTGCCCTGGCCCTGGGCATTTGGAGATTATGACATGTAGCCCTTGCCCTGAGCTTGCTCCAAGCCCCCGAGGAAGCCTGATGTATGAAGGGCAAGTGCTTTCATGTGTAATTTGGGGCTGGCATGTGGGGGTGACCTGCCTTGAGGGAGCACGAAAGGGCGGCTAAAAGAAGGTGAAATTTAAACAGGATCTGGGAAGAAGCGCCCTTGTTCACCGGGGTGCGGGGTGCAGGATGTGCAGACCTGGGAGAGAGAAGGCGCTGCTTCTCCAGTGACCCGACAGGGGCTCTAGGCTCTCTTTCTGAAGCACGCGGCTTTGTCTTCGTCCTACTTACTTGCCTTTGAACCGTGTATACGGTTGTGTCTCGCCCCACATTCGGCTGTGTCACGGGTGAAGTTGGCTCTTGGGAAGCTGCATGCTCGCTCTTGTTACGTGACCGCCCACCCCCCCGCCGCCCCCCCGCCCCGTGACGGAGCAGTTGGGTGAGGTAAACACACCGTCAAATGTAGAGGTGACAGAGGCGCCCCAGGAACAGAGTTTCTGCTCAGAAAAAATCGTGGCTAGCCCGTGGTGACGTCCAAAGGACGATTGGTCTGCGAGGCAATAGAGCGGGGCTTGCGGGGAGCTCAGTGGCTGTTGTGGGACTTTGAGGCTCCCCTACTTCCATTAGTAAAATGATGT
This sequence comes from Enhydra lutris kenyoni, assembly GCF_002288905.1. Lineage (NCBI taxonomy): Eukaryota > Metazoa > Chordata > Mammalia > Carnivora > Mustelidae > Enhydra > Enhydra lutris. The sequence continues at coordinate 5,355,397 of NW_019154104.1, forward strand.
TTCTGTCTCAAGGATGAGGTCATGAAAAGCCCCGGCCTGTACGCCCTCGAGGAGGGAGAGCCGGAGAAGCGGAAGAGGTCTCGGAAGCTGGTGCTGGACAGGAAGCTGGCCATCCTGGAGCGGGCCATCGAGAGCAACCAGAGCTCCGTGGAGCTGCAGCTGGCCAAGCTGGAGCTGTGTGCCGAGTTCTGGGAGCCCTCCGCGCTGCTCAGGGAGTGGCAGAAGCTGATATTCGTGCACCCCAACAAGACGGCCCTGTGGCAGAAGTACCTTTTATTTTGCCAAAGCCAGTTCAGCACCTTCACCGTCGCCAAGATCCACGGTCTCTATGGCAAGTGCTTGAGCACGCTGTCCGCGGTGCTGGACGGCAGCATCCTGTCGCACCCTGCGCTGCCCGGCACGGAGGAGGCGGTGTTCGGTAAGAGCTGAGCGCCAGAGCCATGGGGGTCGGGCACTTACACTGGCTTCTGGCTGTAGTCAAAAATGAAGATGTGTTTTTGGTTTATTTTAGAAATGACAGAATTGATACAATGGATTTAAACAGAAAGTATTAGGACTGCTTTGGACTAGAACAGATTTTCCCTTCTCTACCTTCTTGGTGGGGGTGAGGAGTGGGCATTAGAGCCCGTCAGGTTGGTAGAGGAACCGTGGACTAGAAGGTCCAGCTTTCCTGCTTTTGGCCAAGGACACGTGGTCAAGTCTCGACTGTCGTGGCTGTCCGTGGGGTTCCCTGTTGAGATGTCTGTCTGCTCATCTCACACCTTCTGGGGCCTCGCAGTCAGTCGAGCACAGATCTTTACTTTCTGATGAAAATCTACACCATCCCTTTTCCTAGAATTTTTCTTGTAATAATGAGCTTTGAGTATTTGATAACTGTCCAGAACAACTTCCTGCCTTACTTTTATGCAGCATATATCGTTTTTGTTAATATTTATATTCCCCAATGGCTTCATATAAAAATGGGACTAAATGTGCTTTGATTATAGTTCTGTGGCGAGTCCTTTTAACAAGGACATGTATTATTACAGCTTTGAAACGATCCCAATAACTACTTTCGGAGAAAAGATGTTCTCGGTGTTGAAATGCGCGTTTTTAGAAGTTGTGTTCTTTCCCTTGAAAGGTGTTAACCAGGACCCCTCCTTGCTGTCCCCGCTTTCAGCTCTCTATCTTCAGCACTGCCACTTCTTGCGGCAGGCCGGCCACTCGGAGAAGGCCGTCGCTCTGTTCCAGGCCATGGTGGACTTCACCTTCTTCAAACCTGACAGCGTGAAAGACCTGCCTACCAAAGGACAGGTGCGGGTCCTTGTGAGACTGGCCTCTCCCCCTCCCTCTCCCCCACTCCCTTCCTCCCTCCCCCTCTCTTTCTCCCTCTCTCTCTTCCGGGGGGGGGAAAGTGTGGATGATGGGAACTGGTGGTAGTATTTTTGAAATCCTGTCCTCCTTTGTGTCAGCCCTGCTGAGAACTGTTGCTCAGAATATGCTGGTGATCCAAGGAAAATTCCATAACGAAGGTAGTGAAACTTGGAGAGATGAAAGATCCACTTCCCCCATTATAAACTCAACTATGTCCCCCCCCCTTTTTTTTTCTTATGGGCCTCGTTTCAGTGCTAATTAACCCCCGTCAGGGAGAGAAACCATGGTCATGCTTCTTAGAGCATGATGTCTCACTGTCTCCTCCCTCTGTGCATTCCAAGCCCGGTCTTAGGTCATTTTCCTAGTTAGCATTTCCACTATGTAAGATCTTTGCAGGAATTGCAAACGATAGTGAGATAGTGCGTGTTGACACTTTGCCAGCGCTGATCCTTACTGGGGAGGTGTTGTCATTTAGATGACAAGTGAACAGTGCCCATATTTGTGATGTAGAAGCAATAAAAAAAAAATCTCATCATAAAGCTACCCATATAAGAAAGCCGCCTTCTTGCTTTTTTCTTGAAAGAAATCTCCATTTCCTACTTTGCATAGGGGGTCTGGTGGAAGATGGATAGGATATCTGAATTTAGAGTGAATTTACAGAGGCCTCGGGAGGCTAAGATCTCCATCTTGTGGAATATTCCTGAATTGCCCTTAGAGACTATTTTTATCATCATTTTTATCTATTTTTTTCCTAGATGAAATTGGGTTAAAGAATATTGGTTAATATTAGTATACCTGATTAGTCGTATAATGAGCCAGTTAACAAAATTATTTTAAGACACTGTGTGCTGTTTTAAGACTATGCCATGCTATGGAAATGAACCTTGGCGGACCGCGGGGGCCCTGGGTGTGTGGTTGCCGGGTCAGGATCAGAATGGCCCTCATCCCAGCCCTTTGCTGACGTTCACAGACTGTGAGGAGAACAGTTCCTCTCGGGGAGGGCGGAGCCGGGACTGTGAAGCAGGGAGCCACGCCCCTCGAGTGTCCGCAGAGCCTGCTGCATGCTCTTAAGGCTTTTCGTACTGACAGCACCTAGAGTTCCAAAGCATTTACCAGACAACTTTGAAATAAAACTTTATCTTTGAGGACATTCCATATCTTTAAAAAGAGAGACATTGTTAAAAGACACAGTAGTATAGCATGAAAGGAGCAGAGTCTGGTCTGTGTTTCTTTTTTTCTTTTTCTTTTTCTTTCTTTCTTTTTTTTTTTTTTTTTTTGAGATTTGACAGAGTGCATGAGAAGGGAGATCTGCAGTCAGAGGCAGAGGGAGAAGCAGGTTCCCCACAGAGCAGGGAGCCCAACGTGGGGCTCAATCCCAGGACCTTGGGATCATGACCTGAGCCAAAGGCAGACGCTTAACGACTGAGCCACCCAGGTGCCCCCCCGGTCTGTGTTTCTATGGAAAAAGTAAATTGATTGTAACTTTTACACTTAAAAAAACCCCACCCTTCTTTTTCTGGAGCGTGCTTTCTTCTGTCCCTCTTGTAAGAGCAAGACTGCGAAGAGGGAGTGTGGTCTTTCTAGCTCCTCTTCCTGAGGTGGCTGCCGGGCACTTGGTATGGGGTCCGTGCCCGGCCCATTGCCCAGCCCTGCTCTTCTGGAGCTGTCCTGGACACAGCCCTCTTGCAGGCATGCATGGCACTGCCCCAGGCTCAGGCTGGACCGTCCTGCGGCTCCTGGCCCACAGCATGCCCCTGGAAGCCTCGTCCTCTTCTAAATGTTTCTTATAGAAGCTTTCCTTAAGCAAGTGGTTAGCTCATTTTTAAAGTCCTTTTTGTTGAGGTGCCTGGCTGGGTAGCTCATTTGCTTAAGTTCCTGCCTTCAGCTCAGGTCATGATCTCAGGGTCCTGGGATCGAGCCCCATGTCAGGCTCCTTGCTCAGCAGGGAGCCTGCTTCTCCCTCTCCTTCTGCTTCCCTGCTTGTGTGTTTGCTCGCTCTCTCTCTCTCTCAAATAAATATAATATTTAAAAAAAAAGAACTTAAACAGCTAAAAAAAATAAAGTCCTTATCAGTTGATTACACAATTGCTTTCCTGCTCATTGCTGGGTTCACAGTCCGGTTGGTCGGGAATTACTGCACTGAGCCGGTCACCGCACACAGCAGACCTGATGCCCAAATGCAGGAGAGCAGACGTGTGATCACGGGTCTGGCTTTAACACGCAGACCTTTTTATTCACTGGGTGCCTGCCACACACAGCGCTTGGGCCCACAAGTGTTTACTGAGCCCCCACTAGGTACTGGGCACTGTGCCAGGTTTTAGGAACACAGAGTTGAGCTGTCACGCCCTCAACAGCCCCGGCCTGTCCTGTGGACACTTTGAATCCCCTTCTCCTTGGAAGGTCTTGGAAGCAACGTGATTTCAGGCATTCAGGGATCCAGTGGCTTTAGGGCAACGGGCTGTTTTCCTGTCCCCAGTGAGACTGGCCTCCCGGGGTCAGAGCTGGGAAACCATTCCTCTCCTACCCGCTGGAGGCCCTTTTCGTAGACCATGGCCGGTCTTTTTGTAACAGACTCTCAGAAGTGGTGGCCCGTCACTCTGCTGTGTCTGATTGCTACAGGTCACAAGGCCCAGCCCACACTCAGGGGTAGGGTCACAGGGGGCTGTCTTGGAGGCTGCCTACCATCCTAGCTCCTTTTTTTTCCTGTTTTGGGGTGTATCCTAAATCTACTGGAAACAGGGCAAGCAAGGTTTCAGCCACGAGCCCCTCTTGTGCTGATGAGAACACACTTGGCTCAGTGGCGCAGCGGTTTTGTCCAAGCTGGGCTCACCTCCGTATTTTAAACCCGAACAGGTGGAGTTCTTTGAGCCCTTCTGGGACAGCGGGGAGCCCCGGGCTGGGGAGAAGGGCGCCCGAGGCTGGAGAGCGTGGATGCAGCAGCAGGAGCGAGGCGGCTGGGTGGTCATCAGTCCAGGTGAGGCCCCTCTCGGCTTGGATGCGCACGCCTCTGCCTTTGTCTTCTGGAATGTGTTTTCACATCTTCTTGATTATTTGTTTATATGTATAAGCTCTTCTGTCAGTCCTTAAGAACGTTGTAGAAACATCAAAATATCAAAAATACACTAAGTGGAAGCGTTGGGAGAATATAGACCATCTGTCATCCTTACGGTCTTTCAGTCAATGCCCCGTCCTGTGGAGGGTTTGAGTTTCCTTCCAGAGGAAGGGAGTTTCATTTTTTTTTCAAAAAGTTGTTCCTCGGGGCGCCTGGGTGGCTCGGTGGGTTAACCCTCTGCCTTCGGCTCAGGTCGTGATCTTAGGGTCCTGGGATCGAGCCCCGCATCCGGCTCTCTGCTCAGCAGGGGAGCCTGCTTCCTCCTCTCTCTCTGCCTGCCTCTCTGCCTACTTGTGATCTCTCTCTGTCAAATAAATAAATAAATAAATAAAATTAAAAAAAAAAAAAAAAAGTTGTTCCTCAAGAAGTAATCTTGTTATGAATCCCCCTCACCCCACCCCCATTTAGTGTGTTCTAAGGACAGTCTTTCTGTTTTCTTGGCAGTGTACAGACCATCAGGTCCTTTGAAGCACCCTTCCCTACTTAGGAATACTATAAAATAATTGTTAACTAGCTTTTATGTGACTGTCATCCTAAATGACCCCAAACTACTTTCTGGATTTATACCTTAGGACAGCGCTGTCTGGTAAAAATATAATTCAAGCCACCAAAGTGACTTCACGTTTTCTAGTCGCCACATTAGAAAAGTAAAATGGTGAAATTAACATTGAGGATATATTTTGTTTGACCCAGTATGTTAAAACCTTAATATTTCAATGTGTGACTGTTATAAAAATAAATGAGATATTTTGCTTTTTTTTTTTTTTAATTAAATATGAACTCTTTGAAATCTGGAGCGTATTTTACACTTTACAGCATGTTTTGTTCAGACTAGCTGCTTTCAAGAGCTCCATAGCCACGTGGGCGTGGCTGCCATCTTGGTCAGCGCCGCACCCGGCTCTTCAGGAATTGCTTCTCTCCCTGGTTTTGTTGAAAGTGAGAGGAAAAGCGAGGCCCAGGCCTGACTGGCTTCTTCTCACAGATGTCACCTTCCTGGGCCTTGGTTTCTTCAAGAAATGAAAACTTGGGACTAGCCCTGGTTCCAGGCCAGGTGGCATCTCTGGCCCTTTGGGTGTTGGGAGTTGTTTTTCTCTGTGTGGCACTAGCAGGGACGGTCAGTCCTCCCTTAGCTCGGCTACTTTCCTGGAGTGTTCCCTCCCAGAAAGAACCGGAATCACTCTCAGGCTAACCAGTGGTTTCATATATGAGGAAAAATAAGTTGCAAGGCAAAGTAGAAGTAGATATTACCCTTTTAGCTACTGCTAAAGTCCGCAAGACCACATGAACGACCCAAAAATAGAAGTCTTTTTTCTTTAAGAGAGAGAGTGGGTAGTGGGAGGAGGGAGGAGGGAGGGCCAGAGGGAGAGACTCTCAGGCAGACTCCATGCTAAGCGTGGAGCCGGACACCAGGCTCAGTTCCACAACCCCAAGGTCACAATCCGAGCTGAAATCAAGGGTCAGACACTCAACCAACTGAGCCACCCAAACTCCCCAAGAAGTCTTTTTAGTAGCAACTTTTGAGTACCAGCTCAGGGTGGTTCTCTGTTTTTAGGTTTTTGTTTTTTGTTTTTTTTTGTTTTGTTTTGTTTTGTTTTGTTTTAATGAGCACGTCTCCTAGAATGCACAGAATTTGTGTTCTAAGGTTCATCATATTCTGCATTTCTATGAGACTGAAGTAGAATTCTCACAGCAGTGTCCCGGGAACACTGTTTCCAGAAAACTAGTTGATAACTATTCTTTGTATTTCCTTTATTTTTTAGTTTTCTTTGTCCCATCTTGATGAGGTTGGCATTTAGAGAGTAGCTGGCATTTATCATTGATTCTGAGGCATTTTTTCATGTATCACTACTTATTTCCTTTCTCTCACCCTCATTTTCTCTTGGTCTATATTGTTATATATTTATATATGTCTTTCCAAAATCATGTAATCTTTGGAATTTCTAATGTAATAAATTCAGATATCTAAGCTAGATGTGTGACTCACAGGATAATTTCTCTTAGGGTGAGAGTTTTTTTCAGTGTGATTAAAGGATTACCTTGCATGTACGTCTTTAGAAAAAGGTGATAAATGGTTAAATTTTAGTTTTCTTTGAGAATTCAGAAGAGCGTTTAGATAGAATATTGAATTTAAAAAGTTAATATATACTTAACACATTTAAATTCTGTGTTTTGTTATTTATTTTTTAAAAGATTTTATTTATTCACTTGAGAACGAGTACATGCGCATGCACAATTGGTGGGGTGCTGGGTTGTGGCGAGGGAGAAGGCCTCTCAGAAGGATCTCAGAAGTCCTGAGATCGAGCCCTGAGTTGGGCCACCTGTTCAGCGGGGAGCCTGCTTCTCCCTCTCCCTGCTCTGCCTGCTGCTCCCCCTGCTTCTCCCTCTTCCTCTGCCTCTTCCCTGCCCAAGCTTTCTCTCTCGGACAAATAAATAAAATCTTTTTTTTTTAAATAAAATCTTAAAAAAAAAAAAAGAGAAAACCTTTAAGGAGCTGCCAGACTATTCACAGGACTGCGCTATTTTGCATTCCCACCATTGGTGCACAAGGGTTCCAGTTTCTCCATATTCTCACCCACACAGGTTTTCTGTGTAACGTACTACAATCGGCTTTTTTTCCACTTAGCATCACCCCCGAGATCCGTCCGAATTGCTTCACGCATCTGTAGTTTCTGAGGGTGATTTACTGTGAGTAATGGTCCATGGTGTAGATGTCAAATTTCCCTGTTAATCTACTGTGGGACGCTGGGAGTGTTTCCAGAGATTGGCTGTTATGAATAACGCTGCTGTGGGTATTAGTGTTCAGGTGTTTGTGTGTACGTAGGTTTTCATTTTTCTGGGATCAGCATCCAAGAGTGCAGTTGCCAGGTCTTGTAGTAAATGCATGTTTAATTATATAAGAAACTGCCCACTTGTTTTCTGGGGTACCCATACCATTTTCTATACCCTATTTATTTTTAAATATTAAATTTTATAGAAGACTGAAGACTTTTCTCCTCTCCCGTTTTGCATGTTCAGAGTTAGGAAACAAAGTGAAAGTACAGGGTATCTTGAGTTGACTTTTTTGGAGAAGTGAACACAAGTTGTGATCATAAGGCCACTGGCTGAAAATCCCGATGGCTTTAGGAAATCTAAACCAGTGCTGTTACTAAGTGTCGTGTAGCTTTCTGTAACGGTGTTGTCCAGTACATTAGGCATTAGCCATATGTGGCCGTTTTAATTAAATTAAGATGAAATAAAGTAAAAAATTGAGTTGTGCTGCCAGCTACATTTCAGGTGCCCGCTAAGTCACATGTGGCTGGTTGCTACCATAGTAGACACATAAGGTATATAGTATGTCATCATCATAGAAAGTTCCGGTAGTGTTGTTCTAGAATATGTGTGTTTCCATTTTAATTGCTGTGATAACATTAAAAATCATCTGATTCCATTGGCTAACTGCCAGGGTTTTTTGGGAACCCGACTGGTGATAGGAGAGTCCCTCAGTGCCTCTGAGTCCCTGAATGTTCCAGAAGGCTGGGCCTGGGTCTTACTCATCTTGGCACTCCAGAGACCCACCACAGGAGGTGGCATCACAGACCGGTGGAATGTAAGTGGTGGTTTTATTTGCTGGTGAGGTGAACTAAAAGTTTTGTTCTCATCTAGATGATGAGGAGGAGGAGCCAGAAGACGAGGACCAGGAAATACGAGATAAGAGTCTGCCCAGGTGGCAGATCTGGCTTGCCGCTGAGCGGTCCCGAGACCAGAGGCACTGGCGGCCGTGGCGCCCTGATAAGACCAGGAAGCAAACCGAGGAAGACTGCGAGGACCCAGAGAGACAGGCGAGTGTCCCACCCCGGGTGGGAGGCCAGCCGCCGGGTTCTTCCCTTCTGCCCATTCCCACAGGCTTTGCTTGCCTGCAGGAAGCTTGCCGGGTGCTTGGGGCACTAGCCTGGCTTGGGAGAGGTTAGCTTGCTCCTGACCTCTTGTTCCTGTTTCTGGAAACCTCACTGCTCACTGGTGATATGGGAGCGTGGAGGAACCTGACCGGATAGTTCCCATTCCCAAGTAGGAGGGAAGGACTCTCCGGAGACGGTCTTCCAGTTATCTGGCTAGTTTTTCACATGGAAGCCTGAGGACTCGGGGTTTTCAAGACGTGGTATCGCTGTCCTAGGTTATGTAGCTCTGTCCACGTTCCCCATCGCACTCTTGTATCCTCAGAGAGGTAGCGATAAGTTTGACTCGGGAGGACAAGGGGACCTGGGTATAGAGGCCGAGCTGAGACAGTCGCTACACGGCTAGTGCTGCTGGGGAAGCAGCTCCCGTTCCTGGAGCCGCTGTGGTGCACCAGGCACTTACGTTTTCTCGTTTACTGTTGTGGAACGACCTGACCCGTGCTGCACTGGTGGCCGGCAGCTCTGCAAGTTTTATGTTAAAGGAAGAGCTTTTACTTGGAGCCTGAAAAGGACCCAGTTTCCTAAGACCCGGCTGTACTGCTTGCCATGCGACGCGCTCTAGGCATAGACCAGCAGGTGTTCGCAGTCGCGAGGCTCATGAGCTCTGGCCTGGTTTGTTGTCTGTGTCCCTCCTTGCGATTTTCGTGCTGCCAGGGTGGGGATTTTTGCCCGTTTCCTCCCTGCGGGATCACCGGTGCACGGACCGTGCCTTTCCTGTGCTGACTGCTCAGTTGACGTTCCCGGATGTCGAATGACTATTCGATGCCGGGTCTTCTGCTCCAGGCCCAGCGACCAACACGAGTGCCCGGAATGTTTGAGGAGTGGCAGACATGGTTGGGACCCAGGGAACTGGGGAGCTCTGGGTGGGAAGGAGGGGCCGATGCCAGGGACGCCGCCGCTCAGCTCCACAATGCTGCACGCGTGGCGTTTCCTTTCCTGGCTGGCATCCCTTTCCTGGCTGGCGCCGCGCGTCAGGAAGAGCAGGGCGTGCGGTGGTCGACGGTTTTCTAGCGTTCAGGGTCACCTGGCCAGAAGTTAGTCTGAGGCTCAGAGTGCCAGTGGTTTTCTGGAAGCTCGTTTCTGGACCAAACTTCCACTCTGAGCAGTTCCTTGTCCCTTAGCTTTTTTTCTAATCAGAGCCTGGAGGAGAGAAGCTTTCTGATGAATTGACAGTTCTGAGGAGGCTGACCCCAGGGAGTCCAGTTTTTCTGTGCTCACGCTTTGGCTTCCTCTCTCCTGGGAGCCTTGGAGACCAAGCAGGTCAGCTGTGCCCTGAGACAGAGGCCGGCCTTCGCGGCCTCACACTTTAAAGTGTTGGCATGAAATCAGCCGCGGACGGGTCCAGTTAGCGTCTGGCCTTGAATTGCGCTTGCCACGGCCCATGGCTGCTGGAGTTTTCTTCCTGCCCTGCTGCTGTTTATCTACCTTTTAGCATATTTTTCATTTCTGGAAGCAATTTTGTATGAAGAAGCCACCAAATAATAGAATTCTTTTTTTTTTAAAGATTTATTATTTTTAGAGAAGGGGGCAGGGATAGAGGGGGAGAGGGAGAGAGGATCTCAAGCAGACTGTGCTGAGCGCAGAGCTTGACGCAGGGCTCGATCTCACAACCCTGAGATCAGGACCTGAGCCTAAACCAAGGGTCTGATTCTCAACCCACTGTGCCACCCAGGTGCCCCCAAATAATAAAATCCTTATTTTCTATCTTAAACAGTTTTGGCGATTGTAATTTATCAGAGTAACTACAAAAGCAGTTATGTGTGCTTTCAGGAGTGAGTACGATCCTAGATTTTCTATGAATTCGTTAGGCTCCTTTGGAAGGTTTTGGCTTAAGCCCATTCCAGGTACTGCCTCCTCCTGAGGGTGCCTGGGCAGCGTGACGATGCCACCAGCCCCCCGCCAGCTCCCCTCCATCTCTCCGGTGCCTGGTGAGGCCTCTAGCTTTTTTGCATCTTGCAGGAAACCTAGCTCTTGTCTGTTTAAAGTCTAATAAGAATAATGTTGAATCATCAGCACACCCACATGAAAGGGCCCCAGGAAAAGTCGTGAAGCCTTGTCTCTGGTCTGTCGCAGTGAACGAGCTGCGCTCCCGGGCGGGCTGCCTCACCGCGTCTCTGTTACAGGTGCTGTTCGATGACATCGCACAGTCTCTGATCCAGCTCTCCAGCCTGGATCTTCAGTTCCAGCTGGTCACGGCCTTTCTGCAGTTCCTGGGTGTGCCTTGTGGCTTCAGCACCCCGGCCTCCTGCGTCTACTTGGCCATGGATGAGGACAGCATCTTTGATAACGGGCTTCATGATGAAAAGCCACTGACTTTCCTCAACCTGTCCTTCAATGGCATCAGCTGTGTTGGCCGCTCAGACCCCCTGGGCTGCCGTCGCTGGACCCGCGGTCACAGTCGAGAGGGCGAGGAGTTCATCCGCAACGTCTTTCACCTTGTGATGCCTCTGTTTTCAGGCCAGGAGCGGTCCCAGCTCTGCTTCTCCTGGCTACGGTACGAGATGGCGAAGGTAACTCCGGCCTCCCCTGCTCCGTGCGGGGGCTTCAGAAACGATCTCGGGGCTCCTGGTGTTCCTCAGCACTGGGCTTTGGCCCCTTCTTATTCACAGACCCCCCAGGCTCCAGTATGTGGCTGCCCCTGCTGAGCGGTGTGGGAGGGGCCCTGTGTATGCTGCTCGCCAGTGACTGGAGCTGTTTGTTGTGTTCACTCTTCTGCCAGATGTCTGGGATTATACGAGCAGTTACTGTGAAGACCCAAGCTTAGGCGGGGGTTAGGGGGTTTCCGGGTTTATTAAAAGATAAAACAAGTTACTTACCTACCTTGCTCTTCATCGCGATTAGGTATTCTTCTAGGATGGACTCTTCTGCCCTCTGCTGGCCACCGGTTAGTATTGACTCTTAACGCCCAGCGCTCTGGCGCTTAAACTACACGGATTGCACACACGGGGACATGTTCTGAAAATAGTGTGCGAGAAAATTTGGTGGCCTCCTGTCACTGGAGAAGGATACTTGGACAAGACGAGCCTTGTTTACCGAGGTTTCCAGTGGAAACCTGGGTGCAGTCGTTTGGGGGCGCCAGTAGCCTTGGTTCAATCCTGATTTGTTGTCCAGCTCAGGGATCCCACATGATTGGCAACCCTGTGATGCAGGAAGGAAGTGTAGACACCCGTGTGGCTTTCTGAAGCGGACAGAACAAGGGGGTTGCTTGAAAATCACAGAGCACACAGGAGTCCTTTTCTTTTTACTTCCAGGTCATTTGGTGTCTGCACACTAAAAACAAGAAGAGGTTAAAGTCACAAGGAAAGAACTGCAAAAAACTCGCCAAAAATCTCCTTAAGGAGCCAGAAAACCGCAACGATTTCTGCCTCTGGAAGCAGTATGCACATCTGGAGTGGTTGCTCGGCAACACGGAAGACGCCAGGAAGGTGTTTGACTCAGCGCTCAGCCTGGCGGGTGGTGGGGAACTGAGGGGGTCCGAGCTCTGGGAGCTCGGCCTCCTCTACGCGCAGCTGGAGCTGGAGCTGGAGCTCTCGGCTGAGGTGAGGGGGGCCGCCGCAGCCCGGGCCGTGCACGTACTGACCAGACTGACGGAGAATGGGCCCTATGGGCCCTACTTGGGGCCGGTCTCGGCCGTTCATGTCCTGAAAGCCCGGAAAGCTTACGAGCACGCGCTGCAGGACTGCCTGGGGCAGAGCTGTGGCTCCGCTCCAGCTCCCGCTGGCCCCACTCACCGCCTCGTGAGCCTGGCCAAGTGCTTCCTGCTCTTCCAGTATGTAACTGTAGGCATCGAGGCCGCCGTGCGGCTCTACGAGCAGGTGTGTGCGGGGCTGCGGGGCTCGGTGTGCCCGGGTGGCACTCTCGAGGCTGTCACGCTGCTGCATACGGGCCTGCTCCGGTTCCACACCAGGGTCCACGTTTACCCCCTGGCTCCCCTGCGCCAGGTGCTCTCAGAGGCGATACAGCTGTACCCAGACAACCAGCTTCTCTGGAGGGCCTACGTACAGGTTCAGAGCAAGTCCCACGCAGCCAGTAAGACCAGAAGGTTCTTCGATGCTGTTACCAGGTCCGCCAAAGCCTTGGAGCCTTGGTTGTTCGCGATTGAAGCTGAGAAAATGAGGAAGAGGCTGGTGGAGACCGTTCAGAGGTAGGTTCAGACGTCTTGTCCGTGTATCCACAAGCCTTTGTGGTGTGTTTGCTGTGACCCCACTGCCCTGCGAGGCCTCTGGGATCCAGAAGCAAATACGGGCCAGTGCCCAGAGCGCTGCTGTGGGTGTCCTGGTGACATAGGATGACCTATTGGAAGAAGACTGCAGTGGCTTTGTTAGGGGCTCTCATGGCTGTCTGCCCGGACCATGCGTTTTGGGCTCCTGAACGTTGCTGATGGCGTGTGGTGGGGCCGGTCAGGCATTCTGCTGTCTGAGCAGTGGTGGGGATAGCACGATGGGCAAGAGCAGGGGCTCTGGAGTTGGACTGTGGATTCAGATCCCAGCTCTTCCACATCCCAGCCATGTGGCCTTGGGCAAGTCCCATCCCCTCGAATAGGTTCCCCTTCTGTAAGGTGAACGGTAGCCTCCTGCAAGGACTGCTCAGAGGGGCCAAGCAGGGAGGGGCTGAGCAAGAGGGAGTGTGAGAGAGTTACTGGCCTCTGTTTTTATCACTGGCGATGACGGCATCGCGTTCTACGTGTCGTCTCTTGATCCGGTGAGTGTGTGTCTGAAGGTTAAGTGACTATCACGGTGGCTTCGCTTTGACCTCTTATCAGCCGATGACTCAGTGTTGCCTCTGAAGAGTGTGTCGCTTTTTTATTTCTTCCATTGGGATTTTATTCATTCTATGTCCCCTAAGTCGAAAGGACTTTCCTCCCATCAGGTAGCATTCGCATTCTGCTGAGTAAAGGGTGGGCTTGGCTCTAGAGAGCGGAGATGCAGGGAGATCGTGTGTGAGTTCTAGGTGGACTCTGGCATAGAGAACACGGAAGCCTGGGCACTGCCTTCCTCTGGCCTTGGAGGGGCCCCATCATGTCTGCAGCCTGCGCCCCCAGGATCCCCAAACCGGGCGATGGCACCGTACCTGGCATACTGATCCTGCCGGAGCGGACATTGGCAGTCACTAACGCTCCTCTTCCGCCAGCGCCAGTGGTGGGGGGCACGAAAACTGGTCTTGGAGTCACGTGAGCCTTTGTCTTGCAGGGTGGATGGCAGAGAGGTCCATGCGACGATTCCTGAGACCGGCTTGGCTCATCGGGTCAGAGCCCTGTTTGAAAGCGCGTTGCAGAGTGACCATGGCCGCCTGTGCCCCTTGCTGTGGAGAATGTATTTGAACTTTTTGGTAAGAAAATGTTTAGCGTTTTTGTTTTTCTGTAGAGTTCCATTGCTTCCTCCGTGTAGGGGAGAACGTGCAGGTGTCCAGTGACCACCGGCCAGGAAAGCTGGCAGGGGCCTACTTTTCCCCTACACCTTGTCAGCCTCGATGAACCCTTCTGAGGACCCTAGTGGAGTCATGTCAGGTCGCTCTGGACGTGGGAGGGGGACGCAGGCTGCATCGCTCCCGGGGGCTTTGGCAGAGTGATGGGAATCATCGCTGGGCGGTTCGCAGCGGAACCTCGTGTGGCTCTCTCAGGGTTGACTTCCTCGAGTAACAACTTGAAAGTGGCCTAAGAGCTTTCATTAGAAAGAGACCTTCATTCTCTGTCATCTGTTCATAAGAATTCCCAGGTTCTGATTCTGCTCTGTCGTTAAAGTAAGATTCGCCCTAGAATGTAATGTTGACAATGGGTCTTTCTCTCCTCTTGACAAAGGAGCTTTGTTTTCGCTCAAAAATACCATAGTTGGTGACTGAAGACACAGAGATGCCGTTTGATCGTGTTACTCTGTGTGTGGAGGCTGGAAGGCGCTTCCTGGGCCTCGTGGAGTCTGTGGGTTGACTTTGCCTTTCGTTAAGAACCTGGCATTGGGATGGGCCTCATTTCCTGGAATTTATCTGCCAAGTCGCGTGGTTTTTTGGAAATGTAGTCTCCTAGGCCACTCGAGTGTTTCAACTTAAGGCTACTGAATCCCATCCAAGGGATCGCTGATGAAGGCTGTACTTTTCAGAAGCCAGGAGTGACCTTCCTTGCTTCTCTGCTTATTTCCACTGGATAAATTCTCAAGGAGTCAAAGTATTTGAACTTTTCCAATAGAAACATGACAGAGTTGGGTATAAAGGGATGTGGAGAAAGTAAGCTATGGGTTAGGAGCACTTTGGGCCTTCCCCATCTTAGACTTCAGACTTCAGCTTGGTGGGCTTCCTCTGAGCGGCAAGGAGGACACGGGATGTCAGGACAGCAGCTTACGGGCATGCTGAGGACGAGGAGGCACAACCTTGTTGGCCGAAGTCAGTATTGAGTTGAACTAACCCAAAAGTCTGTGTGGTTTTCGCTTTTTTAATATGTAAGATTTAATTTATTTATTTGTCAGAGAACAAGCAGGGGGAGCGGCAGGCAGAGGGAGACAGAGAAGCAGGTTCCCAGCTGAGCAGAGAGCCTGAAGGGGGGCTCGATCCCCGTACCCTGGGATCACGACCCAAACTGAAGGAAGATGCTTAACCGACTTAGCCACCCAAGCACCCCGGAAGTTTGTTTGTGTGGTTTTTTCCCCCTAACATTTATTCATCAGACCCAAAGGCTCAGGTTTTAGGTTTTGGCGTCCGTGTGTGAAACAGAAACCTTCGGAAGTCCAGATGCTGCTGTGGTCACAGCACACCGTGGTTACCGCCTGTTAATCGGTGTAGAGGAGGGCAACTTGGTGGAGAGCGGTCAGGAGAACTGGCCTCCTGCTGCATTACCGCTGCTCCTGTGCTGGGGCCACCCAGCTGAAGGAGCAGGTGCTCCCTAAAATTCCCAGTGCTGATATCGTGTGAGTCTTTCTAGCAAGTGCAAGATCTTGAAATGTGAAAAGGAGGGCTTGCAGACTTTCCTGTTTAACTCCCCCTGTGGTTGTCGGTAGAGACGGGTAGGGGAAAGATGGACTTGCGATTATAAGGAATCTTCCAAGAGCCAGATTTGGTTGGATCATAGAAAAATTCTCCCTGACTTGGGAGAAAAGATTGGGGCCCTTAAGGAATTTCTGTCTTTCTGGAAAGGTTAGCATTGGAGCAAGGACAAGTTTGAGCGGGACTTCCTCTCGCAGCTCCTGAAGCATCTGGGTTGGCCACCAAGGCCTTGATGACCCTGTGAAAAGCTCCAGTTAGGGCCAGAATGCAAGGTGAGGAGAGATCCGAAGGGAGCCGGCTCCGCGGAGGAGAGCTGGTGCTTTCTGTGTGTGTGTGCGCACACATGCAGATCTACACACACTTGAGCCTTTTTCCACATTTGCTTTTTCTCCTGCAAAAGTGATGGATGGGATTGGAGGTGCTCATTGGCCACAGAGGACATGGGAGAAGGAAGGGATTGGCAGCTGGCGGGTCAGCCTGTATGGAAAGGCCAGCACTCAGAAGAGCCGCTGGGAGGGCGAAGAGTCGTCTTCAGTTTACCATGCTGGTTGTGGGGTGGGGGTCGTAAGCTTCCACAGGACTGTCCTCTCCTCCCTGGAGCATTCAGGGTGTCGTGGAAACATGGCTTTTTGTTTGGGTTGGGTTATCAGTTGGGTCAAATTATTTTTTAAAGTGTTTTATTTATTTGACAAAGACACAGAGAGAGAGGGAACACAAGCAGTGGGAGTGGGAGAGGGAGAAGCAGGCTTCCTGCTGACCAGGGAGCCCAATGCGGGGCTTGATCCCAGGACCCAAGAATCATGACCTGAGCCGAAGGCAGAGGCTTAACCCACTGAGCCACCCAGAGGCCCCGGGTCAAATTACTTTAAAAAAGTTGTATTCACTAAAGCCGCTTGCTCAGGTGGGTCTACAGTCAGATAGAAAAGAGAATCAAATCATACCAAAGCCCAAAGGCCTTCATTTTCCCTTTGCCACTGATGCTACCTCTGCCGGGTGGTGGCGGCTGACACCAGGTGAGAGGGGACCCAGGGGCCCAGACAGGCGGTCACTGGGCGCCAGCTGCGTCTCTGAACAGGGCACTCTCACACTTGGTCGTGTAGGGGCAGCGGCACCCTCCCACACGGCTGTGTGGCTTTCTGGGCTCGGGTCCGGGTGGCGGGCCCACAGTGCCAGACCTTTGCAAGGACTTGCGTCCTCTGCTCACCAGGGTCATGTTGGCCGAGCCCTTCCTGGGGCGGGGGGTGTGAGGCCCCCTTCCTGACCAGAGAGGCGTCTGCGTGCAGCCCGGGCTCCCGCTTCCCTTTGCAGACCAGTTGTGCTCGCGTGGAGAGCGGCCCCTTCAGTTCTTTGTTCGATTCCTGTCCTAATGCTGGGGGTCGCCCATCGCTCTTGTTTCAGCCTGGGCTTAGGGATCTACGAGAAGTCACGGTTGGTCAAGACGAGGAAACCTAGAGCATGAGGCAGGACGCAGACAGCCAGGGCGGCTTGTGTTCCCGGGAGGCTCTGCGCTCGTGAGAGGGAGCGGATGGCTACAAGACTGGGTCTTAGAATAGGAGATCCTGTGTGGAGACAACCAGGGGTCACCACCGAGCTGTCGCCTGCCATCAAACCCTCCCGAACCTGAGAGCCTAGGCCTTCTCCAGTGGCTGATGGAGGGAATCGTGGGAGTGGTTTGCATTCGAGTCCCGCTGACTGATGTAGCTGAATTTGCTGGGTTCCGGGGCTATCAGTGAGCCCCACAGATATAGTGCCTAAGAATGGACAGTCGTGCAATTTTTCCTTCTTTCAAGAACAAGAAAACAGTGTCCTAAGTTTATGCGAGGATGTTGAAGTATTCTGGTGTGTGAAGGAAGGCCAGCTGGTGCTGGTTCCTTGCGTGTGAATTCAGAGAAGTCCAGCTTTGGGAGGGAAGGCAGGAGTCCCTGGGCTGGGCGGCTGGCTCTGGGGTTGGCGAAGGCCTGTTGTCCCAGGTGCTGGCTGTGGCCCATTAGTCTGTTTCTGCGAGGGTTAACCTGAGGGAACTGAAAAGGAAGGGCAGCCGTCCCCGGCAGACAGAGAGCCTGAGCCACAGTCTCGAGATGCGTCCCCCAGGTTCTGCGAGTCAGTCCTGTGCCAGAGGCCATGCACCGGCCGCCTGGTAGGAAGAGCCAGTGGCACCTAGAAGGCTCTCCCTTTAGGAATGGGAGCCTGGAGGAGGTGGGTGGGGAGAAAGCCCAGGAACAGACTTGAGCTCCATGAGCCTGGCTGGTGCCCGCCGGCCAGGGGAACGGCCCTTCGGGGCTGTGGTGCCTTCGAGGAGCTACTGAGCGACAGATCCCTTCCTGGGACCGGGACACGCCCAGGGAAGGGGATGGTGGGGACATGTGTGTTCTTTCCATGCCCACTGGAAACTGGAGCATGTGTCTAGGGGCTGGACTCAGGATTTTACACCTGGAAAGAGAACATGCTGAGTGCTTGCAGGCTGTCAGACTGAAATTCCTGACCAGGAGTTTATTTTTATTAGTTAGGTGCGGACTCGGTGATGCTGGTTGTCTCATTCCTCTAAGGTTTTAGAAAACGGCAAGTGTTACGGCAGACATTGTGTGTGTGTAAAGTCATCAGCCTCGTCTCACACACACGGCCTCGCTCTAGGCACTGTTCTGACACAAGACACCGTGGTCCCCAGTGGAGGAGGAGGTAGACTGGTCAGAAGTCAGAGGGCCCAGTCTCCTCTGGGTCCATCGGTGCAGGGGAAACATCACACAGCAGTGGCCCCGAGTGTGCCCTGTGGCACCTGGACCCCTGCCCAGCAGCCGCCGTGACAGTTCCAGCTGCCCCCCTCCATGGGCTGGCTGGCCACTGCTGAGCCCCCATGCAGATCAGGACAGGGTGGTTTCTGTGGCCTTAGGCTCTCTGCCTCAGTTAATCCTTTTTGTAATTCTCCTCTCTGCCTCAGGTTTCCTTGGGAAACAAAGAAAGGAGCAAAGGCGTGTTCTACAAAGCACTTCAGAATTGTCCTTGGGCAAAGGTAAGTCCCAGAGACCATGAGACCTGCACATGCCCTGTGCCCTTCCAGCCTCGGGGCCCACCCATCCGCATCCCTAGGGACAGGGCACATCCTGGACCACGTCATAGGGATCCTGTCCCCAGTGGAGGCTTGGCTGAGGGGCACGTGTGCACGCCCTGTGCTGGGGCTGGTGTTTCACCGGAGCCTGGCTGCAGGCAGGGGTTTCCATCATCTGGCGGGGTTCAGCCCAGGTGCTCAGCGTGGGGCCCCGTGGCCCAAGGCTGTCTTGCCGAGCCCAGTCAGGAGGCATATGGGGACTGTCCCGTCCACCAAGTCTTGCCCCACTTTAGAGAAAGAAGGCCTCGCTCAGGTCCACTTACTTCCAGCCCCAACTTTGTGAGTTCCGTGTCCTTCTGGAACCCGGTACCCAGGCGCCGCCAAGTCCAGATGGCGACGGGGAGGGCAGGCTGGCTAGCGTGGGACTCCTGCCCTAGGCGCTGTACCTGGATGCCGTGGAGCACTTCCCCGAAGAGATGCAGGAGGTCCTGGACCTGATGACGGAGAAGGAGCTCCGGGTGCGCCTGCCCCTGGAGGAGCTGGCGCTTCTGCTGGAGGACTAGAGACCAGGAGGGAACGGGCCCTGCCTTCTAGGCCTCGTTGCCTGCCCTGCCGGAGCTGGGATGCATGAGACTGGGGACGCCTGGGTGCGTGTGTTCCAGGAGCTCTGCTTTTGAAGTCTAGCTTTCTTAGTACTTTGTACCTGGGTCATCGGTTTCTTATCTCTTGCACATTTTTTTGGATGTGCAAAATGACACAGAAGCTGTTTTTTACACATTACATGTGTGAATATGTAGATACGAATCACGCCTAGTGATAAGGAAACCTCTCGTGGTTGGCGTGTGCGAGTTTGTGCTCTTCCTCTGCTCCCTGCCCAGCCCCCCCCCCCCAACACGTGCGCCCCGTTGGTTGGCATTCTTGGGGGTCCTGCCAGGGTTTCTGGGTCTTGTAGTCATGACAGGAAAGGTCTGGTGACTCTAGAACCTCTTCCCCAGGCCGGTTAGCAGGAGAGCAGATTTTGCCCTTCTCTTCAGGCCAATCAGTGGAGTCATTTAAAACTCAGTGTTCTGGCCTGTATCAAGTGCATTAAGTTCCTCAGGGTCCCTAAGCTCTTCTTGACGCCTCCCAGCTGTGGACCAGCAGCACCACCTGGGCGCCTGGCAGAGACGCAGCCTTGCGGGCCCACCTCAGCCCTTCTGAGTCCGGCTGCACTTGAATGGGACCCCTGGAGACTTACGAGCACGCAAGCGTGGAAGGAACCCCTACTGCAGGAAGCGCACGGGCAGCCATGCGAGCGGAGTGCGGAATGGAGCCTGCGGCTTCCTACCAGACCACCCCCTGCCCCTGCCCGCGAGAGGGTCGTGGCAGCCTTCATCCGGGTGCAGACAGAGGCCAGTAGGTGTCTGAGGATTAGGAATGGAATGAAATGGACATCTCTACGTTCAGACCACTTTCTTCTGCAAGGGACATGCCCGCAGTTATTAACTGTTAATATTGAACTGGGAGGAAACTGCTTTATCTTCTCTGAGCCCCTGCTCTTAAAAAAATCAAAACCCTGATGCCTAGAATTGCTGAAGTTGTCATTCCTTGTCATCCTATCCAGAAAAACCAGTGTTGTAGAACAGAAATTTGGGCTAGAAAGAGCTGGAAAAGAAGGGTGACAAGTCAGAGCCCCTGAGGAAGGTGGCTGGCCAGCCAGCCAAGTGGACACTTGCCTTGCCGGGCTTGGACACACGCGTTTGGATATGGACCTGCTCTGAAAGGAGAGAAGGGCAAGACAGGGAAGGGGAAGCTTTGATACGGTTTTGTGCATCCTAGAGAGAGATGAGGTTTCCGAACCTAAGAACGAGGGATGACCTGGGTGGCGAGCGGCAGACGTCAGCCCAGGCCTGTGGAGATTCCTAGTAGGAACACCACGGCTGCTTTCCTGCCTGAGTGCTGAGAAACCCGCAGGCTCCACAGACCTTCCAATACAGAAAGCGGTTTCCTTCCAAAGCCACAGCCACACTCTTCCACTGCAGAGACCACTGGCTCTGTGTCACGCCCTCCCACTAGCTGCTGTCCAGCTCTGCCACTAGCTCTGGGCACGTGAGGCAGGGCCAGAGGTGCTGAAAGCCCCCCTACTGCCCAGGTCCCCCTGCGTATTGCTGCTGAGTGCCGGGTGTGGAGGTTCCAGAAACGAGTGTGAGAAGGAGCACGCTTTATTGGAGACAGAGCACTGCACGGGACCAACAGGTGAAGGCAGCCTGGGGGGCATCCTACACGCTCAAAAAAGTACACAAGGAGGTTTTGCTAGTAAGAAAGATCAACTGGAACATGGGTTCCTCTGGGCAACTTCCCCAACCTCATCCCTTCAAGGGGTCAGAACAACCCCGACCACTTCCTTGAAGGCAGCTGTGGTCTGCTAGAGATATAGTCCCTCAGGGGTGCCTTCTTGTTTTTTATAAAGAACATTTTCTTTAGATTTCTTGAAGTCTTCATTTGTTACTTTCATTCTGCGTTCTCTCAAGGCCATCAGACCAGCTTCTGTACAGATTGCCTGTAAGAACGAACAGTATGTTCAGAAAGGGAAATACTTTTTACTTGTGCTCTGTCGATTCAGGAGCTACTCTGAAATCGGGTGTAAGACCCTTAGACTAAAGAAACTGCTTAAACTGTTTGGGAAAAGAGTAGATCTTTTCAATGTTTTACACATTCTAATTACTTTCTCAGGATCTGAGGTGGCTTTGAGGAGGAGGCCTGGCTCGGGTTCTAACTAGCAGGGTGGCCCGATGGGGAAGTTCTCTGCTCCACTCGATACAGGAGCCACGTTCCTTCCTGGGCACCAGATGCAATTACACCAGGACACTAGCGGCAACAGAGCATCCATCCAGTTCATTTACCCACAGTCAGAAGGGAACACGTATCACGTATTCTGGCTAGCTGTCTCAGGACAGCATTTACTGTGATTTATTTCCTCAGTCATCATTTGCCAAAAGCAAAACAAAAACCCATTCAACATGATGTGACAGAAACAATCCTGGCATTGACGTTTTTATCCGGTTACGGCCCTCAGGATATTTCAGATGGTTCAGCAGAAAAGAAAGTGTATTTGTGAACAAAAGATAAAGCACAACAGTAAAACGGTAACACTAGATAAATCAAGGTGGTGGGTACACCAGTACTTACTACTGCTGCAACTTTTCTGAAGACTTCAAATTTTTCAAAATACAAAGTTGGTACAAAATTTTAAAATAATTTCCATTTTAAAAAGAGCTTTTAAAAAAAAAAAAGAGCTTTTTATTCACCAACACAGACACTCACCTAGTTCTTTAGAGACCAAGGATACGCAGCTCGGTGCAGGCAGCAGTGTGAAAAGGCCCCACGTGTGCTGTCCTGCCCTGACCATGGTACTTAAACCTGACAAAGACCCAGGTTCTCACCTAAAGAGCAGGCTGGACCCAGATCTGATGCTGCCAGCCTCCCCCCCACCCCCGCCCCATGAAACTGAGAGGTACGACCCAGCCCAGGTTCTCACCTTGATATCAGCACCCGAGAGGTCATCTTTAGCCATGATCAAGTCGTCCAAGGTCACATCATCGGCCAGCGTCATCCTGCTTGTGTGGATTTGAAAGATGCGCTTCTTAGTCTTCTCATCGGGCAGGGGGAACTCAATCTTCCTGTCAATGCGACCTGTGGGTAGAAAAGGTTTCCAGTCACAGCGCTGCGCAGCCCCCAGGTGTGGTTCCAGCTCAGGAAGAGTCTGAGCCCGTGTCCTCACTCACACAATTTCAGTCAGACAGCACCCTGTGTGTGTGTGGGGGTGGGTGTCCAAATCCCGAAAGGTGAACATCCCTCTTGTAGTCATAAATGTCAGCATTTGAATTCATCCAATCTGAAAGAGATCGGCTCTGCTGGGGAACCCTTAGAAATAAAGGAAGGGCTCCTGAATGGCCTATGTAGTGAAAAAGGACAGATTGTGTTAAAAACATTACAAAAGCATAAACAAATTAGCCACTGCTGCAGCCTGGTGCCACCTGAATGTAAAAAAATGAACCTGAGTTAACATATGAATTATTCCTTCAGAAAAAAGAATATCCATTATGGGAAAGAAAAGATCACAATTTATGATTAGAATTAAAAGGGCTACACTCACTGCATCACATCCTTCCTTAACCACGACCTCAGGGGATGCGGTCTTTAGTAAGTTACTCTGCATTTCAGTCACGTGTTTGCCTTGATACATATTATTTTTCTTTTAAAGGTTTTATTTATTTGACAGAGAGATCACAAGTAGGCAGAGAGGCCGGTGGGGGGGGGTACCAGGGAGAAGCAGGCTCCCTGCTGAGCAGAGAGCCTGACGCAGGGCCTCATCCCGGGACCCTGAGACTATCACCTGAGCTGAAGGCAGAGGCTCAAACCACTGAGCCACCCAGGTGCCCTGATAACACATTGTTCTTAAATCCCCTGCCCATGCACTTAAAAACACGGTCATACACAGACACGACAGCTGTCCCTGGTAGAACAAGCAAACTGACCTGGTCTGATAAGAGCTGGATCCAACGTCTCTATTCGGTTTGTGGCCATGATAACTTTCACGTCACCCCTTGAATCAAATCCATCCAACTGGTTCAGCAGCTCCAGCATTGTTCGCTGAATTTCTCTCTCACCACCAGAATTTGAGTCATACCTTTGAAAAAGAAGAGAAGGCGTGAAAACCTAACTGATGTGCTGAAGGATAACTCAGACGCCCTCAATTCTAGCAACAAAATCACACCCTCCCATCATGTTGTTTAAATTGTAGAAGTTTTCATGCCTGACATTGTATCATTAATTCAGTCTCCATGTTTGCTATCTGAGCTGCCAACCCGACCGGGAGCTCCTCGAGGGCAGAGGCTTGCATACAGTGGCTGTGTGCCTGAAGTCCAGATGATGCTTGGCTCCGAGCAGATGCTCGGGACACTGCTCCGGACTAATCTCCAGGCAGTCACAACTCCTGCGTGATTGTTACCTGGCACCTGGGAAAGCAGAGCCTAAAGCATCCAGAGTACCATGGGACGGTAGGAACTGTGGCAAACCCACGGGCAGGCCATCCGGAGAGTACACAATGATCTTTCTCAGAGAAGAGCTCTGGGGCTTTTATCTCTGCTCAAGACAAAGAGAGAAATGTACCTTTTTGTTCCAATGGCATCAATTTCATCAATAAACACAATGGATGGTGCGTGTTCTTCTGCAACTCGAAACAATTCCCGAACGAGTTTGGGCCCGTCACCTAGGTACTTCTGAATAAGTTCCGAGCCAACCACTCTCAAGAAAGTGGCTGAGGTTTGGTTTGCTACTGCTTTGGCTAATAAGGTTTTACCTATTTTAGATTCAAAAAGAAAGAAAGGAAAAAAAAACCCTTAATTGCTATTTTAACTTAAAAACTCTTGTCACTTAAATGGGCATTAGAAATGGGTAGATCCTGGGGTGCCTGGGTGGCTCTGTGGGTTAAGCCGCTGCCTTCGGCTCAGGTCATGATCCCAGAGTCCTGGGATCGAGTCCCTCATTGGGCTCTCTGCTCGGCGGGGGGTCTGCTTCCCTCTCTCTCTCTCTGCCTCTCTGCCTACTTGTGATCTCTCTCTGTCAAATAAATAAGTAAAATCTTTAAAAGAAAAAAAAAAAGAAATAGGCAGATCCCTAAAAGGTATGCCCCCATTCCAGGGTCTTAACATTCTGCTCTCCGAGGCAGGTAAGAGGAAATTGAGAAAAACCTAAATAATGTTTTGATTATTTTTAACTATCTTCCTCATTCTTCATTACAGTGTCAGAAAGTACATTTTACTGGGTTATTCAAAGGTGTATAGATTATTAACCTAACTCATGCAACCACGGTTAGAGATCCAAACTCAACTCCTATAAAACTATTCGTGATGAGAAATGGCCTGCGAACCCTAGGTCTGACCTAAGGAACCTGACCTGGAGCACCAGGCCTGCAATCCCTGGGGCTGTGCTGGGTAGGCCTGCCCGGGGCTCAGCTGAGATAGGACCAGCTCCCGGGGAAGCCCATGACAGAGAACTGCTAAAAGCTCTAGAGACTTCTCAGTCTCTGGTATTCCCTTGTGAGGATCGTTCCTCTCAGGGACAATCTCAAACATTTCCAATTCTCCATTCCTTGATTTTTTTTTTTTTTTAAAGATTTTATTTATTTGTCAGAGAGCGAGTGAGCACACAAGCAGGCAGAGGTGGAGAGAGAAGCAGGTTCCCTGCCAAGCTAGGAGCCCGACTCGGGACTTGATCCCAGGACCTTGGGATCATGACCTGAGTCAAAGGCAGCGGCTTAACCGACTGAGCCACCCAGGTGTCCCGTTCCTTGATATTTCTATTTCAGGTCAAAAACAATAGCTGTGGCAGCCACCCTGTGAACTTTAGGGCTGGAAGACCACTTGGCCCCTTTGATGGTGAGGACATGGGCACAGGGCCAAGCCATGGTGTCAGGACACTGGCAGCTAGAGGCTGAGTCAGTAAAGCACTAAGCTTAGGCCTGCAGAGGGGCAGGGGGAGGCTGCCGGTAAGTGACACAGACTTAGTTCAAGTGGGAAGGGGGACAAGGCACTAAGCTTGAGAATAAGACGTGGTGACAATGTCTTTTTGGCCAGACAGGCAGAGGGGCAGGTGTGAGGGCTTAGAAGCATGGACTTCTCCCTGAGAGTACCAGTGAAGGATGGTGAATGGAAGACAAAAATGACCACCTAAGCAGATGGCCTCTGACCCTCCAGAGATAGCCTCGGCCAGCTGCTGGGTCCCTTCGGTGGCCAGCGGTATAACCAAGCCAGGCTCTTCCCCTCCTGATGGCCTGCCACCCTGTGCTCCAGCCCAGCCCCTCACATCAGCCCCTGGCAGTGCACATGCACCGAAGGCAGCCCACAGCTGCAGGTCAGGCGGCCTGCCTTCCAGCTCCAGCCCCGCCACCTGCTCAACTCCCAGGGCTTCCGCGGCCCTGGGCTAGTCACCCGCCTGAGTTTCCTGTGCTGTAAGATGATGAGCTACAACAGTTCCATGCCTCTGAGCTCAGTTCCTCCGGTTCCTCCACTGTGGGCAGCCCTCAGTGACCCCTTCAAAGAACTGTGCTTCCTCTGCAACTTCCACAGCAGTGAATTGCTAATTCCTGGACTGTACAACTTAGGCCAGCTAGTTGCATAATGAACTACATACATATCTGTATACGCATCTAGTCATCCAATATTCTCTTCACTCAGTACAGTGGACCAGAGAGTGAACCCAATCTGAACCGCACAGAACAGCTTTTAAATCTGTGGTTTCCCACCATGGCTCTGATACCTGGCCACACTCCAGATGAACAGGTCAGAATTTTCAGGGATGGGACCATCAGTATTTTTTAAAGCTCCAGGGTGATTCCAACGTACAGCCAAGCTTAAGCATCCCAGTTTATTTTGTTTTATAAACTTTTTTAAAAAAGATTTTATTTCTTTATTTGACAGACAGTGATCACAAGTAGGCAGAGAGGCAGGCAGAGAGAGGGGGAAGCAGGCTCCCCGCTGAGCAGAGAGCCTGATGCAGGGCTCCATCCCAGCACCCTGAGATAATGACCTGAGCCGAAGACAGAGGCTTTAACCCACTGAGCCACCCAGGCGTCCCTTATAAACTCTTTTTAACAGATTCACATTACTCTTATGAATACTTTAAAGTTTCATGTTTTATAGCACATAAATCTAATATATTTGAGTGCAGAGAGGAGTTCTAAGAAACTGTAAACGCATTCACACTGAGCAGGCATTTTTGGAGGGGGAGGGTTTCCCTACCGTGCTTATTTTTGTTGCAATTCCTACTGTTGTTTTTAATACATTAAATCTGTTAAGTCTACAATTTTAAGTCTAAGGTAATTCAGTTTTTTAGCATCAACTATACAGATAAAAATACTTTTATGTAATATGTATATTTCCATATTTACCCAGAAAATGTACAAAATGTTTAGAAAACCTTGTTTCAAACTAAGGAGTTGTGGCATCCTTACTCAAGAATTAAATAATTATAACAAACTAATGCTACAGCTCAAGAGATTAGCTCAGTGCCCTGAAGTGTCAAATCCAGAGCATACATACCTGTGCCGGGTGGACCATACAGAATGACCCCCTTCGGGGGCTTTATACCCATCTCTTCATAATACTCAGGATGAGTGAGAGGAAGCTCCACAGATTCCTACAGAAAACAAATACTTGGCAAAAATGAAATGTTTTCTCACTGAAATTACCAGATCCACGAACTGGCATTCGGGATATATCTCACTTTCAACAATAAGCTAAAATGTCACTTAGTCTTGTTAGAGACAGTGTGCCCGACTTTTGTCTAGCAGCAGGGACAGATGGAAGACGACACCCGTCCTCACTGAGTTCCCCTTCCTACTGCATCCAGTTTCCCTCTCACTTTCTCATAGGAGTCAACCTGGAGCAACATTCAAGCTCTTCCAGAGCAAAAGGAACTTAAAGTGAAAATACACTGTTTTCAATTAAACCATAGACGAGATTTTCTGGCAAGATTTTCTGATTCCTGTTATACCAGTGAACATAATGGCTACTTCCCAGCCATCTCCGAGGTCACCGGCTGTGACTGGTGACAGCTCTACACGACCCCCCTGCAGATGATATGGCTGGCTCCCAGCCAACCTGAACGACCATCTCCCTTCACCCCACTCACACTACCCCACACATCACTGGAGGTTTCCAGACAGCCACAGCTGAAGTCAACACAAATGGAACCATTAGGTATCCACCCAGATAACCGTGGCACATTGCATGTAAGAAGGATGAAGCTGCAGCTGCCGCAGGAACAATCACACAACTTGTTGTTCCTATTACCTAACTCAGGATTAACAAATAAATTACTCCACAACTGGCAAGCTTTGAGTCACACTGGTTTGATCACTAAGGAAAACACAAAACATGCACAATAACTCTATCCTAAATGAGGTAAATAAATCTAAAATCTAGAAACCCAGAGGTGATTCTTAGACTTACCTTAATTTCCTGGATTTGGTTGTCCAACCCCCCAATATCAGCATAGGTTTCCTGGGGCGCCTTTTCTACCTTCATCACTGTGACCAAGGGATCTGTGTCATCCATAAGCACCCCTATGACGGCATGCACCTGAGTGAGAACATTAAGTTAATGCAGAAATGTGAGGTTCACATAATCCACTCACAGCAAAGCAAAGCCGACCACAGAGCAGCACCAATGGACAGATCTGAGAGGAAGGAGAAAGCACTCCTAGGGGCTTAGAGACCATCAACTTGCCTTGTGGTTGAGCAGGACGGAGCAGCCCGGTTCCAGCAGGTCCTTGTCTACAAAGGAAAGAATGCTGACGTAGTGTTCGGAGCCCACAGATGTAGACACGATGGCGTGATTGTCATCAATGATCTCTTCTAAGGTTCCTACTGACATTGGGGTCCCTCTCAGGTCATCCACCTTAGACCTTTCCTCCTGTGTAAGAGTACGCCATGAAGGAAAAGCAGATTAGACCTAAAAAGCAGACAAGGCTGATAGTTTTACTAGATTTACTAAATTTTACTACATTTACAAAGCAGGTGATGCTTTTAAAAGGCAGCCAGTCTAAATGGGTCAACTACTTGAATTTCATTTATTCACTGAATTCTAGTTAGTACCAAAACACTTAATTTGTAAAACAAAAGTTATAGTAAGTTCTGAATTACCTCTTGCTTTTCTTCTAAAGGCTTCATTTGTTCCTGATTTCTAATGAATTCTTCCTCCATGAGAAGATAGTCTTTAATTCTCTCTAACTTCAATAATTTTAACCGGCACTGAGTATGGGGTGTCACTGTAATTACAAAGAAAAGTTTTATTCTATTTGGAGCTTGAAGTTAGCAATTAATTAAGTTCATTCTTAAGGAAAAAGTGTTAAGACTTAAAATAAGCTTATTTTTGTTGAACAGGCTGGAAAATTCAAGTTCCGGTGACCCTAAGTAAGCAGGTGCCTAGATGCTAAAGGAAAAGGGACTTTGGCAGTTGTAAGCAAGCAGGTAAAAACAGGGATGAGGTCTGAATGACATCTGCTACATGAACTCAAGAAGAAAGAACTCAACAACCTCAAAGATCATTTACTTTGGTTTTTTATTCCCCATCTGTGTTTATAAAAATAGGTACGCGTGCTGTCCAGTCAGAATACATTGCTGCAGGCGAGCTAAGGAATCCCCCCCCAGAAGAACTGTGAAATATTAGTGATATCAACATATGTGGCAAGCATTTTTTCCATATTCTTTTGCGTTGTTTCTTTTGGCTTAAAGTCTCATGCTACATAGGATTCTAGCATATATAGACAAAAATGTCAACTTTTTCTTTTGTGGTTTCTGGGTTTCTTCAAGATGTCTCTCCTTCCCTAAGGTTAAATATATTCCTGATTTTTCATTTATGTAGTTATTTTCGTATCTATAATCCATCTGGCAAAAAGCGAGGGGGTCTAATTTAATTTTCTCTCAATAGCAAATAAAGATGCCAGCCATTCTGTTAAACAACTCACTCTCTCCCCACAGAACTCAGTCACCTTTACCATATAATCATTATCCATGTAACTTGACTGTTTTTGGACTCCTATGCTCTTCTGGCCATCTGATGATCTGTTCTTTACCAATACCATATTGATTCATTATGGTAGACTAATGGCATGTTTTTCACTGTCTGGCTCCCTTAATTCTTAACCAAGCAATATTTTAAAAATTATTTCATCTAAGCAGGAAGAGACTTGTTTAGATGGGGGTAGGGGAGGTATGTGAACCGCAGTGTAAGAAGGAGCCAGCCTTGGGAAAGACTGGAGGAAGAACATTTTTTTAAAGATTTATTTATTTTTAGAGAGAGAGCATAGGGGAGGGGGAAGAGGGAGAAGAAGGGCAGAGGGAAAGAGAGGAAACAGACTCCCTGCTGAGCGCAGAGCCCAACATGGGGCTTGATCCCATGACCCTGAGATCATGACCTGACCTGAAATCAAGAGTTGGATGCTTAACCGAATGAACCAACCAGGTGCCCCAAGGGAAGAATATTTTTAAGCAAAAGACAAAAGTCCTAATGTGTGGGTTACCTGGAGTGGCTCAATCGCTTAAGCATCCAACTCTTGATTTTGGCTCAGGTCATCTCAGGGTCATGAGACCAAGCCCCACATTGGGCTCTGCAGTGGGCATGGAGCCTGTCTGATTCTCTCTCTCTCTGTTCCTCTGCTCCGCGCCACCCTGCTTCCACATCCCCACCTGTGCACGTGCGCGCGCTCTCGCTCTCTCTCTCAAAAAAAAAAAAAAAAAAGTTCTAATGTGCGTAGGAGTCAAAGAACACAAGGCAGGGCTATGTGAACAACAAGCAAGGAGAACGGTAGGGGCTGAGAATGGAGAGGCGGCCTGCGTCAGGTCCCCTGGTCCGAAGCTTAGTCTATGTTCAGTACCGTCACTGAAACAGTTTGTTCATGCATCACAAGATGTGAATTCCAACATGTTGGCATTCCATTTCTTCAAGAACAAAACATGTTTCTAAGTTATTCAAGCTCAACCTGAGTTTTCTAACCCAAAACTACACTTTTCATACATTAGAGGAGCTACAATAAAGGAAATTAGTGGAGTTTCTTAAAGTGAGACACAGCTGTACACTGTTTGTACACAACTCTGCCACACATAAGAACTAGAGCTTCAGCTCCATTTCCTGCCTCCAGATTCAGACCCCTAAAGTACACACACACAGACGGTTCTCAGTGGAATCAAGAGACAGCAAGGAGGGACTATGTCATTACCCAGTGGCAGCTTGCTGGCAGCATCTGGTCCCTTTGTTTTCTTCTTCTTTTTCCCCACCCGAGTTGGTACAGGAGGTTCATATTTCTTTTTCTTGTCCTTGAATTTTTAGAACAGGAAAAACAAAAACCACACAAATCATATCAAAACACAAGCTTCTTTCTTTTGTACCATCATCTATTTCTAGTGGCTGTAATTTTCCTTATCTTTCAGAATGCTATTAAAAACTGTCCTTTTAAAAATAAAGCTAGTTGGGTGGCTCAGTCAGTTAAGCATCTGACTCTTGGTTTTGGCTCAGGATCATAAGACAGAGCCCCACATCGGGCTCCGTGCTCAGTGGGGAGTGTTTCTCTCTCTTTCTCTCCCTCTGTTCTCTCCCTCAAGTAACTAAAATCTTTAAAAAACAAACTAGGTATTACATTCATGCAATTTTAATTGGTGAACATAATTCATCTTTCTTTTTATAATACACAGTGATGGGTTATTCAGTAAGGACTAAAGGTCAGAATTCAGAATTATATGCCAGAAGTTTGGGCTGAAATAATTTGAGACAATTCTTCACATCTGAAGATATTAAACACTAAAATTACAGGCAATTTAAACTGTGTAATGTTATAGTATACACTTAAAAACCATTAATGCATAACTACTTACTTGACAGGTCAATAATCTTCTCTAAAACATGGAAGAGGGCACGGAATCTGTAGGCCAGGTGGGTAATAACTACAGGATCACTTATTTTGCATTTTCAAAGTCATGAATCCCCAAAGAACTTCTCAGCTGAGATCAAGGATATGTTCCATGATCTACCTGTATCACAGACCTATCTGGCTTATTTACCTTGTCATCCTTCTTGCCACCTCCAGGGCCATGACCACCACTCTGACTCTGACCCTGAAAAAAGAAATCAGAAGTATATATTCAGACATGATCACTTCAAAAGAACATCCTTTTTATTTTCCTGTGATTCTAAGACACCAAGACTTGCCCCTCATTTTAACATTTCTGAACTTCAGGTGTACACCCTGTAGTCAACACATACATTTAGCACGGTAGAATTTCTTTTTTTTTTTCCTGAAAAGCTGTTAGTTGCACCTTGCAACTGACTACATCTTACATCAAGGACAATTCTATTAAGAAACTCATGTAACTTCTGTATCACGATGAGGCTGGGATTCTAAGACCGCCCCCTTTTTGAGGGGAAAATAGAGAGTTTAACATTCTTTATTATAAAACTACTTGACTGAGTATATTTCATGAAATCAGGCCATCATTTTGCCTAGTCAACAATCATTTATCAATCACTTACTCCTTACTAAGATCACACCGAGACCCAGGAGGTTTTCCTTTCAGTAGCAACTTATATACCTCCCATCTCTAAAGCCTGGGGCTCTTGGGCAGGTCTTTCTTGCCAACCTGAAAAGCTGAATCACTTTAAGGTATCAAGAATTCAGTGTATTAATAAGTTCATGGGATTCTGGACTTTAAAACAGACCACTCAGTTACAGGGCAATGCTTAACACAGAACAGTATCTCAAAAATAATGGCATTTTAAGTAATAATGAACTTACTTGAATAGAAGGACCCTCTCCCCTCAAACTACTTCCACATAAGCACCTCTAAATACATCATGGTTACCTAAAAGAGTTAGGGTGAAATGTATTTCCCTGCATGCAGGACTCTTAAAATTTTGTGCTTTGTTCTGAAGTTATTTAAGGGCTCTAAGAAATTTTGGTTAACAGAATTAGTTATATTGCAATAGGCGCCCCAAATAATAGGCCTTTAACACTTACTTCTACCTCCTAAAGAAATCTGCTGTTGGTCAGGGCAGCTAATGTTTGTGGGTTTCCTACTATGTGATTAAGTCTATACTAGACATTTTCCTTCACTATCTCATTAATTTCAAACCATCGTCCAAGATAGGTTCATTATTCCCATTTTCTAGATGAGGAACTGTAACAAGCCTAAGAACATGGGCTATGGAGTTAGATGCATCCAGGTTTCAATTCTGACTCTAGCACTAATAGGCTATGTGACCTCAGGTAAGTCAGGTCACCTCCCTGAGCCTTGGTGCCCTTAACTGGAAAGTGGGGATGATACTAGCTCCTGTTACTGAAAATGAGGTAATGCACATAAACCACTCCCCATGTGCATGACTCAAAGTAACTACTAGCAATACGACATTATTGGTGAAAAAGAAATGTTAGGATCAGGATTTTAATTATCAATCTGGTTACAAAATCTGGGTTCTGAAACCCATCTGGTTTAGTTCATCACCCTCTCTTGTTGATCCCATCTCTGTTTTTTTTTTTTTTAAAGATTTTATTTATTTATTTGACAGACAGAGATCACAAGTAGGCAGAGAGACAAGCAGAGAGAGAGAGAGGAGGAAGCAGGCTCCCTGCCAAACAGAGAGCCTGATGCGGGGCTCGATCCCAGAACCCTGGGACCATGACCCCAGCCAAAGGCAGAGGCTTTAACCCATTGAGCCACCCAGGCGCCCCTCCATCTCTGTACTCTAGCCAGCCTCCCAACTGAGATTCCCATGACAGTTTCTCTCCTCACCAATCCAGCTGTTACCGTCTAAAACAAAGAGCTGTTCCTTTCATTCTGCTCAAAAACCTTCAACTGTTCCCTAGCATTTATGGTGTAACAACCAAACTTTTTACAGTGGCATACCTGGCCCTTGCCAAACTGGCTTCGACTGACCCTTCCCACATTCATCTACCTCACTGGTGATCCTGCAAGTCTGGCCCCACAGGAGGACATTTTCCTGAAAGGGTCCCAAACTTATTCAGGTGTGGGGCATTTTACATGATATTTCTCAGTCTCCAATAACAATAAGAAATATACCCATTATTAAGGCCTTACTGTATGGTAAACAGTGTACATTCTCAGAATATCATCTCATTTAATTCTTAGAGACACCATGATGTTGGAACTATCATTACCTCTAGTTTATGGATAAGGAAACCAAGGCCCAGAGATGTTAAGTGACTTGCCCATTACCACAGAGCTTGTCAGAGATGTGGCTGGGAAACACTCAGGTGTACTGGACCCCAGTATCTGTGTTTCTCTACTACATGTCCTCTAGAAAACACTAACAGGTTTGTGTTATAGCAAAGCCACTTACTGTGTCTCAGTTTCCTCTTTGGTAAAGTGAAGATAATAATTACTACAGGGACTGCTGTGAGAATAAGAAAATGCTGGAAAATACCCTTGTGTTTATTGCAGCACTATTTAGAGTAGCCAAGATACGGAAGCAACGTAAGTGTCCATTGATACAATGAAAGGATAAAGATGTGTGTAAATGCACACCAGCACACCAACACATGGATATTACTCAGCCATTAAAAAAAAAAAAAAGTAGATCTCAAGGCACCTAGATGGCTCAGTGGATTAAGGCTTTGCCTTTGGCTCAGGTCATGATCTCAGGGTTCTGGGATCGAGCTCTGCATCAGCCTCTCTGCTCAGTGGGGAGCCTGCTTCCCTCTCTCCCTCTGCCTGCCTCTCTGCCTACTTGTGATCTCCCTCTCTCTGTCAAATAAATAAATAAATAAATAAATAAATAAATAAATAAATAAAATCTTAAAAAGAAAAAACAGATCTCACCGTTTGTTACATTAATGGACACAGAGGGTATTAAGCTAATTGAAATTAGATGGAGAAAGACAAATACCATATGATTTCACTTATATGTGGGATCAAAAACATAAAAAAAGCAGAAACAGACCCATGAACGCAGAGAACTGGTGGCCACCAGACAAAAGGGGGTGGGGGATGGGCAAAACGGGTGAAGGGGAGTGGAAGGTGCAGGCTTCCAGGTATAAAATGTATAAGTCACGGGATAAAAGGTACAAAGGTACAGCACATACAGGGAATATCGCCAATAATACTGTGATAGCACTGAAGAGTGTCAGATGGTAGCTACCCTTGGGAGCACGGCATAGTACAGACTTGTCCAGTCACTGTGTTGTCCACCTGAAACTAACGTAACGCTGCGTGTCAGCTATACTTCAGTAATAATGCTGGAAAAGTACCTGGCACATGCTTAGAACAGTACCCCAGAGTCCTTATGAGACCTATCCCACTATGTGCTCAGGCGTTTCTGATGTTCAGGATACAGGCTCAACACATTCCCACCTCCCTCCGGCCCTTTGCGCTTACTATCCCTTCCGCCCGGACCACGTTTCCCTCAGACGTTTGCGTGGGCTACTCTCTCATTCTGCTTAGGCTTCTGCTGCTCAAATGTCACCTCCTCGGAGGAACTTTTGCTGACAGCCACCGCTCCCACCAATGGCCATCCCACTCATCTCTATCCCGCTCCACGTCATATTACATGTCTCTTTCTCGTTTTTTTTTTTTTTTTTTGTCGGCCTTGTCTAGAATGTAAGTTCCATTTAGACAGAGACTTCACCAGTTACACTCACCCCTTGTGCGCTCAGTGCCTAGAGCAGAGCCTGCCGCCCCCCTCCCCCAATTTGCAGATGCTCAATGAATACCAGTTTGGTGGACTAACGAATAAATGCTGTTTTTATTATTCTTAACGCACCACAGGAGCGTCCCCTCCGAGCTCCACCTGTCACAAAAGCGTCAGTGTTCAACGCTTCCTCCAAATGCCCCCACTCCGAGCGCTCCTCCATGACTGCACTCTCCCCTCCGCAGCTGGAACGAATCCCTCCCTCTCCTCCAGTCGCGCAGCCCTTCACCTGAGCGGCTCCCAAAGCACTCGCCCCAGGTGCTTCGGGAGAAACTCCCCGCGCCGGTCAGCAGGGCCAGGTCGGCGGAGGTGCAAAGCCGGGCGCCCTAACCCGCTCTGCCGCCCCACCGGTCAGCCCGGGGGACCCTTAGCGCCGAGCCCTCTCGTCGGAGCCGAGCCCTCTCGTCCGCCCCGAGCCGTGGCGGACCCAAGCACTGTCTCCAAGTGCCTTCGTCCCGCGAGAAGACCCGGTCGGTGGGCAGGAGAGCGGGCGGACCGAGTGCCTCGGGCAGCCGCCTCGTCCTCCCGTCTCGGGCCGCTCCGACCCTGTCGCGCCGCGACCACCAGCTGAAACCCTTAGTCACTCACCATCTTGCTTCGGCCGCTCGAACCACCGCTGCCGGAAGTGCATCCTCCAAGGCGGCCGCCAGAAGCGGAAGTTGCCGAGGGACGCTACGGAAGCCGACGGGAACCAAATCCCTCTTTGCGGGAGTCTCGCTCCCAGGGCTCCTGTCGGTGGGGTACCGATAGAACTTACAAGCAAAATGTGAACCTTGTGAATATCTCACTTGGAAAAAAAAATTAAGTAGAAGTTATTCGTCTATTGTCAACAATTAGAGACAAGGACCTAGACTTAAAAAGAGCTAAGACAATTGTGAAAGTATAAAGTATTTAAAATATGCAAAAATCATAACTGAGAACTTCACTTACTGTTCCAAGAACTGGAATGGGATTTGAAACTACAAAGTTGACAATTACTTTTGGACCAACATTTAAGCTATAATTTGGTCTCTGGAATAAACGTGAGCATCTGAGAGTATTTCCTTGTCTAATGAGTTAACTAGATGTTTTCTTTTTTCCTTTGATGATTTGTGACTTGTGATGACGCCAAATGTTGTCTCAAAATAACTAATCTTGCACCTAGTTGGTAAAGTTCATCACTTACTACATCCACCAGGACATTAGAAAGATGGCAAGCATCCCTTTAGCCTCTGGAAACTTCTATAACAGGTACTCGAAATGCTGCATGTTGCTGAACTGGAGAGATGAATTCCCTACTCCTAATTAATCTAGGGGTTTTAGTTGTGAAATGCAAAAAGTATTTAACTAATTCACAAAATTATTAAATTAAAATTTTATTAAATTAAGATTTAATATTTTAAAAGTTTTAATAATTTAAAAAATTAAATTTAAATTATTAAATTAGATTAATTAAAATTTAAATTAAAATATTTCACTACTCATTTGTATCCAACAGGTACAAAATATGGGAAATTACTCTTCTTGTTCATCATCATTAAAATACTGTTATAGGGGCGCCTGGGTGGCTCAGTGGGTTAAGCCTCTGCCTTCGGCTCAGGTCATGATACCAGGGTCCTGGGATCGAGCTCCACGGCGGGCTGTCTGCTCAGTAGGGAGCCTGCTTCCCTTCCTCTCTCTCTGCCTGCCTCTTTGCCTACTTGTGATCTCTGTCTGTCAAATAAATAAAATCTAAATAAAATAAAATACTATTATAGAAAGACTTGATGCTGTTGACCTCCACTAGCAAATGTGGGGTCTACATGATACATGAAATGGTATGACAGGTGGCGGGCAGGACAGCTCTCCCTCACGAATGCTGAGAGAAATGCCAGAGCTGGATGGAATGTCTAAGCCAACTGTGGATACCTGAAGAAGTGGAGAGTTCCTGAGGTGGTGTCACATTCAAACAAACACAGGCTGATAATCAATATGGAAGAAAACCAAAATTCTGAAGGACCTGCATTGAGAAGGGCCTTAATGCACGACAAACGCATTCATCTCTTTTCTCCCTGTCACTGGCCCTGTCAATACTCTCCACCCCATTGACAGCCAGCTTTGCAACCCCTACTTTTGCAGCTTCCAACCTCCTCAAGCACCAAGTTCTCCAAACAACCTTTCCATCTCCTTCCTGCTTCCTCTTAGCTACTCATTATGTAGATGAACTAAACTTCTCTACTCTCCTTAGTTTCAGCTATGGTTTACCAATTTTTTGGATTTATCGCAGAAAAGGGGCAGAAGAACTGGGCCCAATCAGGGAATATCCTTTCGCCCTAGAAAAAAAGGGTGGACCTGGGAAGGTCATATGGAATGGCCAAATCCCTCAGAAAATTGTGAAGAGTCATATTAGTTACTTTTGTCTTGCTTACATGTAGAAATAATATTTTATAAATAGACTAGGCTGTGTTTAGAATATCCAGGAATTTAAACACAATATTGAATTTCACAGTGTATATAGTTGCATATGTATTTATACTTTTACTTGTATTTGAGTATGTGTATATATCTATTCCCTTTTCTTTATCTCTGTACACCCACAAACACACACATGCATTGATGCCCTACAAGTTATCCCAAATCAAACTTAGCATCTTCCTCTAGGACCTGCTCACCCTTCCTGTGTTCTATCCTGGCTAATGACACCATTCAGAGACCTAGGCCAGAAGCCTCCCCTTCCCCCTGTCCCAGCCCCAGCCAGCTCAGTGGTCAGGTCTTGCTGCTTTGACTCTGTCATGTTTCATCATCTCACCTCTCTTCCCATCACTACCTAGTTCCTACCTCATCATCCCATCTCACAATTCATTCAGCAAGTAACTTCTGAGCACACCATGTGCCAGGCTCTCCTCCAGGGTCTGAGGATACTGTGGCGAACAGACAGAAATCCTTTTCCTAATGACTTTTACAATAAACAAGTTAATAAGCATGCTACGTGATGATAAATGCTTTGGGGAAAATTAATTAGGGAGGAAGAATAGAGATTGTGCAGCAATGTGGTAGGTACTTCTGACTTTAAATAGAATGATATCTGAACAAAGACTCAAGGAATTAGAGAGTAAGCTATTCAGATATCTAGAGGAAAAACTTTCCAGGCAGAGGGAACAGCCAGTGCAAAGGCCCTGAGGTGAGAGCTGCTGGGGATGGAGACTGGAGACACCATGTGGTGAAGTGAAAAACAGACATATAACTACCAATGGAGGCTCAGGGAGGGATTAGAGTAGAAGCAATGTAACCGGATAGGGAGGAGAGCCGCAGA
The DNA here is from genome assembly GCF_002288905.1 of Enhydra lutris kenyoni. Taxonomy (NCBI): domain Eukaryota; kingdom Metazoa; phylum Chordata; class Mammalia; order Carnivora; family Mustelidae; genus Enhydra; species Enhydra lutris. The sequence goes on from NW_019154104.1 coordinate 5,393,315, forward strand.
TTTGGGGATCAGAACTTTCGGGTCTGAATTTAGGCTCCATCACTTACTGCTGTCTTGGTTTTCTAGTGCTGTTGTAAGAAATGACCACAAATTTAGTGTAGTCTTTTCTGAAAACTCTAGGAAGAATCCATTCTCTTGCCTTTTCCAGCTTTAAGAGGTCACCTACAGTCCCTGGCTTGTAGTCCTTCTCCGTCTTAAAGCTAGCAACATTGGCCTTGTTTCTGTCCTCACATCTCTCTCTGACTCCACTTCTGCCTCCCTCTTTCACTTTTTAAAAATTAATTTATTTATTGAAAGAGGGAGATCGGGGTGGGCTAGGCGAAGAAGAGGGAGAGGGACAAGCAAACTCCATGCTGAGCCTGGAGTCCCAGGTGGGGCTTGATCCCAAGACCCTGAGATCATGATCTGAGCTGAAATCAAGAATAGGACACTCTACTGACTGAGCCACCCAGGTACCCCCTCCCTCTTTCACTTTTAAGGACTCTGGCAATCACATGAGGTCCACCCAGATAATCTAACCTAATCTCCCTATCTTTAAGTCAATTGACTGGTACCCGTAATTCCATCTGTGACCTTAGTCCCCCTTATCCTGTAACCTACCATACTCACAGTTTACAGAGATTAGGACATGAACATCTTTCAGAATCCTTACTCTGCCGAACACACCAGCTATTCGGACACTGGCGTGTCACCTCCCGTTCTCTGCCTCAGTTTCCCCATATGTTCAAGAGGATAATAATGGTACCTCTGATCCATTGCTTGCCCTCTTCAGGCCACTGTGTCGGTGGGTTAGGTTAATGAGCAGCTCTGATGAGAAAATGGAGGTGGGAGATGGAGGAAGCAGGAGCATTTCTCCCTGCCTTTCGGCCTCCGTGCTTGGGTTAGCAGCCGCATAGCCACTGTGGCTCTGGTGCTCACTGGTCAGGACAAACATGGCTCCAGCTCCCACAGAGTGACAGGCCTGGGGTCTCAAACCTCCCTTTGTCCATCCACCCCAGGGGAGACAGGGACTTCCCATTGCTGTGAATCTCCAAGCTGCCTCCTGCTCTGTGTCAGCTTCTCAGACCTGCATTAAGTCTCTGTTGCAAGTGCTTGGAGTGGTGTCTGATGTCCTGGCTGGGCGCTGGCCGATGCAGTGACCCTGATCAGGCAGGGGTCCGACCCGAGAATCACAGCCTTCAGCGTTGGAAGCGGCTCCAGAGGTCTTCAAGCTGGGCACACATTAGGAGCTCCTGAAGTTTTGGTTGAACGGAGCAGACAGGCATGCCTCCCCTGACATCGTCTGTCCGTGGATGACGATGACATTGATAGAACGAGGGAGGGTTCCCTCATCAATCCTATTTCTTATCTGTCATTTCTGTAGGTGTTTGGGCTGAGAACTCTTGTTCACATAAATGGGACAAGAAAAAATTTAGTAACGAAAATGTCACTCAAGTCTTCTAAGTCCTTTTGTGTCATATACCAAAGATCATATAATGACCCATTAGCAAAAGCGATTATTAGTGGTAACTTGTATTCAGTCTTTCTTCCAGGCGGTTGCAAAGAAAACATGGCATGTACGAAAGGATCTGTTACCCAGTCATGAAATTCACTCGCCTTCTCAGTTTCTGGGAAAAGCGCCCAAAATGCTTTACCAAAACATATCAAAACATGATTCATTATCTCTGCTACCCCTTCACGCAGGGGCTCCTGATTTACTTATTTTTTTAAAAAGATCTTATTTATTTATCTTAGAGAGAGAGTGAGAGAGAGTAGGAGAGCAGCAGGGAGAGGCAGAGAGAGAAGCAGATTCCCTGCTGAGCAAGAAGCCTGATGCAGGACCTGATCCCAGGACCCTGAGCTCCTGACCTGAGCCGAAGACAGATGCTTAACTGCTGGAGCCACCCAGGTGCCCCCAACTACATAAACTTCTTAATATGTAATGCAAAGGGTATTGTTTTTAAAACTCCTAAGAAATAAATTACAGAATAGATTTGGTAAGAATGATCAAAGACAGTTAAGATAAAATGGGAAGAATTAATGTGTCTGTTTTATAACCATTTATCTTGTTTCAAAACAAGATAAATTAATCTTTGTTTCTCTTTCATTAATTTTTAATAATGCAGTGTAACATAGCTAAAAATGGAAGTTCCCTGTGAAGCAAGGATTATGATAAAATGTATGGCACTCCTTTGGTAAATGTGTGTATGTGTGAATTTTTGAAATTTTCTGGCACATATAATTTCAGAAATGGGAAGTAGAAAATATAAAACATTTTAAAAGAAAAATAAGATGAGGATTGACTCTAGTTGGAATCAATATTTCGTATGACTAGGTAAGCAGGTTTCAACAACCTCATAGAAGAGCATATATTGAATCTGGAAGAAACCATGTTAAAATTTGATCTGTGGGTTTTTATTTTACCTAAAGCATCTTGCAATATCGAGTAGCCCCAGAAAACAGTGTAATTATACTGAAAAGAGTGTCATAAACTAATATGACTCTGGCTGCCCTAAGTTATGTTTCATCCTGAGGACAAGTATGGAGAGTAGCTGAAAAAATTGCTAATATTTAGACAACACTTTAAAAATCTATTTTCAACTTTAGGATCTTTTACCAATGTTCGCTTGCTTTACTCTCCAGGGACACTCCATCAACAGTGATGAATTTTATGTCTATGTTTTATGAAAGAAGACAGGCTACCAAACGAGAATTGCCATCCCTCCCATGTTGCCGCTGTCCCCGGTATCTGAATTCAGAATACCCCCACATGGGCTGTGATGCCTCCCTCCCAATGCTTCACCCCTGCAGAAATACGGATGGGATGGGAAAACACTAGATTCTGAGCACATACATGCCTTGATTTTAGTCATCAAAGGAGCTTTCCCAAAGCCACATTCCCAGTCATTTCTGGGTGAGACCCTGTGCCCAAGATAGAGCGAGACATGGGTGGGTGAATGGGGTGGCTTTCTTCTGTTAGGTGGGAGAGCTTCCAGTGAAGCACATTCGGTCTTGGACAGAGCAAATTTTAGGACAGAGAACACATGGTGACTGCAGAACAAGAAATAGATTTCCAGCCCCTAGCGGTTTGCATACCTCAATTTGATGACCTCTTTGGAAGTATGGGCATAGAGTAGAGAAATACATTGGTGGGGATTGGTTGACATAAATAAATAAGTAAATATACAAATGGGGCTTGATGCTCAACTCTTTTTAAAAAAATCATTACTGGGACGCCTGGGTGGCTCAGTGGGTTAAGCCGCTGCCTTTGGCTCAGGTCATGATCCCAGGGTCCTGGGATCGAGTCCCGCATCGTGCTCCTTGCTTGGCAGGGAGCCTGCTTCTCTCTCCGCCTCTGCCTGCCTCTCTGCCTGCTTGTGTGCTCTCTTTCTCAATCTCTGACAAATAAATAAATAAATTCTTTTAAAAGTAAATAAATAAATTTAAATTTATTTATTTAAAAATAAATAAATAAATAAATAAATGATGGCTGAGCCATCAAAGAAAGTTGGAGAGGTGGTCTGAAGAATAGAGGACATGGGCACAGCAGCTAAGGCAGTACACCACCCGCACCCACCTCTCCTCTTCCCTCGGGGCTCCTTGGCCCCCATCTCCTGCCCTCTGCCGTCTCCTTTCTTCCACAGCTGCATTCACCGAGCACCTCCGGCACTGTGGTAGGCACTAGGGTTGCAAGCATGCATAAGGTGCCTTTCGTTCAGGGTTTCCCTCTGGCTGAAGTTGGCCTCCTAGAGATACAAGAGAACACCTATCAGCCATAGGGGTTGGCCCTGTTCTCTGTTCCCCGGATTCCCCCTCTAGGGGGCATGGTGGGCTAATAGTCTGTAAATGCTAACCATCTCTAGTTTTGGTGTCCCAGGGTCCAGCATCCCCTTTTATCTTTTGTCCTCTCCCGAATCCAGCTGGCTTTCCAGGACTCACCGCTGCAGGAAAGGATGGAGAGATTGGCACAAAACAGAGAGAAAGGAGCTCCACTGGTTCTTGAGTTTCACGAGCAAGCTTCCGGGAGTCAGGAAGGATCTCGGGTCATAGAAAGTCGATTTGGTGATGGAGAGAGCAAGATGGAGTCACTCATCAAGCAGTGCTGTAAGCAGCCCAGGCTGCTGCCCTCAGAGCACATGTCCAGAGCATCTCTGTAACTGCCAGTGTTCTTGTGTTTGTTCCGTTATCCCGCATGGGGAGCGGCCAGTCTACAGCAGAGAGATGTTTTTTTCGCAGAAACCTGTCCTAATCTTTTGAATCTCTGCACAAGTACATTCTCTGTCTTGTGATACTTCTACGGGTTATCCTTGCTGTGATTTAATTGAACACTCCTCCTGGGGCCCCTGGGTGGCTCAGTCGGTTGAGCATCTGACTCTTGGTTTTGGCTCAGGTCATGATCTCAGGGTTGGGGGATCAAGCCCTGTGTAGGGCTCCACACTCAACAGGAAGTCTATTTGAGACTCTCTCCCTCTGCCGCTGCCCCGCTCACCCACAACATTCGTGCTCACTCTCTACCTCTAAGATAAAAGAAATAAATCTTTTAAAAAAATTAACACTCTTCCTCGTAATTATAGGTCTACTTTGATAATCCCTCCCCCCCATCCCCCCCATCATAGTTTCCTGGGTCCTCAGGATGGGTGGTCCCAAGGGTGTTTTGTCTTTTAAAGCATTCATTTTCTCTTCCTTATTATTTCATTAGTGATGGAATCCTATCTTTGCCCCTTTGTTGGTCCTGGTCTGTCTTCAAAATGGTTTTTACTGGTATGAAGGGAAGCGCGGCAGGAGGTGCTCAGGGCAATAAGGGCTTTACATTTTTAGGATCCTTCAGATCCGTGGTTACATCTCCCAGGGTCCTGGTAGAGAGCTACTTTCTGACTAGTAACTCTGTGGGTACCACGGGTCTTCTACACCAAATATGGTGTCCTGTCTCTTGGCCCATCCCACATTTGTTGGTTGGTTTGTTTTGAGAGAGAGCAGGGAGGGGCAGAGGGAGAAGGAGAGAGAATCTTAAGCCGGCTCCATGAGTGGAGCCCCGAACAGGGCTCAATCTTACGACCCTGAGATTATGACCTGACTGAAATCAAGAGTCGGATGATTAACTGACCGAGTGACCCAGGCGCCCCTCCTCCCACCTTTTTAAGGTATTTGCCGAGTGCCCACATTTTTCTTCCGTTTTTGTACCCTAGCAGCTGCTATATAGAATTTTCCACTTATACCTGGGATATGTATACATATTTTCCCATCTTTCTGCCAAGGTATAGATTATTTTGGTCACTAGTGGCAATGTTTTTTTTTTGCCATGTTTCCAAATGGTTTGATTTTTCTTTTTTAAAAGACTTTTTTTATTTTCTTGAGAGAGAGCCAGAGAGAGAGAGTGTGTGTGTGTGCATGAGCAGGGGGCAGGCAGGCAGAGGGAGAAGCAGGCTCCCCACTGAGCAGGGAGCCCTAGGCCGGGCTCCATCCCAGGATTCAGAGATCATGACCTGAGCCAAAGGCAGATGCTTAACCAACTGAGCCACCCAGGTGCTCCTGGTTTGATTTTTCTTAACCCTCCAAGTGCCTTCCTAAAATGGTCTCCCTTGGGTTTGGCTTTGGCTAATTCCGCCCCAGGCTCTGCTTGCACAGGGGTGAGCCCCGCAATGAGCTTCCACTGCCAACTGTGCCCTGCACGGAACCAGTTTTGGTTTCACCTGCCTTTGCTGATACCTTAGGATCTTACCCCAAGTGAGATGCCTGGAAAGTCTGTATTCACATGAATTTTTGCCCCAATTTATTACTTTTAATTCTGCTACAGTCAGTTCAGGCAAGGTTCTAGGAGTCTCTTCCGATTCTTACAAATTGTCTAACGTGCCGTGAGTTCATGAGACAGAATCCTGCGGACCATGCCAGCTGTCACAAGCACTCTATGAAGGCACATGCATGAGCATGTCTTTCTGCAATGTCGACTTGATTTGATCCTCAAGCAAGGTTAACCTGATTGTAAAGCAGGGTCCAGATTCCAAGTTGAAGGGCATTTCATGACATGTTTAATTTGGCTTCATACACGTCATACAAAGCAATGCACAAGACAAAGTCACCCAGCAAATGTGATACAACAAGAGGTAAGAAGTTAACGAGCCAAATGCAAAGTCAGTCTGTGAACGCACAGCTGGGGTGAAGGGCACAGAGTTGGGGCGCTGGTTCTGGGTATCTCTTGACGTCTGCTGCTTGAATGTCTAGCACTGGAAGGTCTCTGTTATGTTCAGAGATCAAGGGGGCAGTTGTCTTTTTGATGGGAAAGGCCAGCATCTGGCGAGTCTGACAGTTTGCTACAAAGTCCTCTCTTTAAAAGGGGTTTCATCAGTCTGGGGGCTTTGCAGGTCTTCTCTGGTTCTACTGGTTATCAGATCTGGATGTCATCAGCCTGGGCTGGTTTCAGCAATACCTGGTCTTAGTGGCAACACCGTTGGCTGCTTGCATCACTGCTTGACAGGAGCCACTGCTTGACGTGAGTGACTCCATCTTGTTCTCTACGGTAGTGTGATGGTTAAGAGCACAGACTGACGTCAGGTTGCCTGGATTTGACCCCAGCTCGCCACTCACATAGCTATCAGTGTGTGGCCCCAGGCATGAGTTTTCCGATTTGTAAAATGGGTGCACTAATAGAGCCTGCCCACAGAACTACTTGGAATAACAAATTAGGTGACATTTGTAAAGTATTTAAAATAGTGCCTGGCATGGAATAAGCACGACATATGTCTGTTAAATACTTTTTAAATGAAGTGTTTGTGTAAAATGAATTGTTGTTTGATAATCTGTCACCAAAAATCACCCCCAGCTTTAACTCGCAGGCTGCTTGTTATTGGGGGTGTGTCTTCTGTGCTTGGTAACTTGAAGGAGGAATGAACAGAGGCCAGTTTTCTGGGTGGCCAACAGGTGCATGCAATTCAGACACTCGCCAGAAGAGGGCGCCATGCAACCAAATACTGCGTGGTGGTCTGTTCCTCCTCACCAGTTAAGTTCCCTTCCTGGAAACCTGTAAACTTCCAAAACTGAATCAGGAGAAATTGACAACCTGAATAGACCAATATCTAGTAACGAGATTGAGGCAGTGATCAAAAACCTCCCAAAAAACAAGAGCCCGGGACCTGACGGATTCCTTGGGGAATTCTACCAAACATTCAAAGAAGAAATAACACCTATTCTCCTGAAGCTGTTCCAAAAAATTGAAGCAGAAGGAAAACTTCCAGACTCTTCTTATGAAGCCAGCATTACCCTGATCCCCAAACCAGGCAAAGACCACACCCAAAAGGAGAATTTCAGACCAATATCCCTGAAGAATATGGATGCCAACATTCTCAACAAGATCCTAGCTAATAGGATCCAACAGCACATTAAAAAGATTATCCGCCATGACCAGGTGGGATTATCCGTGGGATGCAAGGGTGGTTCAACATTTGCAAATCAATCAATGTGATAGAACAAATCAATAAGAAGAGAGAAGAACCACATTGTCCTCTCAATTGATGCGGAAAAAGCATTTGACAAGATACAGCATCCGTTCCTGATTAAAATGCTTCAAAGTATAGGGATAGAGGGAACATTCCTCAACTTCATCAAATCTACCTATGAAAAACCCACAGTGAATGTCATCCTCAGTGGGGAAAAGCTGACAGCCCTCCCTTTGAGACCAGGAACATGACAAGGATGCCCACTCTCACCACTGTTGTTCAACATAGTACTAGAAGTCGTAGCAACAGCAATCAGACAACAAATAGAAATAAAAGGTATTCAAATGAGCAAAGAAGAAGTCAAACTCTCTCTCTTTGCAGATGACATGATACTTTATATAGAAAACCCAAAAGACTCCACCCCAAAATACTAGAACTCATACAGCAATTCAGTAATGTAGCAGGATACAAAATCAATGTACAGAAATCAGTTGCTTTCTTATACACTAACTCTGAAAAGAGAAAGGGAAATTAGAGAATTGATTCCCTTTACTACGGCATCAAGAACCATAAGATACCTGGGAATAAACCTAACCAAAGAGGTAAAGGATCCGTACTCAAAGAACTACAGAAAACTCATGATAGAAATTGAAGAAGACACAAAAAGATGGAAGACCATTCCATGCTCATGGATTAGAAGAATAAACATTATGAAAATGTCTATACTTCCTAGAGCAATCTATCTTTTCAATGCCATTCCGATCAAAATTCCACCAGCATTTTTCAAAAAGCTGGAGCAAACAATCCTAAAATTTGTATGGAACCAGAAGAGACCCGGAATTGCTAAGGAAATGTTGAAAAAGAAAAACAAAACTGGGGGCATCATCATGTTGCCTGATTTCAAGCTTCACTACAAAACTGTGATCACCAAGACAGCATGGTAGTGGCATAAAAATAGACACATAGACCAGAGGAGCAGAGTAGAGAGCCCAGATATGGACCCTCAACTTTATGGTCAAATAATCTTCGACAAAGCAGGAAAAAATATACAGTGGAAAAAAGACATTATTTTTAATAAATGGTGCTGGGAAAATTGGACAGATATGTGTAGAAGAATGAAACTTGACCATTCTCTTACATCATACACAAAGATAAATTCGAAGTGGATAAAAGACCTCAAAATGTGGCAGGAATCCATCAGAATCCTAGAGGAGAACATAAGCAGTAACCTCTTCGACATCAGCCACAGCAACTTCTTTCAAGATATGTCTCCAGAGGCAAAGGAAACAAAAGCAAAAATGAACTTTTGGGACTTCATCAAGATCAAAAGCTTCTGCACAGCAAAGCAAACAGTCAACAAAACAATAAGGCAACCCATGGAATGAGAGAAGATACTCGCAAATGACAGTACAGACAAAGGGCTGATATCCAAGATCTATAAAGAACTCCTCAAATTCAACACACACAAAACAGATAATCATGTCAAAAAATGGGCAGAAGACATGAACAGACACTTCTCCAAAGAAGACATATAAATGGCTAACAGACACACACAAAAAATGTTCATCATCATTAGCAGTCAGGGAGATTCAAATCAAAACCACACTGAGATACCACATTACACCAGTTAGAATGGCCAAAATCAACAAGACGGTAAACAATGTGTGTTGGAGAGGATGTAGAGAATTTCCACTGTTAGATCCCACAGTTGCATCCCCACTGTTGGTGGGACTGCAAGTTGGTGCAGCCACTTTGGAAAACAGTGTGGAGATTCCTTAAAAAATTAAAAATAGAGCTTCCCTATGAACCTGTAATTGCACTGCTAGGTATTTACCCCAAAGATACAGATGCAGTGAAAAGAAGGAACATCTGTACCCCAATGTTCATAGCAGCAATGGCCACAGTCGCCAAACTGTGGAAAGAACCAAGATGCCCTTCAACAGACAAATGGATAAGGAAGATGTGGTCCATATATACTATGGAGTATTATGCCTCCATCAGAAAGGATGAATACCCAACTTTTGTATCAACATGGATGGGACTGGAAGAGTTTATGCTGAGTGAAATAAGTCAAGCAGAGAGAGTTAATTATCATATGGTTTCGCTTATTTGTGGAGAATAAGGAATAACACGGAGGACATGGGGAGATGGAGGGGAGAAGTGAATTGGGGAAATTGGAGGGGGAGACAAACCATGAGAGACTGCAGACTCTGAGAAACTAACTGACGGTTTGGGAGGGGTTGGGGGTGGAAGGTTAGGTGAGCCTGGTGGTGGGTGTTATGGAGGGCATGTATTACATGGAGCACTGGGTGTGGTGCATGAACAATGAATTCGGGAACACTGAAAAGAAATTAAAAAAAAAAACAACTAACAGGAAGAAGTACGGAAAGAAAAATACCATTGTCTTCAATAAATTCTGTTAAAAAAAAAAAAAAGAAGAAGAAGAAGAAGAAGAAGTTCCCTTCCCAGCTGGTATTGGGTGCTAGACTCTCAAACTGCCTAGGTTCTCTCCCTGGGCACCCTGTGCTGACACACTCCCCAGGCCTGGCCCGTCCTCTTTCTCACAAAGCCCCTTCTGTCCATGAAGTATTTTATTTGGCCTCTATGAGGCTCAAACCATGGCCCCCTGAAAAGGAGCAGAATTTGTCATCCCAAAACATGCTTCTCGGGCATAAGGATGATTTTAAGCTGGTTATTTTTAAGAATCTGTAGACAGAGGCACCTGGGTGGCCTTGTCTGCCCTTGGCTCAGGTCATGATCCCAGGGTCTGGGGTTGAGTCCCACATCAGGCTCCCTGCTCCTCAGGGAGCCTGCTTCTCCCTCTTTCATTCTCCCTGCTTATATTCCCTCTCTCGCACTCTCTCTCTCTCTCTTTCTGTCAAATAAATAAATAAAATCTTAAAACAAAACAAAACAAAACCTATAGACATAGGAGCAGCTCCAAAAACCTAGAAGTTACCCTTTTGTATGAGACACTGACAAGGGTAGGTAAATCTCCATCTGTAAGGATGGCTCCTTCATTGTACCAGGAAGAGGGGCATGAACCAAATCTCTGGAAACTCTTATCAAAGGAGAAGGCAATGACTTACGTTTGTATAACTACCAATCCCTTGTTTTCTGTGCTTTCCTGGTGACCTCCCATTTTGTCATTAGCTGAAGATGATCTTCTAGGGAATGGCTCGGGCCACTTCTGAGAGCTATTCAGTTCGCCTGGGTCTCTCCCAGGTGTATAGGAGGTACATGTGTTATTAAACTTTTGTTGATTTTTCTCCAGTTCATCAGTTTCTCTGTTATAGGGGTGTCTCCGCTAAGAACCTAGGAGGGTGGAGGGAAAATTATTTTCCCTCCCCCACACCCTTCAGGCATGGCTTCTGGAATTTGCTCTCTGGTATCACTGTGGCCACCTTCCATCCCTCTGTTCAGGCTCCACCTGGGTGGCCACCCACACTGGAGGAAGATCTGACTGAGCCCCTCTTGGTGCTAGAACCAGGTCACTCCCAGTCCCACCCCCACACCCCTTCCTCTTTGTTTCTGCCTTGAGCTCTGGATCTCCAGAGATGAACTAAAGCTGAAGACTTTCATTTATTTTATTTAATTAATTAATTTTTTTAGACATAGAGAGAGAGCACACAAGCAGGGGGAGGGGCAGGGGGAGAAGCGAGTTCCCTGCTGAGCAAGGAGCCTGATGTGGGACTTGATCCCAGAACCCTGGGATCATGACCTGAGCTGAAGGCAGATGCTTAACCAACTGAGCCACCCAGGTGCCCTGGAGCTGAAGACTTCAGATTCCCCTTGCACTGTTACTGAGTGCCCAGCGGCTACCATCTCAGCCATGTGCCCAGATGCTGTACAACAATGCTTTGCCTCCTGTGTGTTACTGAAAGAGGACACAGTCGCTGCCTGAACTACCTCCATGTTGACCCCAGTCTGTACTTTCTGACCAATTAAGTTCTTCTCCCCAGTTCACCTCTTAACTCGGGCAGAAGACCAGGCAGGCAAAGCATCCCATGGTGGGAACTGAAACTGCTCCCTCTAGCAGTAAGGACTGCCCTGACACCAGCAGGACCCGCGTGACTGACCCCAAGACAAGGACCGACCTGACCTCTGCTGTCCAGCTTCGTGTACCCATTGGCCTTCATCCCACCATTTTCTTATAGAGCCCTACAAGTATTTCCAGCACTTTGGAGACAGCCTTGCCTTTGGGACAGTAGTCTGCTGTCTTCCCAGTGCTGGCCTCACTGACATGAGTCCCTTTCTTGCTTCAGCCCAGCTTGTCTCTCTGCCTCTGGATTTTGCCAGTGGGGAGTGGCTGAACCCTGTCTGTTTGGGCCCCCCTAAAAACATTGCACTCTGTTGTGCAAAATGTTACCACTGGGGGAAGCTGGTAAATGATACGCATGACCTCTCTGTATGATTTCTAACAACTGCGTATGAATCCATAATTGTCTCAAAATTAAAAGTCTAATTTTTAGAGATGTGGGTCACTACCATTGATCGAATAATTACTAGGTGAACCCTGTTGGCACAGTTTTAGCTCATTTAGTCCTCACTAAGATCTGAGAAAGTGATGTTGTCACCCCTATTTTATGAGGAGCTGGGCTTCGGAGAGGTTGTGGGGACTTGGCTTGGAAGTGATGTGGGTCAAGATTTGAATTACTCAAAAGCCCAAGCACCTCATTAGGTGAGTTCAATGGGCAGAAGAAAGAATCGGTGTTATTTCAAGAAAGAGGAATAGAAATTAACAATCTACAGGACAGGAGAAAGTGAAAACAACAACAACAACAAATGAACAGGGCCTCAGAGGTCTGGGACGGTAGCTAGTGTTTTAACACACATGTACAGGCAGTCCCAGAAGGAAGGGGAATATAAAAGGCAAAAACAACAAAAAAAATTGTGAAAAATGAATTGCTGAGAACACCTCAAGGTAGGTGAAAAAAATATTCACTCACAGATCCAAGAGGTTCAACGCACTCCTGGTAAGACAATCACAAGACAGGGCTGAAGGTAGAGAAGCAGCTGTGGACAGGGAATTCACAGAGGGGCTGGCGCAGCCACAGGGCTCTCCAAGGCAGGGGACGTGGAGGAATGGGCCAGTTGTGTTGGCCCAGGGCTGACTCTAGGGAATGGGTTTCATCAGACTGGAGTCAGAGGAGCATGGAGGGGCAGTGAGAGGGTGAGATGGGAGTCCTGGCTCCGTAGGTGTCAAGGAAGCGATGGAAAGAGGGTTCTCAAGGAGGTTAGAGGTGTCAGGTGCACAGAGCAGCGTTGGGGCATCAGGACAGGGAACCGAAATGCCAGAGGATACGCGCCTTAAGGAGATCTCCCGGGCACATTCCACCAATGCCCTCGGACTCTAAATGAGAGTGAGATCTCCCTCTGGCACGTTTTGGCAATATGTCAGTGCTCTACAAATTCAAACCTTGACCCACCTCATTCCAATGCTAGGAGTTTATCCTGCAAAAATTACTAAGCATGGGCACATGGATTTCTGTTCATTTGTTGTGATAATAATGATAGCTGACTTGTGTGAAGTGATTACCATGTACTGGGTGCTTGGCCTGCATTATCTCATCTACCTCAGTGAGGGAAATGCTATTTTTATACCCATTTTACAGATAAGGAAACAGAGGCATAAAGAGGTGGTGTAACTTATCAAAGGCACATAAGACACAGGAAAGCTCAGATCTTTCTGACACAGAGCCCCTGCTCTCAATGTAAAAGCAGCATAAATATAAAAAAATACAGGCTTGTATATACTACGACACATCCAACAACCAAAACATCACATTATTGTCTGTCTCTTTCCTTCCCAGAGTTCAGTGCCAAGAGGCCAGGGACCTCCTCTGAGGTGCCTAAAATAGTGCTTGGCACATTGTATACTTTCAATAAACATTTGTCAAATGAAGGAAATAAACCTATGTAATAGAATATTATAGATTATTAAAATTCATTTTTTTAAAGATTTTATTTATTCATTTGACAGACAGAGATCACAAGTAGGCAGAGAGGCAGGCAGAGAGAGAGGAAGGGAAGCAGACTCCCTGCTGAGCAGAGAGCCTGATGTGGGGCTCGATCCCAGGAGCCTGAGATCATGACCTGAGCCAAAGGCAGAGGCTTTAACCCACTGAGCCACCCAGGCGCCCCTTAAAATTCATTTCTTTCAAGGAATAGTTAATGACATGAGAAACATATTCATGATAAATGAGTATGTTTTAAGTAAAAAAGGGAAAATGTGACACTAAATACATAGTATGGTCCCAACTTTGCTTACGTGCTTATTATACGTTAAAAAAAAAAAAAAAGCTTAAGGAAACACACCAAATTATTAGCTGGGTTTGTATTTCCCTGAGTAGTGAAACAATTTCTTTTAAAAAGATTTATTTATTTCAGAGAGAGAGAAAGCATGCGCAGGGGAGGCAGCAGAAGGAGAAGGAGAGAGAGCATCCCAGGCTGACTCCCGACTGAACATGGACCCTGACTTGGGGCTTGATCCCAGGGCCCTGAGATCACAACCTGAGCCAAAATCAAGAATGAGTTGCTCAGCAGATGGATCCACCCAGGCGCTCCATTAATACTTTTTTCTGTACTTACTAATGGACGTGTCACATCCAGAGTTAGAAAAAAATTAATGTTCTGTTTGAGGAGCAGGGTTGGGAGAAAGAAGGGCATGGAGCTCGAAGTAGGACAGCAGGGTTAGCAGGAATAGACTGTGGGAACACGGAGTGAGGCCCCCGCAGTCCCGTAGCAGAAAGGAGGAGAACTGCACAGGAACAGAAAGGGAAGCTGGGTCCGATGAGGCTTTTTCAAGGTCATGGGGATCCTGGGAATCTATCGGAAAGTAAGATGGAAAGAAGTCTGAAGAGCCAAGTTTGAAAACCGTGGAGGGGAGTGGAGGTGATTTCAGTTTAAATGTCTCTGTTCGTGGCCAGACACCGTGGAGAACAGCTGAGCAGGACACCCCCATTCCTTCAACCAGTAAACAGGCAGGCCCCACCAGGTGCCTGGGGCAGGGACAGAGTGGGTGAGCAGGAGATGTGGCATCCAAAAGACAGTGTCTGGGCATTATAAACCTTTGTCCCCAATAATGATCACCTAACTCTTGTGGGGTAAGTGCTCAGAGAGTAGGGTGGGGAGATATGGCCAGGGGTAGAGATCAGATGTGAGGGTCAGGGACAAGAGGTCCTGGGGTGGACGCTGTTGTGGGAGAGGAAGATCTTTGCCTCTACCCTCTTAGATTCAGTCAATGGGACATGCAAATTAAACTGACAAGAGACATATTAACAGGAGGAAAAAAAGGCTTATTTGTATGCATAACAAAAGGAGCTAACGGAAAGATAAAGTTAGAGACTTATAACTTGGATATAACATAATATGGATAAAGTTAGAGACTTATGTACTTAAGCTTAGTAGAAGAAAGTGGGGTGAGAGGCTTCTATGGGAAGAGCAAATAGGTTTCTTTAGGGAAGACCAATGGATTTTTAGGAAAACAAAAGGGAGATAGAAAGTTTGTGATGATGTTTGTCTATATACAAATGTGTAGCCTTTCCATCTTCTTCAGGACCATGAAAGTCCCCATGAAAGAGGAGATTTACTGTAGGCTTACCTTTGGTCTCTCTCCTGGAAGTAGACTTGTCCCAAAGAGGACATTCATGGAAGCCTCATTTCCTAGAAGTTGCTGCTGTTCGTTAGAAAAGGGAGGCTCTGAGAAGGCTTCTTTCTGCATCTGTTGACTTTCAAATGTTTTCAGCTTAAAGTAATCTTCACACCAACTCTGGGGTTCTGAGTGGATCCCCAGAGTGTATAAGATGAGATCTGAAAGGAGGGGGAAGAGAGGCAGAGATGTCCCCAAGCAAAGGTCATGGGGTCCCCAGCAGTTAGCAGAGGCACAGAACAAGCTGGATGGGAAGTTGTAGAATGTGAATTTAGGATGCTCCCAGTCTGAGAACTCTCTGGATTTTCTAGAGACAAAAAGCAAAGAAAATACAGGTGGGGAGCCAGAATGTCTAAGTTAGACCTGACTGCCGATCAGCTGTATGGTCTTTATGTCTCAGAGCGCTAATTTCTCATCTGCAAAGCGGGGGTAATTTACCAAAGACCAAGAGCACCTGGCTCTGGGGCCCCAAATGGACTAGGTTTGGCCACTTGTCCTAGTAAATCCAGAAGCAGAGAGAGAGCAGTGGCGAAATGAGAAATTCATTTCAGTGAGGCCAACACAGGGAAGACAGCAGACTAGTATCCCAAAGGCTGTCTCTGAAGTGCTGAAAACACCTGTAGGACTCTATAGGAAAATGGTGGAACAAAGGTCAGTGGGCGCACGAAGCTAGGCAGCAGAGTTCAGGTCGGTCATCGTCTTGGGGTCAGTCACACGGGTCCTGCTGGCGTCAGGAGAGTCCTGACTGCTGGAAGGGGTAGTTTCAGTTCCCACTACGGGATGCTTTGCCTGCCTGGTCTTCTGCCCAAGTTGAGAGATGAACTGGGGAGAAGAACTTAATCGGTCAGAAAGTACAGACTGGGGTCAACATGGAGGTAGTTCAGGCAACAGTGGGGTCCCATTTACAGCCACTCTCATTTTGCTTCCCACCCCCAAGCTCCAGCAACCATGAATCTGTTCTGATTACCATACTTTTGTCTTTTCAAGCATGCTAAATAAATAGAATCATACAGATTATAACCTTTGGGGATTTTTTTTCCACTCAGCGTATGCATTAGTTTTCTAGGTCTATTGTCGTAACCAAGTATACCACAAACGGGGTGCCTTAGAATGACAGAAATGTATTGTCTCGGGATTCTGAAGGGGAGAAGTCCAAAATTGAGGCGTTGGAGGGGCCGTGCTCTCTGGAAGGCTTTGGGAGAAGCTGTTCTACATCCTTCCCTTAACCTCTGACATCCCTTAGCTTGTGGCCACACAGCTTCTGTGTCTGTCTTCCTGAGGCCATCTTGTTAGAAGGACACCAGTTGTAGTGGGGTTGAGGCCCACCCTCGTCCGCATGAGCTCATCTTAACTTAATTATATCTGCAATGATTCTACTTCCAAATAATCCCACATCCTGAGGTATTGGGAGTTAAGACTTAAATACACCTTTTGGGGAAGGGAACACAGTTCAACCTATAACAATGTCACTCCCTAGGGACTCACTATTCACTTTTCTCACAAACACAACACAACACTATATATGGAATTATCTGTTCACGCACTTCTTTCTCCTCACAGATTGTGAGCTATAGGTCTTTCCTGCCTCTGTGCCCAGCACCACTTCCGACATTCAGGAGGCACACTGAGTGAGGCCTCCCCAGACCCATCATGTCTCAGTCCCGCCCACCAAGCTGGGGAATGCCCCTCACCAGCTGCCGTTCGCAGTGTCGCTGCTGGGGGGCAGCACTGTGGATGTGTGCAGCCCAGAGCTCCTTTGTCCCTCCCTCCTCCTTTCCATTTTCCCCCCGCAGACTTCTCCCTGGCCTCTGTTTTCTCTCTCCCTCACCAATCTAACCAGTCTCTGAAAGCAAAGGCTGGAATGGAATAGAAAGTAGAAAGAGAGAAAAAATATGGATGAAGATCAATTTGATATAAAATCAATGCACAGGGCGCCTGGGTGGCTCAGTGGGTTAAGCCTCTGCCTTAGCTCAGGTCATGATCTCAGGGTCCTGGGATCGAGGCCCGCATCGGGCTCTCTGCTCAGCAGGGAGCCTGCTTCCTCCTCTCTCTCTGCCTGCCTCTCTGCCTACCTGTGATCTCTGTTAAATAAATAAATAAATAAAATCTTAAAAAAATAAAATAAAATAAAATCAATGCACAGAAATCAGTTACATTCCTATACACCAACAACAAGAGAGAAGAAAGAGAAATTAAGGAGTCAATCCCATTTACAGTTGCACCCAAAACCATAAGATACCTAGGAATAAACCTAACCAAAGGGGCAAAGAGTCTGTACTCAGAAAATTATAAAGTACTCATGAAAGAAATTGAGGAAGACACAAAGAAATGGAAAAATGTTCTATGCTCATGGACTGGAAGAACAAATATTGTGAAAATGTCTATGCTACCTAGAGCAATCTACACATTTAATGCAATCCCTATCAAAATACCATCAACTTTTTTCAAAGAAATGGAACAAATAATCCTAAAATTTATATGGAACCAGAAAAGACCCCAAATACCCAGAGGAATGTTGAAAAAGAAAAACAAAGTTGGTGGCATCACATTTCCAGACTACAAGCTCTATTACAAAGCTGTCATCATCAAAAAAGTATGGTACTGACACAAAAACAGACACATAGATCAATGGAATAGAATAGAGAGCCCAGAAATGGACCTTCAACTCTATGGTCAACTAATCTTCGACAAAGCAGGAAAGAATGTCCAATGGAAAAAAGACAGTCTGTTCAACAAATGGTGTTGGGAAAATTGGACAGCCACATGCAGAAGAATGACACTGGACCATTTCCTTACACCACACACAAAAATAGACTCAAAATGGATGAAAGACCTTAATGTGAGATAGGAATCCATCAAAGTCCTTGAAGAGAACACAGGCAACAACCTCTTTGACCTCAGCTGCAGCAAATTCTTCCTAGAAACATTGCCAAAAGCAAGGGAAGCAAGGGCAAAAATGAACTACTGGGACTTCATCCAGATAAAAAGCTTTTGCACAGCAAAGGAAACAGTTAACAAAACCAAAAGACAACTGACAGAATGGGAGAAGATATGTGCAAATGACATATCAGATAAAGGGCTAGTATCCAAAATCTATAAAGAATTTATCAAACTCAACACCCAAAAAACAAATAATCCAATCAAGAAATGGGCAGGAGGCATGAACAGACATTTCTGCAAAGAAGACATCCACATGGTCAACAGACACATGAAAAAGTGCTCCACATCACTTGGCATCAGGGAAATACAAATCAAAACCACAGCGAGATACCACCTCACACCAGTCAGAATGACTAAAATTAACAAGTCAGGAAATGACAGGTGTTGGCAAGGATGTGGAGAAAGGGGAACCCTCCTACACTGCTGGTGGGAATGCAAGCTGGGGCAACCACTCTGGAAAACAGTATGGAGGTTCCTCAAAAAGTTGAAAATAGAACTACCCTACAACCCAGCAATTGCACTACTGGGTATTTAACCTAAAGATACAAATGTAGTGATCCAAAGGGGCAGATGAACCCGAATGTTTATAGCAGCAATGTCCACAACAGCCAAATGATGGAAAGAACCTAGATGTCCATCAACAGATGAATGGATAAAGAAGTTGTGGTATACACACACGCACGCGCGTGCACACACATACACACACACACACACACACAGGAATACTATGTAGCCATCAAAATCCCCCAAATCTTGCCATTTGCAACAATGTGGATGGAACTAAAGGATACTATGTTGAGTAAAATAAGGCAATTAGAGAAAGACAATTATCACATGATCTCTCTGATATGAGGAATTTGAGAGGCAGTATGGGGGGGTCATGGGGG
Organism: Enhydra lutris kenyoni; assembly: GCF_002288905.1. Lineage (NCBI taxonomy): Eukaryota > Metazoa > Chordata > Mammalia > Carnivora > Mustelidae > Enhydra > Enhydra lutris. The sequence continues at coordinate 5,412,202 of NW_019154104.1, forward strand.
AAGGGAGGGGAAAAATGAAACAAGATGGGACTGGGGAGGGAGACAAACCATATGAGACTCTTAATCTCAGGAAACAAACTGAGGGTTGCTGGAGTGGAGGGGGTTGGGAGGATTGGGGTGGCTGTGATAGACATTGGAGAGAGTATGTGTTATGGTGAGTGCTGTGAATTGTGCAAGACTGATGATTCACAGATCTGTACCCCTGAAGCAAGTAATACATTATATGTTAATTAAAAAAATAGAAGGAATAAGAGTGCCTGAGTGCCTCAGTTGGTTGATCATCTGACTCTTGATTTTGGCTTGGGTTATGATCTCAGGGTCATGAGATTGAGCCCCTGCACTGGGCTCTGTGCTCAGTGGGGAGTTAGCTTGAGGATTCTCTCCCTCTCTCCCTCTGCCCCTCCTGCTAGTGCTTGCTCTCTCTCTCAATCAATCAATCAATAAAATCTTCATAAAAAATAGAATGAATATGGGGCACCTGGGTGGCTCAGTGGGTTGAGCCTCTGCCTTCGGCTCGGGTCATGATCCCAGGGTCCTGGAATCGAGCCCCACATCGGGCTCTCTGCTCTGCGGGGAGCCTGCTTCCCATCCCCCTCTGCCTGCCTCTCTGCCTACTTGTGATCTCTGTCAAATAAATAAATAAAATCTTAAAAAAATAGAACAGATAAATAAAAATAACAAAGAAATTTAGGGTATAATGGCATTCTGCATTCACTTTACAAGTGAACAAAGCATGAATCTGATGCAGATTGTAGGGTGATTACTGTGAGGGGCTATATGAGAGTTTGATCCCAAGTTTTTCACTTCTGGGTTGGTTTTCATGGTACCATCAGGTCGTTCTCGTCAAAGCCCTCATCCTGGGGTGTTAGCTGGCCCGCCCTCACCACATCTTCTGGGGCCAGGCACTTGCCTGAGGCGTGAGCAGCTATCACCACTGTCACGGAGTTCCTGAAGTCCTGCATATTGTTGGCACCATTTGTGGTTCTATTTGTGCTTCTGGATCGCACCTGACAATCACACATCAGCAAGAGACTGAGGAGAGACTTACTGACCTGACCTACTGGGAAGAGGCTACAGAGGGACAGTAGCTGGGTGGGGACTGGTTTCATAGGGGCTGAACTCATTGGTAAAATGGTAGCGAGACTTCCCACAGCCTGGGACTGGTGGATGCTGGGTATCAGTCACTGGTATATGAGGACCCCTCTTTGCTCCTCCTCAGGGCTTCATGGTCCAGCTGCTGGCAGGATGGATCTGCCAGGAACTTCCTGTAATCAGAGCAGGGGTTCAGAACGTGGCATTCCTGAGATCTCCTTGGTTCATGGCCGAGCTTCTTGACCTCTCAGCCGGGTGACCTTGGGCAAGTCACCTGACCTCTTTGGGCCTCAATATCCTTCCCCATAAAATTCTGTTGTAACTGAGAGGATGCACTGGAAGCCCATCGTGTAGAGCTTAGCGCATAAAAATCACTTACTATATATATTCCAGGATTCTAGCTGACTCATTTGTTCTCATCCACTCCACATACAACATGATTTTTGGGCTCAGAGATTTACTTACAGTTTCCCAAAAAACTGTGTTTATTCATTCATTTGTAAAAGGAAGTGGAAAAAGGCATTGGTGGCTGTTTCAGAAGTTAGGGGAAACCCCAAAATGGAGAACAGACACGTTCTTCCACCTTCTGGGAGAGATACACCGCACAGTGCTCAAACCTATCAACTCCCACCAGCAGCCATAATGGCCCCTTTCACAGAAGACTAGACACTGGGGACAGTAGGGCACACGTGGAAGCAGAAAGCACTCCATACTTTCCCTTCCCCCACTCAAGTCAAGTGAACAAAACCCAAGTAGTTAGAGATGGTCCCGGGTTGGTGGGGGGTGGCGGTTCCCATAACAACAGGGACTGGCGGCTTGCTCCCTGTCTGGAGGTGGGCTAAATTGCAGATGTGTATAGTCAACAGTTTGCAGCCTGAGAGGGAGTAATTTGCTGGGAACTTACATGTGTGCCTGGAGTTGGGGGACCCACTTGGGAGCATGAGTGGGGCAGCTCGTGGTGGCAGCTGGAATGAGAGGACAGTCACAGACAACCTGTATGTCTGTTGGGAACAAATGGACGCCACCAAAAGTAGCTGGCTTGAACCTTCGTGCACCCCGACCAAGATGCTGTCCACCAGCATGAGGAAACCCTGGCAGAGTGAGAGTCTTTGTGGCAGCCTCCTGGGGGCAGGAGCTGAGGGTCATGAGAGGTCAGGTGGAGAATGCCAAGCCAAAGTCAGGGGGCAGGGCATTGTGGGGGTATCTGCAGGGAGCCTTGACAGATCCCCGGTGTGCTTCATGAAAGCATGACATGCGTGTGCTGACATGTGGCCCTGCAGATGTCAGCCAAAAGAGAATGACAAATAGCCCCAGCTAAGACTCAATTCCCAAAATGAGATAATATCACTCCCTAGGGCAGCGTCTATAAGTGTGAGGGGGTGTATTTTGTTGTCACGATGATGGCAGGGGTGGGGGGCTGTCCTGGCATGCAGTGGGCAGGGATGCTGACAGCTTTGATGCATGAAACAGTCCAGCTTACAGAAGAATGGCCCTTGCAAAATGCAACATACTTGGGGCACCTGGGTGGCTCAGTGGGTTAAGCCTCTGCCTTCGGCTCAGGTCATGATCTCAGGGTCCTGGGATCCAGCCCTGCATCGGGCTCTCTGCTCGGCAGGAAGCCTGCTTCCTCCTCTCTCTCTGCCTGCCTCTCTGCCTACTTATGATCTGTCTGTCAAATAATAAATAAAATCTCTAAAAAAAATGCAACATACTCTGGAACCACAAAAGATAACAAGTAGCCAAAGCAATCATGAGAAAGAGGAACAAAGCTGGGGGTATCACTCTTCCTGATTTCAAAATATATTACAAAGCAATAGTACTCAAAACAGTATGATACCAGGATAAAAGCAGACACACGGATCAACAGAACAGAATAGAAAGCCCAGAAATAAACCCACACATATACATTCAATTAATTTAGCTCCATCAAAGCAGTCAGGAATACACAATAAGGAAAGGACGGTCTCTTCAATAAATGGTGCTGGGAAAACTGGACAGACACATGCAAATAAGGAAACTGGACCACTTATCTTACACCATACACAGCAATTAACTCAAGACAGATTAAAGATTTGAATGCAAAAATAAAAGATTTGAATATAAAACCCCAAACCTAAAACTCCTAGAAGAAACGGTAGGTGGTGAGTTCCTTGGCATTAGTCTTGGTAATGATTACTTGGACTTGACACCAAAAACAAAGGACACAAAAGCAAAACCAAGCAATCAATAGAACTACAGAAAAAGTTTCTGCCCAGTGAAGAAAACCCTCAGCAGAATGAAAAGGCCGTCTACCGAATGGCAGAAAATATTTACAAACAATCTCTGATAAAAGGATAGTATCTAAAATGTATATAGAACTTATACAACTCAGTATCAAAAAACAAACCATCAGATGAAGAATGGGCAAATTAGCTGAATAGACATTTTCCCAAAGAAGACATACAGAGGACCGACAGGTGCATGAACAGGTACTCCGTATCATTCATCATCAGGGAAATGCACATCAAAACCACAATGAGATATCATCACGTGTTTGCTAGAAGGGCCAGTATCAAAAAGATAACAGATTACAAATGCTGGGAGAGGATGTGAAAGGGGAAGCCTTGTGCATTGCTGGTGGGAATGCAAACTGGTGCGGCCACTGTAGAGAACAGTACAGAGGTTCCTCAAAAATTAAAAAATAGAACTACCCTATGATCTGGCAATTCCACCTCTGGGTATTTGTCTGAAGGAAATAAAATCACTAACTCCAAAAGATACCAGCACCCCATGTTCATTGCCACATTATTTACAATTGCCAAGACGTGGAAGCAACCTAAGTGTCCTCTGACGGTTGAGAGGATACAGAAGATGTGTTTATAGTACAATGCGTACACACACACACACACACACACACACACACACACACTCACATACACAGAGGAATATTACTCAGCCATAAAAAAGAAGGAAATCTTGACATTTGGGATAACATGGATAGGCTTTGGGGTATTATGCTGAGTGAAATAGACAGAAAAAGATAAATACAATATGATCTCACTTATATGTGGATTATTTTTTTAAAAGATTTTTATTTATTTATTTGACAGAGAGAGATCACAAGTAAGCAGAGAGGCAGGCAGAGAGAGAAGGGGAAGCAGGCTCCCCGCGGAGCAGAGAGCCTAATGCGGGGCTGGATCCCAGGACCCAGTGATCATGACCTGAGCCGAAGGCAGAGACTTAACCCACTGAACCACCCAGGTGCTCTATACTTGGATTCTTTAAAAAAAACAAAAAACAAAAAACAAAACAACACCTGAACCCAGATATCCAGAGAACAGATTGGGGGTTGCCAGAGGCAGGGATTGGGGAAAGGGGACTATGAAATGAGTGAAGGTGGTCACAGGTACAAATTGTGGTTATAGAATAAGAGAGTCCTGAGGAGACAATGCACAGGTGGCAACCACAGTTAATAACACTGTATTGCATATTTGAAAGTTGCTAAGAGAGTAGATCCTAAAAGTTCTCATCACAAGAAAATAATTTTGTCCTTATGGTGGCGATCGTTTCACAATACATGCAAATATAGAATCATTACGTTGCATACCCGAAACTAACACAATGTTATATGTGAATTCTATCTCAATAAAAAGAGTAAAATGCAACATCCTTCCTTGAGTAGCTCAGATTCAGTAACAGTTTTTGCAGCATCTCTAATCCATCCTGCCAAGTGGCGTCAGAGCCCGAGTGGGAAGGGGCAAGGAGGGAAAGAGAGGCCACACCCCTTACCATTGCTGTGTGTGTATGCTGGGGCTGTCTTGCGCTATGAATTGGGTCTGAGTTGGGGACTGAGGGATGTTTTAGACTGGAGCTGACTTTTTAATCGGAGTGAGCGTTCCGAAATTGTGACTGTTCTTAATACTAGAAATGACCAGAAATGCTGGGATCTGCCCAAGATATCCAGGAGTGGGACAGAGGATTTTTCAAGGCATGGGTGAAACCACAGGTTGGAGGGGCAGAGGAAGAGGAAAGAGACAGAGAAGCAGAGAGACAGAAAGAGAGAAGTTGAGTGTAGAGCCAACAGGGGTTGGGGGGTCAGGGCATAAGGAGTGGGGGATTCCATCCCACAATCCTGAGATCAGGACCTGAGCTGAAATCAAGATTCAGATGCTTAACCAGCTGAGCCACTGAAGTATCCCTAGGTTGGAGAAAATTAAAACTATTTCCGGTTTGAACTCAACCTGAATTGTAATAAACTTGCTGTTCATTCACTCACTCATTCATTCAATATCCACTGAACAATTACCATAGACCAGGCACTGGGCATATTGCTGGACAGACAAAGCTCCTGTTCTAATGGAACATAGATAATCTGGTGAGTTTGCATTTCATCCCTTTGTGCCTTTGCACAGGCTGTTCCCTCTCCCTGGAGTTCCTGGCTCTCTTCATTTTCCCGGCCCTGATGAGGTTCTTCCAGACTCAGGTCAGGCTTCACTGTAGAAGCAGCATCAGGAGCCCTTTCTTCCCATTCCCTCAGTAATCACAAGTACCAGCCTGCTCCAATCACTGCCTCGCATGCTCCTTCCTCCTCTAAGCTCATTACCTCCAGCACCTCAAGGAAGACACACACCAAATTATGACAAAACTCTGAAATGATTGTCAGGTGATTGGGAAAAATCTGTCTCTCTTTAGTTACCACCAGAAGATCCCAAGCAAGTCATTCTCCACCTCGAAACCCTGGGCCTCACCTTTACCAATCTGCAAAGTGGGTTTATAATCCTTGCATTCTCAGGCGTCATGGGGATGGAATGGAGCTGGGTGGATGGAAAACCCTTTCTGGGAGCTCAGCTGCTGGGAAGATGGGTGCAGGTGTGTTCTAGCTATGACCTCGATGGGACCTTGCTAAGCAATTACTATGTCTTCTGAATTATCCCTCACACTGCAAAATTGGGGCTCTGATGAGCTTGCAGACATTTTCTAGGACTTGTAGATTTATGGATTGACTCCTCAGAGGGGTGATGGTGATGACGATGGTTTATCACTTCTCAAGTTCCTTCTCTCCTAATTTCCTGCTTTTTAGCCAAATGGGACGAGTTTTTGTTTCTTACCCCTGCCCCAGGCTTCCTACCTTCCTGCCTTTACTCATACTTCTAACTCTGTCACTAGCTGTTGAACTCCTACTCAACCGTCAAGACCCACCTGAATGCCACCTGTCAATAAAGCTTTTCCTGATATTGTCCCCCTGCCAAAGTTGCACCTGCCCTCCTTTCTTAGAACTTTTTCACTTGTTGACTTCATGAGGGAGGTTGTACCTGTCTCATCTCTTTTCGGAGCCTGGAGGATCTGGGACTAAGAACCATAACTCTTTTTTATCTCTCCCCAGCCATCTGTGGCCAACTCAGAAGCTTGTGTATGGGGGAAATGCAAGAAACTTCCCAGAGAATGGAACTAAGATCTTGGGGGACACAGTGAGTCCTGGGACAGAAGCCAAGCAACCCAACGTCTGAACTGACCTCCGTCTCCATTGGGGTCTGCCTGGGCTTGGCTCTGCCTGAACTTGCCCACATCATGGAAGAAGAACCACCTGACGGTGTATGCCCATTTCATTCCCCTAGGCTTTCCTGGCTCCCAGGAGAAATCAGCCATGTACCTGGGGGCTAAGCCCTCATGGAGGTAAGATTAGGTACATTTTGTTAACAAGAGCGTTCGCTAAATGTCAAAACTTGGCTTTCTCTGTCTCAGCAAAGCCTTCTTGACAGAACAGAGTCCCTGGGAAGGCGGCAGTCCCAGTGGCATTTGAAGAGCTGAAAAGCCAGCTGCTGGAAAAATTCCAGCTGGACGGCCGCCAGCAGTGGACGGACTAATTCATGGAATCCAAATTGCAATATTAATGGTGAACCTCCTTACTCAGGTGTCTAGAATGAGGAGCTGCAAAGAGAGCCAAGAGGCAGGGATCCAGCTTGCAGGCTGGAGCTGGAGAAAACCCTGACGGGAGTGGGGCCCGGGCTCCAGATCCTCCTTCTTCCAGCCTGGAGTGATCACAGAGCTCCACGGCTTGATATGCCCATTGGATTTCAGGTTGTTGTTGCGGAGAATTTATGGAGTGTCTATTGTATGCATGGCACACTGGCTCAGGAATTAGAGAACCTGGCTCCGCCATTGACAGGATGGCAGCCAATTATGCCTTTCTGGACCTCGTGACCCTCACTGTAAAGTTGGGATGGTGGTGACAGTGACATGAAAGCTTCTGTTTGATGAGCACTTTTGATGTGCCAGGCTCTATGCCAAGGGCTTTCCTGCCATATCCTAACATAGAACCCACCAACAGCACCATTTTATAGATACAAAAGAAAAAGCAAGGCTTAGACAGTGTGCTGGGCTGGATAGTGTGCCCTCTGTCCCCCACCCCTACTGCCTCCCCTTCATGTCCTTCCTTTAACTTCAGAACATGACCTTATTTGGTTATTTGGAAATAGGGTCATTGCAGATGTCATTAGTTAAGTTGGGTAGGTGAACACTGGAGTTAATATTTGACCTTTACTTCACTATGACTGATGTCCTTATAAAAAGGCTTGATGGCCTCACAGTGTTGGAGGCTAGATTTTAGCTATTTTAAGGCACCCAATTTGTGGTAATTTGTTATGGCAGCTCTAGGAAACTAACACAGAGAGGTTAAGTAAGTCGCCCAAGGCCACACAGCTGGGAAACAGCAGCCCCGGGATTCCAAAACAGATTCTGGTTCCAGAGCCCCTATGATGAGCCATTAGTCTTCATTAAATGAGTCCGTTGTATGCATCAGCTCCTGGAATGCAGCAAAAGCTTAAGAAGTGCTGGCTGCTGTTACAGTTGCTGTTGCTGTTAATTATCCATGATCATGGGCTCTCTCCCTCCTCTGCACACTTCACAGGGTTGATGGGAAGATCAGGAAATTAATGAACGCTTTGAATCTTTCAAGATCCAGACAACTGTAAATTTTGTTATTGATCCTATTATCAGAGACAATGAGGTAAAGAGAAAATACAGCTAACATCTTTTCACACCCACTGAAGTGTGTTTAGTCAAAGTGACACCAGTTCATCATAATGAGAAGGAGGTGGGTGACAAACAATTCTGTTATCTTCTGGAGAGAACTTAAGATTTTCCTGCTGCCTCATCTATGTTCCCCGATGCTGCCACCTACGAGGAAAGAGGACAAGGGAACAGATCCCCAAATCCCCACCTTGTGCCAAGTGACTTAGCAGTTCTCCTCACTTGCGCGGCTGGTGCGTGTTCCCTGCCCTTGGGGTTGGCCAGGTGAGTTTCTGGTCAGTAGAATGAGATGGAAGTGATGATGTGCTTAATCTTTTGCATTTCTACCTGCCCTCTGGGGCCTCTGCTGTCAGCATGAGAAGAGTGTTCCCGGGCAGCTTGCTGATTCCAGGTGGAGGATTACAGGCACGTGGTGCGGAGCCGCCTCTAAGCGGCTCAGCCAATGCCCAGCTGTGCACACCCGAGGGAAATCGGTGCTCCCCACTGGATGCCAGTGAAGTTTTGAGGGTGTTTGTTAGGCAGTATTATGATAACCAAAGCAAACATACACACTTCCAAGGACTTGCTCCTTTACAAATCTAGCTGTGCAAATGATGCTATGGTCACCTGGAGTTTTGGCACACAGTGGGACTCTGGAGCCTTAACAGTATCTGGAATGGAGGTGTAGTCATAGCCCTGCTCTGAGTCCTCCCTGCAATGGGCTTGTGCTTTTCCAAACCAACCAACCATCCATCCACCCACCCACCACATATCTATCTGCCCATCCATCTATCCATCCATCTATCCATCCATCTATCTATCCATCCTTCCATCCATCCATCCATCCATCCATCCATCCAATGTATGTTTGTGGAGCATATCCCATATGTCAGATGCTCTCCTATATACTAGCCTCATTGCAGTGGACAAGATGAAGAGTCCCCCTTTCCTGGAGCTCACATTCTGGTGGGGAGATACAACAGAGAGATAAACCCACCAATAAATACCATCAGGGTATATGGAGGGCCAGATGTGGTCTGTTATTTCTTAGTTCCACTTCCTCACTTTCTCTTCCCAGTAATGATGGAAAGAAAAGAACAAGGATGATGACAACAGAAATAATAGCCCACTGACTGATGGTTCATGCTGTGCTGAACATTTCACATGCATTAGCACATTGCACCATCATGACAGCCCTATGAGGCTGTACTGTTATTATCCCCATTTCACAGTTGCAGAGAAGTTGAATAACTACCCCAGGGTCACACTGTTGGCAAGTCAAGGACAGGAAGAAATTCAAACTCAGGTTCTCTGGACCCCAAAAGCGTTCCAACAAACGCTCTCCCCAACCTTTGTGTGACTCATCTCTCCAACATGCCTTTATACATACCCTCAACTTCTAATGCACCTTCTCCCCTCATGACTGCTAGCTATGAGAAGCCTACTGGGTGCCAGACAGCACCTAGGTACTGTATGTACATTATTGTTTGCAATCCTCCCAAGGACACCTCATATTAGGTATCCTATAGATAGAGGAGCTGAGTCTCAGAGACTAAATAATTTGTCTCTGGTCACACGAGTAGTAAAGGATGGAGCTGGGATTGTAGCCTTGGTCTGCTTGGCTTCAACACCCATGTTTTTTCACCATCTCACATTGATCCATCATCAGCAAACATCCATCAAGACCCAGTCTAAATGTAACCTCTTTGTGAAGTCAACCCTGACTCTGAGACTTGGTGTTTCTACTTCTGTACTCCCACTGTTCCTTTAATATGATATTAGTTCATGGTTATTTGTTTACTTCTGTGTTTTTCTCCCTAGCCAATGGGCTCCCCAAAGGCAGGGCATGCCTGGCTGTGTTCCATTAACAATAATCTCGCCTCTTCCTCCAGAAACTGGGGCTCCATGCATTTCATTCCACTTCTGATTTTAAACTAACTAACATGTTAGCCTATTTGTCTACTTATTTCTGCCATTCATTACTAATCCAGTTAGTGTGGAATGAGGATTTGGTCCCAGTGGAGCTAATGGAACAAGCATGCTCAAGGTCAAGTCCAACACTTGCTTCGACCACTTCTGCCCCCACCCCTGTGGTCACCTCAGCCTCTGTGGCTGTATCTTTCCCCTCTTATTAGGAACACTGACTGATAAGCATTCACCCCCAAGATAGAGTCCCTGGAATCCTGTTCCTCAGGGACCTGCATTCAATCTAGAGAAAACTCAGAGTGGAATTTCACTTGCCTGCACTTGGAGCAGGGCTGTGGTGTGACTTTCAGGATCTCCTTCCTCTATAAAACATCTTGGAAATTATACTTTATGACTGCATTGGTATAAAGTAAAATACAATGCAGGGTGGTTTATATTCTTTCCTTCCTCCCTCTCTTCTTCCCTCTCTCCCTCCTTTTCTCCCTCCCTTCCTCCCTTCCTTTTTTTGGACAAAAGATACAACTGTATTTTGGAAAATCTGAGTTGGTGAGAGTTTCTAACCAGAATGTTTGGTTCATCTATTTACTACATGTATACAGAGGCTGGGGTTTCCCATGCACAGCTGGCCATGTTCCCCCCTCAGCCTAGGATATATTTATCTCCTTCAACAACTATCATTTCCTTCCTCTAGCCCTGGGACTGACACTGACCACAAAATAGACACCTTTTCAGGGTAACATCCCATCCTATAATTCCTGGACACCATCTCCTAATCCCTCAGGCTCCCTTCCCAGCCTACGGCTCCTGTACAGCACCCCGGGGGCCCGTCTGCTCCGTGGAGGGGTTACAACCTCAAGCACTGACACTTCCCCCAAACCCACAACTTCAGTCTAACTGTGAGATAACACCAAAAAGCTCAAACCAAGGGACCTTCTGCAAAATACCAGACCAGTACTCTTCAAAACAGTCAAGGACATGAAAAGCAAGGGAAGACTGAGAAACCATCATAGATCAGAGCAGACGAGAGAGACATAATGACTACATACAGTGTGGTTTCTTGGACTGCATTCTGGAATGGTGAAAGGACACCAGTGGAAAACGTAGTGAAACTAGTGAAACCTGTATAGAACAGTTAACCGTAAAGCACCACTGTTAATTTCTTAGTTTTGATAATTGCACCAGGGTTAGGTAAGACGTTACCACTCAGGGAAGCTGGCTGAGGGGTATATGGGAACTTTGTCCTATCTGGGCAACTTTTCTATAAATCTAAAACTATTCCAAAGTAGAACATTTATTTTTAAAAATTTCAAAGAAATCCACAAGTAGGACATTTTTTTTTTTTTCACATGGGGTGCTATCCTTTCCAAAGGGAGTGTTGTATACCAAAAGCTAATCTTGTATTTATGGAATGTCAGGTTCTTTTGATGACTCCGGGCAGCTTGTGGTGTTTGGGGACAGGGAGATGCCCCATGACCCCATCCACACGACCCCTACCAGGTGCTTGGTGATAATGAGCACAAGTCTAACTCTGAATTTCGCCAAACATGCAGGCATTTCCTGGTAAACTGCCCAGATCGTCTCAGACAAGGTTGGAATTTCAGGAAAGGTGTTTGCCTGTTTCAGGGACACAAATCTACCCCATGCACAAAAGCCTTGAGCAACATCATCCTTATGGCAGGGTAGGCAAGCCCTGGGGTCAAACCAGGGGTCCAGAGGTTTCCTGATCAGAAGGGCCAGTCAGTATTCATCCTTAATCATGCAGGGGGTCCCAACACTTCACTTATAACTCCACTAACCAAAGTATGCTTCCGTCCTTGCTTATGCGAATTAGATAACCCTAGAGAGTTGTAGAGGCTTGTGGGTATAGCCTTGCCCATGACACTTCTCAGACCGAAGTATTTATGATATTACAGGGAGACAAGGTCTGCAAAGAAAGCAGCCCCTACACAGGTTGAAACCTGCTTTGTCTCTTGTTTTCCATGACCAGCAGGACAAGAGAATGATCAGTGGGGCTCTAGGGTGCCACTGAGTGTAGTGAAAGCCAGGTGGGTGCCTGTGAGCAAACCCTGGAGAATGTGGATGTGATGGATGAGCAAGAGGAGCCTCGAGGGGGCGCTGTGCCCAGAGAAGTAGGGACAAAATGACAGACACACTTTTTGGGAGGTGGTGGGCTACAGAACTGAATACTTCCCGGAACCCGAGAAAGGTCTATGTCGAAACATCCATGGGATCTGGCAACATGGAGGCTGTCGGTGAGCCTGTCTCATGGTGCTGGAGGCCACAGTGGTGTGCTTGAGGCAGAGCCTGAGTGTGCAGGATGAGGGGAGATGGTAGAGAAGGGGAATGGCAACCCCAAACCTTGCTTGGGAAGTGTGACTCTGAAGGGAAGGGGAGAGGCAAGGTGGCATATCAAAGGAATTTCTTTTGTTTCTTGCTTCTTTTTTACTTTGTTTGACTGGGAGGAGACTTGCGTGTGGTGCAGCAGTTAACTGTGGTGCATGGTAGGTGTTTAAAGCTTTTGTCTCAGCCAGATGTACAGCTTTGTTCCTCTCACTTTGGGCACCTTCCTTCCTTCTTTCCTTCCTTCCTTCCTTCCTTCCTTCCTTTTCTTTCTTAATATTTTATTTATTTATTTGAGAGAGACAGAGAGAGCACAAGCAAAGGGAGCAGCAGGCGGAGGGAGAGGGAGAAGCAGGCGCTGCGCTGAGCAGGGAGCCTGATGCAGGACTCAATCCCAATTTCTTTGCTTTTTTTTTTTTTTTAAAGATTTGTTTATTCACTTTAGAGAGAGAGAAAGAGAGATGGAGTCGGGGGAGGGACAAAGCAAGACTCCATCTTGCAAGATGGAGAAGCAGACTCCCTGCCTAGTGTAGAGCCTGATGCGGGACTTGATCCCATGATCCTGAGATCATGACCTAAGCAGAAATCATCAAGAGTCAGACGCTTAACCGACTGAGCCACCTAGGTGCCCCATGGGGATCTTTAATTTCTGTAACCTTGGACAAGCATTCCCTCTGAGTCACCTCAGCTGAGTTCCTTAGTTGTAAAATAGGAAATGTAACTGTTCCTACATCACATGGTTATTAGGGGGACTGCCTAAAATAATGTACACGATGCACTTAGTACAGTGCCTGACACATAGTAAGGACTCAGTAAGTGTTTGCTGTTATCACAGACATCACCAAATGTGCAGGAGAGGAAGGGAAAATGATGGAGCTCCGTCCTTGCCATGCCCCTGGACGGTCTCGTGTCTGACACAGAGGTGCTGACCACCTGCTGCGGACTGCGGACTGTTAGTCTGTTTCCCTTGCTGGATGTTTTGTGTGGAGTGTGGTCAGAGGGTGTGAAGGACAGGAGCTGAGACTTCATCGCACTCATGGAGCAGGCTGCATGAACTGGTTTGGGACCTGCATGCTAGTAAGTGCTTATTTAGTAAATGTCTATACATTTGGTCTAAGAGTTGCTTTCATTAGTTCTTGGTCGTGAGGTTCGTGGAGGGAGCTAACTCTCTTTCATGTCAGAGTTTCAGGAGTCACTGTCTTTTTTTCACAGAGAGCCTAACCATTGTCAATGATCAAACTGGCTCAGGAATAGTCACCAAAGACACCAGAAAAGGGCTTTTGAAGTGAAGAGATTAAAGGACCAGGAAATTAAGAATGTGAAAGAAATGAGGTTCATAAGGGGCTAAGTTGAGAAAGAAAATGGGTCCAGGGGACCTGGGTGGCTCAGTCGATTAAGCATCTGACTCTTGATTTCAGCTCAGGTCATGATCTCAGGGTTGTGAGGTCGAGGCCCATGTCAGACTCCAACCTGGGCGTGGAGCCTGCTTAAGATTCTGTCTCTCTCTCCCTTTCCCTCTGCCCCTCCCTCCTGCAAATATCTTGAAAATGGAGTCTAGAGGTGGAAAGGTTGTAATATCTGCCAATCGATCTTTTTGTTGACCTCTCAGCGGCGGCCAGAAGATGCTGAGTGGCAGAAATGCACCCAACTGACTGGATGAAGAGTGACGGTGGGAACTGCCCTGCAGTGAGCCTGTCACTATGACTTAGGCTAAGACATGGATCAAGTGACTGAACTACGATTGTCTGGTGAGTGACATCTGCTTCCCACCCCCAGCCCATCCATTACAGCTTCTGTCCATGGAATAACGGAAGGTTCTAACTAAGGATCCTCTTATGTAAAGTTTTGAAAATGGAACCAACTGGGGGAATGTTTCTTAAATTTTTCTTTGGGAGCCTCTGGGTGAGAGGCGATTTCTGTAGAAATGAAGAACAATCATCTCCATAACTTTAGCACAGAGAATGGGTACTTGAAACCTTTAGAAGAAGCTGTCTGTCACTTCACACAAGGGGCTGCAAATCATGTGGGTGATTCTGTCCCCCAATTCCCCTCATTAATCGGAAACAAAAGTTACATAGGAAATGTTTTGAACCAACAGATAGTTGTAACGGGATATTTCCGCCCCCAATAACTCCATATTCGAGAAAGGTTTTTGACTTTTAATATATAATAACATCCTTATGAGTGATAATTTTAAAGAACTCTTCTCCTTTGGGAGGCCAATTAAAGATGTTTATTAGATTCAGCAATATGCCCTTTTCTCATTGAAGGGGTAGATTTTGAAAGGGAAGAGCAATGAAGGAAAGTAACTATTACAATTCACAAAGGTTTAGAAGAATTGGTAGTTCCCCAGAATAACCCAGGAGAGGATGAGAATGTGAAGTGAGAAGGAATATTGGCTAGGGTGTCCAGAGAAATGGAACCAATAGGAGATAGATGAATGATAGATAAATAGAAGATAGATAGATAGATAGATAGATAGATAAAACATATAAAGAAATTTAAAGATTTTATGTATTTATTTGAGAGAGAGGGAGCACACGAGTGGGGGGAGGGGGAGATGGAGAGGGAGAGGAAGAGGCAGACTCCCTGCTGAGCAGGGAGCCCCATGTGGGGTTCGATGCCAGAACCCTGGGATCATGACCTGAGCCAAAAGCAGACACTTAGCTGACTGAGACACCCAAGTACCCCTAAAGAGATTTATCATGAAGAATTGTTACATGGGATCATGGAGTCTGAGAAGTCCCACAATCTATCCTCTGCACGCGGGAGACCCAGGAAAACAGTGTAGTTTGAAGGTGGGAGAGTCAGAACTCTGAGAGCAGGAGACTGATGTCCCAGCTCAGGTAGCCAGGCAGAAGGCAAATCCAAACTTCCTCCCCCTTTTTATTCTGTTGGGACCTTCAAGGGATAGGATGATGCCCACCCACACTGGGGAGGCCAGTCTGCTTTACTCAGCCTGTGGACTCAAGTACTAATCTCTTCCAGAAACACCCTCACAGACACACTGAGAAAAAATGCTTAACCAGATATCTGGGCTTTGGGTGGCCCCATCAAGCTGACTCACAAAATGAACCATTTCAGAAGAGAGGAGAGAGAGAGAAACAAGAAAATTACTATGTATGTGCTTGTGAGAGGCACATACAACAACAGCAACTACACTTGTGTTCACACAGGAAGGCATTTACAGATCCATTAAGAAAGAAAACACTGATTTGATTACTGAGAGTCTCAGAGCCAGAGATGACCACTCAAATATTAGCACCTGTAGAATTCAGAGTGATCTTGGGGGTAGGGAGAGGAGGGCTTTGAACTGATCTTGTCTAGATCTTAAGGAGCCAGAAAAATTCACATTAACATCGATCTGAGGCCAATCTTTTGACAAGTTCCATACTGTAGAATAAAGTCTCAAGCCCATGAATCTCCAAAGAGTAGACTGTGCCTTATTCGCCTTTCTACCTCTAATGCCCAGGGCAGCCGCTGGCAGGCGGTAGATGCTCAGTCAATGTCTTCTAAATGAATGAGTGATTGCACGAACAGAGCAGAGCAGAGATTTAGCCCAAAAGTGCTTGGATTAGCCGCCATAAAACCCCAGCAGTAAAGCTAGTCATTCTTGCTTAGACCCTCACTCAGTCTCATTAACTCATATTTAATAAATAACTTAAAATATATTGGGTACACTGGATACTTGGATAGATGTCTATTTTAGGAGCACTAATTAGGGAAGACACAGTAGAGAGTGGCTGGTCCAGCAGGCTCAGTGATAGCTGAGAAAGAGAGTTGCCAGGATGACCCAAAGCGTGAGGGAGACAAATGTCCATAAACACAGTGTGGAGCCTTCCAGAACAGAGAACTTTCATCCTTTTATGGAGGGCTTACTCTGAGCCAGGAACTTCTGGTCATTTTATAGTCATTTAATTGGTCAACTCAGCTGTAGGATTAGGGTAATTATTTTGTTTCACTAGCGGGGACACTGAAAGAGAAATTAACACACTTGCCAATATTCAAATCCAAATCTGTCGATTTTTCCACTACTTGGTACTGAACATGTTTTATTTTATGCTTTTATTTTAATTTTTGAATATTTTAAAGCAAGAGGTAACTATGAAGAAGCAATTAAGAGTGAACCATATTGGGGTACCTGGGTGGCTCAGTTGTTAAGTGTCTGCCTTCGGCTCCGGTCGTGATCACAGGGTCCTGGGATCGAGCCCCACATCGAGCCCCACATCGGGCTCCCTGCTTGGTGGGAAGCCTGCTTCTCCCTCTCCCACTACCCCTGCTTGTGTTTCCTCTCTCACTGTGTCTCTCTCTGTTAAATAAATAAAATCTTGAAAAAAAAAAAAGAGTGAACCATATTGTAACTCAAAATGATTTACTGTTAGCTTCATAGTCTAATTGTTTCTCGGGTTTTTTTGTTTTGTTTTGTTGTCTCTTAAGAAAAATCCCTTTACTGGATTTATAAAAATGGTCTGGTCATATTCACCAATTTTGTATCTAATTTAGCAATCTTACTCTGGCATCCTTCCTTCCCTGGTATGTGTGTGTGTGTGAGTTGTGTGTAGAATACATACTCTGTGTATCTGGTCCCTTCGGTCTGGTTTGTTAGGCTCCATTGTCTGTCTCCTCTCGCTCCCTCACCGAGTTAAAGAAATCTTTTATTTTTGCTCATAATATATTTGTATGGGATGTATGATTTTCACATTTTGAAAATTATATTTCAACACATGGACCCCACCAAGAAGAGTTTGTGTTTGTGGGGCTGCTGCAGGGTCAAGGGACTGACGTTTCATCTGAATCTTGTACTCACACTGTTCTTTCTAGGCTGTTAGGACAACACTACCTCCCTCCTCAGCCAGGCTAAAATTTTCCAAACAAATCTTGCAACATATAGCTCAGGGAAAATGTAAAAATATATAAAAACACAGAATATAAAGTAAATTAAGAGCATAAACTTAGAACTTCAGGAAAACCACTCTTGTAACAATTATGGAAGCTGTTAAAAAGTCCTCATGACCATACCAGCCCAGACCAATGGAGCCAGAATCTCTGAGACAGGAATGGAGCATCATGTTTTTTTTTTTTTTAAGTTTCATGTCATTCTAACCTACAAGACTAGGGGATGCCCAGTACAAGGCGAAACACGGGAGTAGGGAAGTGTAGATGGAGTTTTCTCCCATCCTTCTCTTCCCTCAGTCTCTGGGCTATCTCAGGGAAGAGAAGGATCAGACGCCATCTCTTTAGGGCTCTCCTCTGATTTACTTGAGTCCATTTGGAGACAGAAGCCACACTGGCAGTTTGAATATAGAAAATTGAACAGAAACAACTTTTAACCTGATGAGAGGTGGTTAGCTACTCAGTGTAGAGAAAGAGGACTCTTGGGGGGTGAAGAGGAAGCAACAGAAGAAAGCAGCTGTCGCCCCTACAGCTGAGGGTGTGGTCAAAGTCTTAAGTTCCTTAGGAATTTAGAGGAGGGCTCATCCCTCCCTCAAAGCTGACATCTGGTCCTTTCGGGTGAGAGTTTGCCTTTTGGTACATTTCCCCTGAAGCCTGACTAGAGAGGGATTTCAGGGCTTAGGATGGTTTCTGATTTTTTTTTTTTTTCCTTCAGGCTCTGAGGGGTTTCATGGGTGTGATGCATAATTTTATGAGTCAGTGTGCCTAGACCAAGGTACCCAGGTATTTGGTCAAATACCAGTCTAGATGTCACTAGGAAAGTATTTTAAAGATGAGATTAACATTTAAATGGGTGGACTTTGAGTAAAGCAGATTACTCTCCAGAGTGTGGGTGGGCCTCATCCAATCAGCTGAAGACACAGAACAAATAATGAGGTCACTAGAGGAAGAGGCAATGCTGCCTCTAGACTCTCTTTGGATAAGAGCTACAATATCACCTCCTCTCTGGGTTTCCAGCCTGCTGGTCTAACCCTGCAGATCTGGAGTTGCCAGCTCCCACAAATGCAAGAGCCCAGTCCTCAAAATAAATCTCTGTCTCCATATCTATATATACTATTGGTTCGATTCCCCTGCAGATCCCTGGCTAACACAATGGGCTGCTGCCTGTCCATCTTCCCCAAGTGGTGCCTCTCAGCTCAGCACTCCTCTGTCCCACTCTTTCTCCTCCAGGAGTCTGAGGCATCAATGCTGGCTGCTGTCTTCCGTTCACACTAGGTAGACCTTAAGCAGCTCAGGGGAAGTTTAAAGAGTCCTTGCAGTTAGTGACCATCCCAGAGCACCCAGGGTGACCAGGAAGCAAAGAACCAGAGATTCCTGTAAAGGGAGGAGAAGAGTCAGCGCAGATACTCCTTAGAGGACCGGGAAACAGAATTCCAAAAAACTAGGAGCAAGCAGTTACCCCCAGTTCTGGACTTGCTTCTCACTCCTGACTTCCCTTATGCCTGGGAGGTGCCCATTCAGTGCTTAATGGAAGACTTCAGTCACCATCTTGGAATCCTGGAACTTCCTTCTTCCTTTCTCACCTACCTATGCCTTCAGCAGAGAGCTTTTTACTTCTCATATCCATCCTCCCAGTCCTAGCTCCCAGCCAAACTATTCCATGAAGACCTCCCTGACTTTCCCAGGCCACATGGACTCCTCCACCTTCCTGACATCACCCTGGAGATTTTTTAATAGTTTCTTTCAGCCCTCGGTTACATAATATGTTCCTGCAGTGTTCACCATGTCCCTGAAGTCAGGGACTGCACTGAGATTTGTTCTGTACCTTCAAACAGCTCACCCAGGGTAGGCTTTGATATTTATTGAGTATTGAGCCGATTTACAAGAGCCTTGAGAAAGCAGGGGTGAATGCTTGGACAAATAGGTGGGTTGCGGCCCAGGTTCATGCACAGGTCAGAGAGAGTCAGGAATAGATCATGCGGACCAGTGCACCATGTGGGGTTTGATTATCTCAGTGACCATCAGCCTAACCAGCCTGGGGCACAGAGCTATGCTGTAATTCTCTCAGGTGTCCATAAGTCCTTCTCACCAGATCTGAGGCAGGTCCTGCATCTTCTTTAAGATTATCCCGTTTCTTTGACCCCACCTCATCCCACAAAGCAGCACTTTCCAAATGTGACCAGGCAGAACCACTGACTTTTATGGGAAGGTGGTAGGAATCCATATTAAAAATGGAGATACCTTGGGGCGCCTGGGTGGCTCAGTGGGTTAAGCCGCTGCCTTCGGCTCAGGTCACGATCTCAGGGTCCTGGGATCGAGTCCCGCATCGGGCTCTCTGCTCGGCAGGGAGCCTGCTTCCCTCTCTCTCTCTCCCTCTCTCTCTGCCTGCCTCTCTGTCTACTTGTGATCTCTCTCTGTCAAATAGATAAATAAAATCTTTAAAAAAAATTAAAAAAAAATTTAAAAAAATGGAGATACCCTGATCCATAGAGATTTTGGTAGAGAAGGTCGGGGAAAGGCCTGAAAATCTGCATAAAAAATCTCCCTAGGTGATTATGATGATTTTGAGGAAGGCGGTACATGCCTGACCCTTAGCTCCCACAGACAGGGCAGGTCATTCTGTAATGTCTAAAGTCCAAGGGCAGCTTCTGGGAAGACTCAACAAAATTCAATCATCAAATGCCCTAGGAATACACAGAAATCTACCCAAGGACAGCAAGGAGGTGATTGTTTAAAAAAAAATCCCTTAAAAAAGAAAAAGGGGATACCTGCTGCATAAATCCAGGATGCTAAGTCATTACCTTCATCTAATAGCTTACTGGAAGCCTGGTTGTCAGGGAGGTTATTTTGTATCTGGGCAATTTAAAATAATTAGAATTGGTTCTGAGATGCAGAAAAGTGATTCATTTCTGGGAGCCATTAGGATCCAGCAATGGTGCCGTAGCCTAATGGCGATGCAGGCTGGACCCCAGGAGAGGGTCTCCTACCTGCCCTTGATAGTTCATGCTCAGGAGAGCATTCTCTACTAGAAAAAAAAAATTGCCCTGGAGGACTTGTTAAAATACAGATTCCCTGGCCCTACCCTCGGAGATTCTGATTCCTGAAGCTGGGCTGGGGCCTGAGAATCTGCATGCCCGACAAATTCCCAGGGGCTCTGGGGGCCATGGACTACTTTAGCTCAACGGCCAATGCCTGCTTCCATTTCCGACATGAGACCCAAATTGGAGTCACAGACGTCCGCTGGAGTCACAGCACACATTAAGGTGTGCTGGGCCGTGTGCAATCTTGAGAAAACTCTTGGGTTTTTCTTCTTAACTTTTTACTTTGCAATAATTTTAGACACACAGTCAAGTTATAAAAAGAGTACGAGAGTTTCCATATATATCTTTTATCCAACTTCTCCTAATGTTAACCTCTTAATCACAGGACAGTTGTCAAAACTAAGAATTTAACCTTGGTAGAATACTAACTAGACTACAAAATTCATTGGGTTTCACCCCAGTTTCTCAGTGAATGTCCTTGTTAGGCTCCAGGATCTATTCCAGGATCCTATACTGTGTTTAGTCACCATGAATCCTTATGCTCCCCGTAATCTATAACAATTCATCAGGGGCACTGGGGTAACTCGGTGGGTTAAGTGTCTGACTTCAGCACGAGTCATGATCTCAGGGTGTTGGGACCCAGCCCTGCATCAGGCTCTCTGCTCAGCAGGGAGTCTGCTTCCCCCTCTCCCTCTAACCCTTCCCCTGCTTTGTTCTCTCTCTCTGACTCTCAAATAAATAAATAAAATCTTAAAAAACAAAACAAAAACAATTCTTCCATCTTGTCTTCTGTTTTGTGAGCTTGAGACTTTTGAAGATTTCTTGTTTCTTGTTTTTGTAGATGACCCTCGTTTGGGTCTGTCTGATGTTTTCTCTTGAGTAGACTGGTGTTAGTGTGAAGGATGCCCCCAGAATGCTGTGCCCTTCTCAGTCTGTCCTTTCAGTAGTACCTGACATTGTTACGTACTGTTGCGGCTGTTAATTTTTCTCCCTTGATTAATCTGGTATCTTCCAGAACTCTCCACTGGAAAGCTACCATTTTTAATCTTTGTAATTACTAAATATTTTGGTGGTGATCCTTTCAGACTATAAATATCCTGATTCTGCTTCAACATTTACATCATTAGCTTTAGCATCAACATTGGATCTTGCCTGGGGTGAGCCTTACTCTTGGGTTCTAAAGGTTAATTCTCTATTTTCCTGATTCCTTCTATGTTTATTAACTGGAATTCTTCCATATGGAAGAGTTGTTCTTTCTCCCCTATTATTTAAAAATGCTAAAGAAAGTTCTTCAACATTTCTTGAAGGCTGGGAATGAATTCTCTCAGTTTTTGTTTGAGAAAGTATTTGTTTCTCCCTCATTTTTGAAAGATATTTTTCTTTTTTTTTTTTTAAAGATCTTATTTATTTGACAGAGAGAGATCAGAAGCAGGCAGAGCAGCAGGCAGAGAGAGAAGGAGGAAGCAGGCCCCCCACTGAGCAGAGAGCCTGATGCGGGGCTCGATCCCAGGACCCTGAGTTCGTGACCTGAGCCGAAGGCAGAGGCTTAAACCACTGAGCCACCTAGGTGCCCCTGAAAGATATTTTTGATGAATATAGAACTCTGTATCAAAAGTGTATTTTTTAAAAATTTCAGCATTTTATTTCACTATTTTTATTTATTTAAATTTTTATTGTTATGTTAATCATCATACAGCACATCATTAGTTATTGATGGAGTGTTCCAAGATTCATTGTTTGTGTGTAACATCCAATGCTCCATGCAAATACATGCCCTCCTTAATACCCATCACTGGGCTCACCCATTCCCCCAACTCCCTCTTCTCTAAAACCCTCAGTTTGATTCCTGGAGTTCATAGTCTCTCATGGTTCATCTTTCCCTCTTATTCTCCCCCTTCATTTTTCCCTTCCTTCACCTAATGTCCTCCATGCTATTCCTTATATTCCACAAATAAGTGAAAACACATGATAATTGACTCTCTCTACTTGACTTATTTCACTTAGCATAATCTCCTCCAGTTCCATCCATGTTGATGCAAACATTGGGTGTTCATCCTTTCTGATGGCTGAGTAATATTCCATTGTACATATAGATCACATCTTCTTCAAAGATGTCACCCTATGGTCTTATGAGCTGCATGGTTTCTGATGATGAGTCTGCTATTTCTTATCTTGTTCTTGTGAATGCAATGTTCTTTTTTTTCCTTCAGCTGCCTTTATGATGTTCTTTCCCTTTTGTTTCTGCAATTTAAGTGTGATATGCCTGGGCATATGCAATATGTGGCATGTGTGTGTGGTGGGGGATATATTATGAATCCCACCTGCTAGGCATCCTGTGAGCTTATTGGACCTTGGTTTCTGTCATTAGCTTTGCAAAATTCTCAGCTATTATTTCTTCCAATATTTCTTCTGCTCTGTTCTCTTTTCTCCTTGGATTCCAGTTACTTGTGTGCTAGTCCATTTGATATTGTCCCAAAGCTCCTGGATATCATGTTTTGTTAACTTTCCACTCTTTCATCTCTTTGTTTTAGTTTGGTAATTTCTATGGACCTATCTTCAAGTTCCTGGATTCTCTCTTCTTGGCTAGGTCAGTCGACTGATGTGCCAATGGAAGGCATTACTCATTTCTCTTACTAAGTTTTATATTTCTAGCATTTCCACTTGATTCTGTCTTAGTCATTTCCATCCACTGAAATCACCCTTCAGTTCTTGCATGATGCCCACTTTTTCTTTTTGCACCTTTAACATACCAATCGTGGTTATTATAATCGTGGAAACACCTACCAGGGTGTTTCCAACATCTGTTTCAAGTCTGAGTCTGGATCCAATGACTGCTTTGTTTCTGGAGCATGTTTTTAATTGCATGTCTCGTAATTTTTTATTGTTGTTGTTGAAAGCTGACATCTTGTGTATGTCAGCAAAGACTAGCGTGAAGAGTTTGTGTGCCCAGGTATGAGCATGCCTTTCCTACTGATAAACACTTAGTGTGGATATTCAAATTCGTCTATTTGGGAGTTGGGCTGGATTTGAGATTCATTAGTTATTCTCCGTGCATCTTGGGCTTCATGTTCCCACAGCAATATCTTATGCGTAGGATGTAACTGGATTTGCCAGAGCACTGTTTGTTGGAGGGAGCTTTTGCCCTTGCACTGTGTCTCAGAGAGGGGTTCTTGGTACACTCTTATCCTCTCAGCAGTGTTCTGCTGTTACTTGTTATCTGCAGTTTGTTAGCTTGGTAGGGAGGATGTTGGGAGTGTTTCTGTTGCTCCGACTCAGCCTTAGTTTTAGGTAGGCACTGTGTCCGTGGGTGTTGGGCCATGGTCTTCTCCATTCTCCTGCCTGTCCCTTGAGCTTAGCTATTGGTGCCGCACGTACTCCTGCCTTTCCCACAGGAGTAGGGACTTTCCCCCAATTCTCCACTCCTAGCTGCAATAAATTTTCACCAGTGCCCAAAGGAAGCAGATTTTGTTGCCCGTCCCTTCTCTCCCTAAAGTTTTTGCTCCTTAGAAAAAACAGGAGAACAAGGTCCTGGTAGAGTCTCTTTTCCCACATGGTGGCCATTCCGTTCCTCAGGTTTGCACCATCATGGACATTTTCTGGGTTTTCTCATTCTGGATGAGCTCATTCTGGATTTTTTTCTGAGTGCCCAGTGAGGTTTATGAAGAAAAGACCTACAAGAAGGTGTAGGTTCCCAATTACTATGGCTCTCCAAGGTCTCACACTGTCCCATGAGGCTGCACTCATCAATTCGTAATTATCCATAATTCATTCTTTTTTTTTTTTTTACCCATAATTCATTCTTACTCTAAACTCTTCTGCCCCATGTGAGTCTTGCGATTTCTCCCTCTCTGCAGATGCCTGTTTCTCCTCATATTTTGGGCCAGTTGGTTGCTCTACAACCTCAGCTCACCAACGGTTTCCTCAAAAATGGCAAATTTGTAATTAATCCAGCTCTTTTTCATTGTTTGTCCAGGAGTGATGCTCCTTCCATCTCTACGTCTAGGAACAGTCATTAAATGTCACCACACATGTCACCAAGTCATTAAATTTCCCTAAGCCTCACTTTCCTCATCAGCAAAGTGGAAATGGGGATGCCTTCCTCACAGGACTATTGTCATAATTAATGGACTCATGGAACACATGGAAATTCTTCATAAAGTATGAAAGATTATGCCAAGTATTGTTCTCATTAGATCATCATTATCAATAAGATATAATACTTTCTGGAACTCCAGATAATAAGCTGCCAAGCAGATCTCAACTTGGCTGCACATCAAAATCACCAGTGAGAATTGTTTTTGTTTTTTTAATTTTTAAAGATTTTATTTATTTACTTATTCTAGTTCTACTAGTGTGTGTGTGTGTATGTAGTCTTAGGTTTTCTACATATAAGATCATATCGCCTATAGAGACAATGTTACATTTTCCTTTCTGATTTGGATGCATTTTTTTTCTTGCCTAATCGTTCTGGCTAGAACTTCCAGTACTACGTTAAACAGGAATAGTGAGAGTGGGAAACCTTGTCTTGTTCCTGATCTTAGAGGATTAGCTTTCAACCTTTTGTTGTTGAGTATGATGGTAGGCTGCCGGCTTCTCATATATGGCCTTTGTTATGCTGAGGTATATTTCTTCTATATCCAATTTATTGAGTGTTTTTATAATGAAAGGATGATTTGTTTTCTCAAGGTTTTTTTTTTTTTTTGCATCTATCGAGATAATCTTTTGATTTTTACTCTCTATTCATGTGGTGTTTCACATTCATTGATTTGTAAATGTTGAACCATCCTTACATTTCAGGGGTAAATCCCACTTGATCATAAAAGACTGTATTAAATTAATTAAAACAAAGGAAACTTCCTTTTCTTCCCAAATCTTGGAATAAACTGGGCTTTTCTAGAAGTCAACCTTGCCTATTCTTTGGCTTCTGGAATGTTGTAACATATCCTCTTCACCCTCAAGGGGCTTAGGAACCACATAATGAAAGCCCAGACCTAGATCATTCCATTTATCTGCTGCGGTGAAGTTGTGATGCAGATTCAACTTTTCCCACAATGCAGATGAAAGTAGGCTTTCAAACATTAAATAATTTTCAAGGTCTTACAGCCGGAAAATGAAAAGGCTAAAACTCAAATCCAGTCTGTGTAATTTTAAAGCTTATTCTCCTGTCTGTTAATCTGAAGGCCAGCTAATTTTTATGTAAAGTGTGATTATTTATCCCTCTTATTTCAGAAAAGATTAAAAGCCGTTTGAAGACAAATGCTCTGCCTATGTAACATTATGGTTATGGAGGTAAAAATATTACAATTGTGCATGAATAAGCCCTGACAACCATAAAGTTCTAGCAATATACAAGATACTAGTATTACAGCTTTCCCCAAACATTTTACTGTTTCAAATCATACAATTAACTCAGTGAATTCTGAAATGAAAGGACTCAGTGGAACAGAAATAAAGTTGGTAGGGTCTTTTGGTTTAGTATAAAACCATCACCAAGAGTGATGTCATTTAATACTCAAGAGCCATGAGTAAAGTACGGTGTGGTAAGCTAAGGATGTCAGCACAAGAACAAAACAAAATCCTTCATTGTGGGATTTAATGTCCTCCCCATCCCTGTCCCCAGTCCCCCCAGCATGTGGACAGCCAGTGCCCACTGCCTTGGTAGCTCCTGAGAGGGCACAATGCCCTGCCCTGAGAATCACTTCATTTGATCCAATGTTCCTACCATTTCCACATCACAGGTGCAAAGGGACTGGGGCACAGGGAGATTCGCCCACCCTCTCTCACACTAGAACTGGTGTCCATGGGCAGGTGTTCAAACCCAAGAACTCTCCTTCCCTATGAGGTTAGCCTCACCTCAGAAACTACTATACTTTGTGACTTCTATGTAGCCCCCAATGTGGGATGTGCACCAATGATTTGGGTGAACATGAAATGATTTTAGGGGCCCTCAGGCTTGGAACGAATTCACATCAAAGCACATAGTGAGGAAGTTATCCCCTTTCTCATACTCTTCCAGTCCTTGTGGTTGCACTACAAATTCTGTTTGGTGCTAGCGTCTTTCACACCTTCCCCGCACTTGCCAGTCTGCATTTGTAACCAAGAGAAAAGGTCTCCAGTTTAGAGTTTTCTCTAGGATACAGGATCTGGCTAGAATTTAATAACATAGTTTTGTCTTCATTTTATTGATTTTTACAGTGGCTGTATTTTCTATTTATAGCAAGTGATAAAAGCCCCCCATTTAGTTAGTGAGACGAATTTCTTTTTAAGATAAAATTAATTAAAAACTGATTAAAACATTAAGAAGATAATATTTCAGGCAGTATGGAAATACCCCCAAACTTGTGCCAATGATATGGGGTGAGGGTCCCATGAGACACTCCATGTCTTGGCTCTGAGGCCTCCTCATGAAAGGCCAGTTCATGATCATAGCATCAAAGAGAACTCAAGACAGCCTAGCTGTGAGCCCAGCCATGGACGAAGCCCAAAAGCTTCCTGGATGTCTAGTCAATGGGTCCCTTCATCACTCAGGGGAGACTCTGGGTTCCCAAACCGGACTCAGGCCAATTTCAATGCCTTCTGCAAACAGTCACTCTCCTCTTGGCCAGTAAGCTGTAACGGCAGAAGAACGTGATCTCTGATGGGAAGGCCACATGACACAGTCCAGAGAAGGGGACAGAGAGAATTGGTAAGGAAGATTAGGGACAGGCAGTGTGGGGACAAAGGTGACAAGAGGAAATAGCAATAAACATTCTAACTCTAGGGAAGATGGAAGGACTCCTTGGAAACATGAAGAGAACAGTAAAGTTGAGTATGCAGAAAAATGTACATGTATGTACATTTGTATAGGACACATCATTGTACCACACCTCACTTTCTTACCTTTGCAGATATCATGGTGCTTTTTAAAAAAGATTTATTTTTTATTTTTAGTGAGAGAGAGAGAGAGAGAGAGAGAGAGAGCGAGCATGTGGTGGGGAGGAGCAGAGGGAGAGGGAGAGAATCTTGAGCAGACTCCCCGCTGAACGTGGAGCCTGACACGGAACTCAGTCTCACAACCCTGAGATCATGACCTGAGCCGAAACCGAGAGTCAGACGCCTAACTGAGCCACCCAGGGGCTCCAGATATCACTTTTTTTTTTTTTTAAATCAGTTGAAGGTTTGTGGCAACCCTGCATTGAGCAAGTCTATTGGTGCCATTTTTCCAACAGCATTTGTTCATTTAGTGTCTTTGTGGCAGATTTTGGTAATCTTTGCACTATTTCAAACCTTTTTATTATTATTTTTGTGAGGATGATCTGTGATCAGTGATCTTTGATGTTACTATTGTAATTGTCTAAGGGTGCCGCAAATGGTGCCCATAGAAGATGGAGAACTTAATTGATAGATGTTGGGTGTGTTCTGAGTACAGCAGTGGAATTGGCAAGAGAACCAGAATTAGAAGGGGAGCCTGAAGATGTGACTGCATTGTTGCAATCTCATGGTAAAAATTTAATGGATGAAGGGTACCTGGATGGTTCGGTTGGTACAGCAGGGGACTCTTGATCTCAGCATCATGACTTCAAGCCCCACACTCGGTGTAGAGCTTACTTAAAACTACATAAAGTCTGTAAAAAAAAAAAAATTACAAAAGACCCTTAATGGTTGTTTCTGGAGATGGAATCTATTCCTGGTGAAGACACCAAAAGCTTGTTCAAATAACAACAAAGTATTCAGAAACAGTTGAGAAGGCAGCAGCACATAGTGAGGAAGTTTGAGAGGACCGACTCCAGTTTTGGAAGAAGCTCTACTGTGGGTAAAATGCTATTCAACAGCATCACGCGCCATTGAGAAATCGTTTGTGGAAAAAAGAGTCAATCAATGCAGTACACTTTATTGCTGTCTTTTTAAGAAATTGTCACAGGACCCCCCTACCCCCACCCCAGCCTTTAGCAACCACCACCCTGATCAGCCGCTAGCTATCGACATTGAGGCAAGAACTTCCACCAGCAAAAAGATTATAACTCGCTGAAAGCTCAGATGACAGTCAACATTTTTTAGCAATAAAGTATTTTTAAATTAGGGTATGTACTTTTGAAAATGACAAATGCCATTGCATTATTTAATGTATGATAGTATGTAGTAAACACAACTTTCATCTGCACGGGGAAACCAAAAAGTTCATTTGACTGGCTTTATTTCAGTATTTATTGTATTGTGGTGTTCTGGAACCTAACCCCCAGTACCTCCGAGGGGTGCCTGTACATAGGAAACAATGTTAAAGGATTTGTGGGCTCTGGATTTTGAACTCCAGCTTTATATTACTACCTAGAAATTCCCTTGTTAACTGTTCATGCCTAAGAATAACTACAGAGAGGCTTAAATACATAAATTCCTAGTTTGCCATTTGGGGAGGCAAATGTTATTCCCATCATCCATTGTAAATGTACCACACTTCACTCCTTACACTGGTTCTCAAATGTTTCCACCAGGGAACCTCAACCCAGAGCAAGAACAAACTCATTCTCCAAGACCTTGAGAAGACTCCCCGAGAAAACCTGAAAGTTCAAAAAACTTTTTCAGGGCTAACTCAGAAGTTTATTCCAGTTTTGGATCCTATTTAAATAGGGGCACGTGTTTTGATACTACATCTCTCTGCCAAAATCATTTAGTACACTGACCTTCTAGGAAGAGGACACTCACTTACACCCATGCTCCTTGGCTCCCAGGCACACCCCTGAGGTCTAGGGACATGGGTCGGAGAAGCAAGGACCTTTGTGCCAGTCCCTGTACCAGGAATGTGGAGATCAAGAAATCTCCCAGGACAGGGACCCGGACCCTCTCCCCCATGATGCTTCAAGCAGGGCAGAGCCCCTGGGGAGCTTGGTTTGCAATCTGAAGTTCTTACTGAGGGCTTTGCAATAGCTCCAGAATGCCTCCCTTTAATAGAAAGACAAGGTAAGTCATGAAGATCTCTGACTTTGGAGCTGCACCGCCCTTCGTTCAAAGCCCAGGGCTGCTGCTTATCAGACCCGTTCTTGCATACTTTTGGCACTGTAAAGAAAATATTTGGCTTTGCCAGCTGGAAGAAAAGGCAACTCAGCCGAACACAGAGCAGAGGAGGGCTCTGAAGTTGTGTGGAACATGGGTGACGAGCCTGGACGTCCCCGTCAGGACACCTGGGTTCCTCTAGGTGTTCGCGGTCAGCCTGAAGAGTTCAGACAAGGAGCAGTTCCTTCATGCCTCTGTTTCCCCCTTGTCTAAAACACAAGAAAGTTGTGTGGGATGGTTCCCAAGGTCCTCCCAGCTCTGATGCTTTCTGCTTATCTCGGTTTCATTAGACATAGTTCTCTGCTTTCTTTTCTTCCTGAGGCCCGACCTTCTTCATTTCTAAAATAGCTGCGTGTACCACCCTTATCTTATAAAATCAACAACTATCTCTTATTACTGTTGCTCCCAAACCTCAAAAGGTTCTCTCCTGAATATATGAAGATCAACAGCCTTTGTTCCCAGCATGGACGTTTGACTGGCTCCGGAGGTTAGGTAACTAGACTTGTTACAATCCCAGAAGGCAGAACCGAAACGAAGGACAGGAGAAGCCAAATTTTCTTATCTGGCCTAGAATGTTTCTCCAGCCGAGAAGCCAAGATGATGCTCGTATCCCTAAGCGTTAATTTCTTGGTGTTTCCTTTTTCTCTGAGCACAATAAATGCCCGTTTAATTAGGTACTCCCCGCCCCTAAGCCCCACCGTCCATAATGAGCACTCATGTCATCTTAGTTAATAAAGCGAGGATTTATTCAACTTTCAGTTCTAATAAATAGTCAGCCATTGTCTCTGCAATGGGCCCCAAGCCCTGGTTAAAAAAAAAAAAAAATGACAGGGTCTCTGTGACCATTTGGAGGGAGAACAGTAAGCTACATTCTTTGATTACAATAGTGTGTCTCTCCACTACTTGGCTACAGTTTCAAGGCCTGAAGCTGAATTCAGTTTTCTTACCACATGGAGGTCCCACAGACACCTTAGCCCGGCATTAAGATCTTAACAATAAAAGAAAGGAAAAGCAAAAAGCAGAGAAGCAGACACAGAGAATAGAACAGGTGACTTCCCTATCTGTGCCACTGGGGACGAATCCGTTCTGAAGGAAGCCCAGGGCCCAGATGCCAGGTGAGACATTCCCCCCGCTGGTTCGAAGGGGCTGGGAAGGGTGGAGAATCTGGCTTCACAGAATCAGGGCTCCATGGGAATGGGATAACCTTCGTTTGGGATTTTTATTTCCAAATGAAGAACAGAGCAGCAGGAAACAGAGGCTTACTTAAACCCTCCCTCCCTTTGGCAGTTCAAACCCTGGAGGCAGATGGGTAAAGGAACAGGGCCAAGGTCTTGGGCTGCTTTGGTGATTCATTCTTAGGACTGATTTAGACCTTAGAGGAGAAGAGCTTTCTACGGCTGGGCCTTCAGAGGGTGCTGAGACAGCTCCAGAATCAAAACGGCCCCTCATGGTCCACTCTCCCTGTCCCCACGCCCAGCGTCCGCTCTTCGCTCCTACCTGTCCCCACTGGTCTCCGCCAGCCTGTTGTTCATGATCGCAAAGGCCCCCACCCCGCCTGAGAACTCATTGTCCCGGGACAGCACGCTGGCCTGGGGCGGGCAGCCGTTGGCCGTCTCCGACAGCTGCTTCTGGAGGATGGCCAGCGAGACCTTGTTGGTGGCCAAGAAGTCCTTCATGGAGATCATCTCCCCTGAGAGCCGCCGCCCGTCCGTGTCGCTGTCCATCACCCCGTCCGTGTCTATGGAGATGTTGCACCTGTTCTGGACATTGCCTGGCATGACCACGTTCCTCCGTGACGGCAGGAGTTTCCTCTGGCATTGCTGGCAGCACCCCCCATCCATTTTCCTCAGGATCCAGTTCACGGACTGTTTGATGAGGATGGAGATGACATTGAACAAGGAGTAGATGCAGCAGACGCCCATGAGGATGAACACGAAGTTGGCGAAGCGGTAGAGACCTTGGCTGTCATACTGGGCGTTCTGGCTGCTGACAAGGTCCCCAAAGCCAATGGTGCTGAAGGCCACAAAGCAAAAGTAGAGTGAGTCGAAGTAGCTCCAGCCTTCGATGGAGGTGTACATGGCCGAGGCACAGCAGGAGATGAGGAGCGAGGCCACGCAGAGGATCAGCATCACGTAGTACACGGAGGGCTTCCAGCCAGCCAAGCTATCCGCCTCGTTCCTGCCGGGGTTCTTCAGGCTCTCCTGGGGCAGGGCCCCTCGCCTCTGGAGCTGCCGCTGGTGGCACGACTTCATGATGTAGGCGATGACGGTGATGAGGCGCTCCAGGAAGAGGTTGAAGAACAAGATGGTGCTTGCACACCCAATGAGACCATAAAAGATCAGAAAGATTTTTCCTCCTACTGTCGCTGGAGTTGTCATCCCAAACCCTGCAGGAGACAAAAATCAGAGGAGAGAAGAGTGAGGGAACACGTCTTAGCTGAGTAGGTCAGGGTCTTAGCTGTCATGGTCAGCAAAGGACCTAAAGAAACAGCTCCATAAAAGTACTCACTCCTAGCCTTTCTAGGAACAAAGGGGAGAGCTCTCATTTCCTTTTGAAGACACTCAGTGTTGTTCAGAGCTGCACTGTTGAAAGCTTGTATGGGGCCACTGTGGAAATCAGAAAAAGGCACGTCTTCCTCCAGGTGGATACAGGCAGCAAAAAAATGTCTGGGTGATGAGAATGTGAGCTGGATTTCAGGCCTCCCTTCCGGACTCGGCTAGATGTCCTATACAGTACACAACCCGAACAACCATACTCAGCAGACACTGTTCAGACAAAGGTTCATACAGAAAATCGGCTTACACAGACTCATCATAATTCATTTATTGCATAAATACTTATTCAGTGCCATTCCAGGAACTAGGGACTGAACTGTAAAAAAGCCAGATCTGGTCCCTGCCCTCATGGAGCTCTAGCCTAGTGAGGTGATTACTACACTGTGTAGGTGTTGTGCTGGAGGAAGTACAGTGTCCTATGGCAGCGGCCAAGAGTGGAACCCTTCTCAGATTTGAGGTTCTAGAAAGACTAAGCAGGGATACTTGAAAGCTACAGAGGAGTTAGGCAGACAAGGAGAGGTGTGTGTGTGTGTGTGTGTGTGTGTGTGTGTGTGTGTGTGTAGTGGTGGTGGTGGTGATAGTAGTGTTCGAGGTGGAGAAAGAGCCAATCTTAGCATCTGTAGAAATGAGAAATTTGTTCAAGATGTTCTGATCTTTTGAACAAAATTCTTCAAACATATACCTTCTATTTTGGGAGTGAACACTGAGGTGTTGATTTTTATGGTTTGATCAAAAAGAAAACATCTCTCTTGCCTTTACCTCTTACTGCTCACAATTTCTACCTTCTTGACCTTTCTACCCATGCACACAGACATGTTGCTAAGAATACCACCTCCAGGACAATAGGCATCACTAAGAACACCAAGAAAAAGAGAAGAACAGTGATTCTCTCGGTGTTTCTCACTGAGTAGTGCTTGGGGTCAGCTCACCCCGAGGAACATGGAATCCTTCTAAGCAAATAATTCTGTAACCACGAGAAGTCTGATCTGTTTGAGGGGATGGGCATCAAAGACTCTGAATGCAAATGCCATTCAAAAAATAAGTACTGAGCTTGCCTCCCTGGGTTCAGCCTTTCATTCAAACCAAACCTTCTTGTTTCAATTTTTTCTTTATTATCAAGTTCAGGTTCCTAACTTGGGCCCCATCACTGGGATCTTGTGGACTCAACCTTATCCTCTTTCCTGATGACAACCTGCTTGTCCCCAAGCCAAAACTTTATTTTGTTGCCACAGCTGCCCATGGCTGCTTCCCAGTGCATGCTGGGAAGTGGTCACATCAGACCTTGCTGTGTGTGGGCTTTCTGGGGACATGACCTCCTGCTGTCCTTGGGCAGAGAGCCAAGGGGTCACCCTTCCCAAAGACCTAGCTACACATCCTGTGTTACCATCTGGTTTTTCAATTCAATTTGATTTTCCTTCCACAACCCAGAAGGGTCTACACGAGTAGACCCTGTTAACAGCCTATAACCAGAAGGCTGGAGGAAGATGGTGAATCTAGCTTTTTAGCTGGTTGGGACAGGATGATGTGGTAAGGAAGGAGCGAGGGGCTAGAGATACTTCCATTGGAAGTTACGGTTATGGACCCTAATGGTAGAAAGAAAAGTAGAGCCTCACCTCTTCCTTGGGAACTCGCTTAGCAACTTTTGGCACAGCAAGTTTCACTTATTAGGTATCTTCATTATGGAAAGAAATATTTTGTCTTGGGGCACCTGGGGGGCTCTGTCGGTTGAACATCTGACTCTTGGTTTCAGCTCAGGTTGTGATCTCAGGGTGGTGAGATCAAGCCCTGTGTCGGGCTGCATGCTCAGTGTAGAGCCGGCTTGAGATTCTCTCTCTCCCTCTCCCTCTGCTCCCACCCCACTCCCCTGCCTCTCTCAAATAAACAAATAAATCTTTAAAAAAAGAAATATTTCTGACTTTGCTGTGTTCTCTCTTGTTAGTATCTTTCATTCTTATCCTCAAGCTCAAGTTGTAACAAGGTGGTTGTAAGAGTGGAGAATTTAGAAAAAACTGACTGAGTATAATGACTGAGCTGAGGGCAATGTCTTTCTCTCCCAGGCCAAAGAACACTGAGGAGAACCAAGGTGTCGAGTAATTACTTCCTGGTTATCCTCGGATGTTGGGACACCTCCTCTGGCTCAGAGAAGCAGTGGAACTTGCAAATCTTTCTGCACTAAGAAATGAACAATGAAGGCTGGAGCCCTTGCTCCAAAGCCGTAAGTCCAGATGGGTCTCACAACTTTCTTCAGTGGAGGCAGAACTGAGGCAACAAGCAGGAAAAAAGAGAAACATTTATCTAGAGCCTTTTATTGACCCAACAATATTCCAGAAACTGGATAAAGGTATTGAAAATGGGGAAAGCCAGAAATAGCAAGGGAGGGGAAGGGGGAGGTGCTTGTCAACAGAGGAGAGCTTTCTCATGTGGCACAAGATTTAAATGGGCAAATGTTTGCTTCTCCAAAATATTCCTTTCTGATCCTAGAGGGGACTTAATAATTTTAGTCTGGGAGAATAGGGAAGTTAGGTATAGCTCTCAGCCAAAATTGACAACAGTAATTTATTAAGCACCTGTGAAGTTCAAGGGCCAGCACTAAGTATTTTGGGCCACACAATGATTAGCCGGACAAGGTCCTTGACCTCAAGGAACCTCACATTCAGGCTAGGACAAACAAACTGCTGTCTACAAAGCAAGGCATAGAAAGTCAAGGGCCAAAATAAAGACATGACAGAGTTATCTGGCTTCAGCGGCCCGAATGTCACCTCACTTGGAATGAGTGACATACCGGTGCGTGACCAAACCCAGCTGACAAGCTTGATCAATGGACTTCCAATGAATGACACGTCTAGGTGATGTGGGGACATGTTCCAGGGATTTAAAATTTCTAGATTCTGTCTTGTTTATTTGGTTTTAAAGCATTCAATTTGATTAAAGAACAGAGAGGCCACAAGTTTTGATCACATACCATTTTGAACTAGGAGCCGCCATCTTTTCAATCAGCAAAATGACAGCAAATGGTCTACGTGGGAGTGCGGGGGAAGCACTGGGAGGCAGCCTCCTATGGTCTCCAGGGAGAAAGGTTTCCACAGCTTCTACTGCTCTCAAAGCTTAAAAGTGTGGAAGCTCATAACACAGGTTTTTTTCATAGAAAGCCTTCCCTTTTTTGAGCACCATAACACTGAACATTAGGGATGCCTGGAACAGGAAATAAGAACTGTCCAGGTCCCTCTTGGGGGAAAAAGACACAAGCATCACCAAAGATCTGCTCTCTGCTGAGTATCACTGCCTCCTTGCACCCTTGCTGGGGAGCTGGGTGTTTAGTATTAGTCTAGGAGTCCCATTTGACAGATGAGAAGAAGACTACAGAAGCTAAGTAACTTGCCTAAAGGTGTAAAGCCAGAATTAGAACCTAGGTTTGTCTCTCCCTCTTGTGCTCTTTCCACCTGATTGTGCTGAGTGAGTGCCAGCCACCGTCAGGTGTAGCATCAAGAGGATCAAGGGAGGGAAATTAACCAAGCGTCTATATTCCATGCTTTACATAGACACCCAGACCAGAGCGGCTGCCAAATCCAGTACCCAAATCAGGCAATTGGCTTGCATCAGATACTGAAACCCTACAATTTTCATTTACTAAAACACATGTTTCTGAATGTATGTGTGCCTCTCCCAACAAGTGATGTAATTAAGTCAGTTTTAAAAATGTGCTACACCCCATGCATTTTGGTCTCCGTGTGTTTCACAGGCACACAAATGAAACTGATTGTCACAGGTGGTGCTTTTCAGTATATAATTTATTCTCTGCGCTTCAAGCCTGAGGTCATCTGATTTGTGTCCAACCCCTGAGTCTAGGAGCGCCTGAGCTAGCTGACTGAGGACCAAGGGCTCATGAGTTTGGTTTGGAGTCCAAGGACTCCAAGGAAGCTTGCTTGGCAGTCCACTTCATTCTGGCTCCCTTGAACCATTTCAGATCCATTTCAATGTGACCCCTAGGGGAGCTCCTGGGACCAAACCAGGCTCCCTGGTGTCTTTGGGGCCAGGAAGGAAGCAGCCAGAGACTGCCATGGTCCTAGTCAACCGCAATAGAGCTTTTCATTTAAACCACAAAGAGAGAAGAGAAGACCTGTAGTCTCCCAGCATGTTATGTCTATTCTGTTGACCACCATTAAAAAAAAAAAATTAACCAAGGTAAAACACTGAAAAGCTCTGCATGATATTTTCAAACATACAACAGGTAGAGAGAATACTATAATAAACCCTCATTTCCTACTTCCAACAATTGTTAACATTTTGCCAGTCCTGGTCCTCTTATCCCACCCCATCTTCTTGATTTGCTGGAGTATTTGAAAGTAAATCCCAGACATCACACCATTTCATCCATTAAGAAGGATGCACTGGGGCATCTGGGTAGCTCACTTAGTTGAGCATCTGACTCTTGATCTCAGCTCAGGTCTTGATCTCAGGGTTGTGAGTTCAAGTCCCATGCTGGGGTTTGAAAAATAAATGTAAAAAATAAGGATGGGTCTGTAGCAGGTAAGAACTTTATTTTCCCAACATAACCACACTACTACACCTAATAAAATTAACACTGATTCCTTATAACCCAATAATACCTAGGCCATATTCAAATTTCTCAAAAATATCTTTTTACAGATCTTTATGAATCAGGACACCAGCAAAGTCCAAGCTTCATATCTTTTAAGTCTCCTTTATTCATTGATAGCCTTCCCTCCCATTTTTTATGCCATTGATTTGTTGGGCAAAAGCGTCCTGTAGACTTCAATCACAATTCTTTCTAGAAACATTTTAAAAATTATTATTTTTTTTTATTTGGGAGAGGGAGAAGCAGAGTCCCCACTGAGCAGGGAGCCTAACATGGGGCTTGATCCCAGGACCCTGAGATCATGACCGGACTGAGCCACCTGGGCAACCCCAGAAACATGTTTTTAAAAATGTCTATTATGAGTGCCCTCAGATGCAGCAGAAAATCTCAAACGTTGTACAGAGACATATAAATTGGCATAAACTGTCTTGGAAGCAATTTAGGAATGTCTCAGTCATCTTAAAAACATTTGTATCTTTTTCTGTTTTTTTTTTTGTTTGTTTGTTTTTAGGAATATGTCCCCCCAAAATATCAGAAATATGACTCATTATGTACACTGATGTTCACTATATCTTCGTTATTAATAATGAAAATCCTCAGCAACTGAAATGTCAGATAATAGGGAAATGACTAAATAAAGTAGCCATTAAAATGAAGTCATTAAAATGACATATTCAGAGAGTGTTTAATCACTAGAGAAAATGTAAAGTGGAGAAATGCAGAGCCAAAGTGTGTGTGCGGAGTGACTCAAGCCTAGTGCGTGGGGCATCCCAGTAAACTATTTGTTGGGTGAAGGAATAACCTTTCTCAAATGCATTTATGCAACTCTATATACATGGTAGCAGTGAAGATATTGTTTTTGGTTGCCAGTAATAGCAAATCATAAATAGAGGTGACTTAAACAGGAAGAGGATATAAAAGATCTCTTAGAACATGAAACTTGGAGGTAGGGAGGCTCCAGGGATTAATTGGGTGGCTAGTCTGATGGCTTTCCAAATGATCTATGAACCCAAACCATTTCACCTTTCTGGCTCTGGCCCTGTCAACAGGTTGGATTAGTTCCTCCCCATGTCAACAACTTTGGGCATTAACTCCTCACACACTAATGTCCAAAGCCAGAAAATGTGTTCCTGCCTTGTGTAGGTCTTTCTAAGCGCAGAGAATCCTTCCCAGAAAGTTCCTGGCAAAATTCCCATTATACATCACTAATTAGTATAAGCCCCCTTCTCAAACCAATTACCTATAAGAGGAAAGAATCTCCTCGTAGACTGGCCAGGGTTTACTGGAGTTTCTTAGGAAAGAGATCCAAGAACCAACAAGTTCTGCCACAAACATAAACAGAAAAAAACAACATAAAGGGAAAGAGACAAAATTTTTAATCAGGTTGTTTCTGTGAGGTGATAATTTGGGTGATTTTATTTTTTTGTAATGCTTTATATCTTTCATTACTTTTATTTATTTATTTATTTTTCTTTCTTTCATTACTTTTAAGTGAGAAAAATGCATTAACATATTCTGGAAGGTTTCCTCAAATGACAAACACCTGCCCAAAACAATCATGCCTCTTGATTCATTCTTATTAACACACTGAGAAATTGAAATTTGACTTGCATAAACTTCTCATCATCTTCTGATTTGGAAGTTTTAAACCTCTTTTTTTAAAAAAAGATTTATTTATTTATTTGAGAGAGAAAGATCACAAGTAGGCAGAGAGGCAGACAGAGAGAGAGAGGGGGAAGCAGGCTCCCTGCCAAGCCCAGTGTGGGGCTCGTTCGCAGGACCCTGGGTTCATGACCTGAGCTGAAGGCAGAAGCTTAACCCATTGAGCCACTCAGGTGCCCCTAAACCTCTTTTTGTGAGATGAAACTATAGAGGGGTCTGTGGGTGTTTTTGTTTTTTTAAAGATTTTATTTATTCATTTGACAGACGGAGATCACAAGTAGGCAGAGAGGCAGGCAGAGAGAGAGAAAGGGAAGCAGGGTCCCTGCTGAGCAGAGAGCCTGACACGAGGCTCTATCCCAGGACCCTGAGATCATGACCTGAGCCAAAGGCAGAGGCTTTAACCCACCGAGCCATCCAGGCACCCCTCTGTGGGTGTTTTTAAACAAGACCTTCAAGTTTTGGGGTTTTTTTTGTTTTTGTTTTTTTTTTTAAAGATTTTATTTATTCATTTGACGGGGAGAGAGAAAGAGAGAGATCACAAGTAGGCAGAGACACAGGCAGAGAGAGAGGAGGAAGCAGGCTCCCCGCCGAGCAGAAAGCCCAATGTGGGGCTCGATCCCAGGACACTGGGACCATGACCTGAGCCGAAGGCAAAGGCTTTAACCCACTGAGCCACCCAAGCACCCCAAGACCTTCAAGTTTTAATTGGGATGGAAAATGGGCAAAAACAGACCCCACAGTGGGCCACCTGTGTGGCTCAGTCAGTTTGGGCTCAGGTAATGATTTCAGGATCCCTGCTCAGCAGGGAGTCTGCTTCTCTGCTCTTTCTCCCACTTCCCCTCCCTCTCCCCCCACTCACAGTGCTCTCCTGCTCTAAAATAAACAAATAAATGTTAAAAAAAAAAACAAAAAAGAGACTCTATGGATTATTTTTATGGGGGGCCTGGGGGCAGGGTTTGGGGCGCCAATGATGGAAGACTTGAGGGTCTTACCAGGCACAGTCTTTATGTGGATTGTGGAACCACAACTTGTAGAGCCGAGAGGAATGTCACAGCTTTCTAGTCCAAGCTGTCTATGTTATCGGGGGAGTAGGGGAACTGAGGCACTGAAAAGCCAGGTAATCTTGAGGGGTGGAGGCATGGCTTGAATCCAGTTTCCCCATCCAGATTGCCCTCCCTTACAATTGCCTGTGGTAAATTGTTTTCAAAGATGATTCTGAGCAAACTGCTCCCATCCCTGTAAGAGGTAAAGCCTATTTCCCTTCCCCTTGAATCCTGGATGACCTTGAGAGTTGCTCTGACCAATCATATGTTGCAGAAGTCATGCTGCATTAGTTCTAGGCTTAGACAGTAAGGAGCCTAGGAACTTTATCTTTCTCTCTCTGGACCCCTGAGTCACTGTATAAAAAGTGTGACCATTTAGCTAGAGAAAGAGTTCCAGCCCCCTTCCAGCCTCCTTAAATACTGCGTAAATCCATCTTGGGCATTCCAGCCGCAGTCAAACGTGAGATATACCAGCTGGTACCTCAAGGAGCCAGAGAACTACCAGCTGAACCCAGCAGATCCACAGAATTGTGAGATATGTCCATGAGTCTTGTTTAAGCCACTCATTTGGGGCAGTTGACTACATAGCAATGACTAATGAAACATCTTCTCTCTTGGGCTTGCAATTTTTTCACCAGGCATGTTCTCCCCACCATTTCTGGGTTGTTCCAGCTCATCCCTTCATGCTTCGTTGATAATTGAGTATAAGGGATTTTAAAGAGTGTCAAGAGGAGGTCTGCAAGGAGTTTGGAATTTAATGGAAATTCCACTTGTAAATCAAGCAAATTCTTGAGCCTGTGTGATATTAAGAAACAGACACCAGCCGATGGCACTGGAAATGTAGGATGAAGAAGGCATTCTACTGTTGATACATATTTAGGTCATTTCCATCTTGGGGCTATTAGGAATCATGTTTCTGTGAATATTCTGGTACATGTCTTCTGGTGAACATACATACATATTTTCTCTTGGATACCCATACCTAGCAGTGGAAGTGAGGACTCACACGATATTATATGTTCAGCAAAGTGGATGCTCTGATTTACCCCACCCCCATCAAGGTATGAGAGCCCCAGCTCCTTCATATTCTTGCCAATATTCATTTTAACCATTCTGGTGGGTACACAGTGGTCTTAAATAGCATTTCTTTGATGCCTATTAAGTTAAGGATCTTCTCATAGATTTTGTGGTCATGTGGGCATCCTCTGTAGCATGCCTGTTCAATTGCTTTGCCCATTTCCTTTTTCTGTTGTTGAATTCTAGGTGACACAGGAACAGTGAATCTCTAGGCCCCGGGTGGGTTTCCAATTTGCTCAGTGAATTTACTGCCCCATCTAAGCAAGGGCATTTGTTCACATGACCTTTGGCCAACCTTATCTTGCACAGCACTCATTCCTCCAACGAATTATTTCTAACATTTTTTTTTTAAGATCTTATTTATTTATTTTGACAGAGAGAGAGATCACAAGTAGTCAGAGAGGCAGGCAGAGAGAGGGGGGGAAGCAGGCTCCCTGCTGAGCTGAGAGCCCAATGTGGGTCTTGATCCCAGGACCCTGAGACCATGACCTGAGCTGAAGGCAGAGGCTTTAACCCACTCAGCCACCCAGGCGCCCCTATTTCTAACATTTCTTATGCCTGCCACTATCCTCTACAGAGTAGATTTTGGTAACAACATTTATAGTGCTTAACAGTGACCTCTTGAAAGTAGATTACAGAGTAGACACCGTCATGGATGGTTAACTGCCTCTAGGGTATAAGTTGAAGTTAGTTTACACAAAAGTACACTTACCTGCTTATAATGAAGTGTATTATGGTAAGTGACCACTCAAACAATGTAACACCAGAAAGTGCTCATGGTAACACCATGTGAAAATCTTCATTTGACAAACCAGGGTTTGAACCCTAAACTGCAAGCTCTGGCCGTGCACCAGATACTGACATGTTCGTTCTGTGCAAATTAAGCAATTTCCATTCACCTCACACTTGACTAACCCCTGTACCCTGGTAAATCGAAGGAAAAGGTACAAGCTAATCACTCAAAATCCTACTTCAAGACCTTCCACAACTTTTAAAAGTTGCTGCCCTCCCATCCTAAACACTGTTTGTTGAGTTCCACAAGACAGAATTTTGCCAACAAACAGAATTTCATCTTGGCTTGATGGGATTTCACACCATACCATGTTTGTGTTCACCATAATTTCCCTGATACAAACTTGAAAAAAAAAAAAGCAGTTCCTACCAATAATTAAAATCAAGCTAAGAATGTCTCTCTTTGGACCTGGTTCTTTCTTCACAAACCACCACTGGAAAACTCCCAGTTTAGCAACTTAGCTAAAATGGTAAGAAGACTGGACTCTGTCCCTTTAGAGAAAGAAAGTACTGCATGCTAGGAATTAAAACAAACAAACAAACAAACAAACAAAACGAAAACACTTCATGGAGTGCCAGAGTGGTGTTGGGGGTGGCCCTTAATAGAAAGTTGGGGTAACAAGAAACTGGAACAAATAGGTCCCTTTGGACGCATGTACAGGAAGTATGGAGGGAGAGGTATGTGTGCTGCTGGAAGACATAGGGCAGCCATCTGTATTTCATAGGCTGTGAGAAGCGTGGATGAAGTTTTATGAGTCTTCTCAAGAAAATGCTTGAAGACAAGGGCTTATGAGGGTCAAGCGTTCACCATCAGAACTTACTTCCTCTTGGATCATTTGTAGATGTTCAGGAGAGAGCCGTTGGAGGCAATTCAAATCGTGACATTCAAATCAGGCAATATACTTATGAGGTTGCAGGCACAGTGCCCAGAACGTAGGCAGGGTGGGGCGGGGGTGGGTGTTTAGAAGATAGCTTCTGCCCTCCAGGAGCATCAACCCTGGTCTAGGAGAGAAAGTACTATCACAACACACAAGAAGGAAACCTGCACTAGGTTGTTTGTCAAGTCAAGTAAACTTTTCTTTCTTTCTTTCTTTTTTTTTTTTTTAGATTTATTTACTAGAGAGAGAGTGCATGCACAAGAGTGTGAGTTGGGGGAGGGGCAAAGGGAGAGGGAGAGAGAATCTCAAGGGGAGTCCCCGCTGAGCTTGGAGCCTGAGGTGGGGCTCGATTCCACGACCCTAAGTTCAGGGCTGCAGCCAAAATCAAGAGTCGGACGCCTAATGGACTGAGCCACCCAGGCACCCCAAATAAACTCCTTTTCTTTCTTACCTTTTTTTTTTTTTAAGATTTTATTTATTTATTTGAGGGAAGAGAGAGGGAGCATGAGTGGGAGGACAGGCAGAGGGAGAGGGAGAAGCAGACTCCCTGCTGAGCAAGGAGCCTGACACGGGGCTCAACCCCAGGACCCTGAGACCACGAACCCAGCCAAAAACAGATGCCCAACCAACTGAGCCACCCAGGTGCCCCATAAACTCCCTTTTTGAGTCACCTGCAAAAACACAAGAGAGAGATGGAAGGCTGCTGCCAAGCTTCAGGGAAGATGGATGATCTGATCATACCTTTATTTACAGTGTGAGAATTCCCTGCGAGGTGAGTGAATAAGGTAGAAGCAAACCATGGTCACTTAGGACAAAATTCTTGAACTTTAGTACACATGACTATTCCCAAAGAAGCTTTTTTAAAACTACAGATTTTCAGACCTTGCCATTCAGGAGGTAGAATGGGACCAGAAATCCAGCATCTTAAATTAGTTCCCATAGTGATTCTGGTACACGGACCACAGACCCCACTCAGGGAAATACCACTAACTGGCGTTACAGCATAGGCGTGGGAGGATGGGAAACAAAGGTCATGTCTGCTTGGGTAAGATTCTAAAGTAGGGCCCCACCAAAACCAGTGAAGGGTATGATGCTTCCAGGATCCTAGAGGCAAAGGCAACCTTCATTTCTTTGGGGTATGAATATA
This sequence comes from Enhydra lutris kenyoni, assembly GCF_002288905.1. Lineage (NCBI taxonomy): Eukaryota > Metazoa > Chordata > Mammalia > Carnivora > Mustelidae > Enhydra > Enhydra lutris. The sequence goes on from NW_019154104.1 coordinate 5,455,259, forward strand.
TGATGCCAAAAACACTCAGATGATACATTATATTTGAATAAGCTGTCTTCAGAAGTTCTGGGATAGCTATGGGGCCAGGACAGCAGCAGATGTGAAGACAGCTGCTCCCCTTCCTTTGGACTGGTGGACTTCCAAAGCAGTCAAGGACTTCCTACTTCTCCATTACCTATGGTGACAGAGGCAATGAAGAGAAGAAAGTGGCACTTCCTTCCCAGCCAATCCATTTTCTGGGATGGAACCAGGTGGGTGCTGTTCATGGTTTATTTTTGTAATAGGAGGTTTTGGATTATTTGGGTTGTGGGGGAGGAGGGAGATGCAGGAGCACAACTGAAGGCTGAGGGGGGCATTGGTTCTAACTCAGCTTTCTGCACGGGCGTTTGCTTATTAGCACCTGCTGCCATGGAAGCTCACTTTGGTAAAGAAAGAGACCCAGATTCCATGTTCCAGGCAGTGCTTTCAGACTGTAGTACCCGAATCACTGGTTCCAGAAATACCCAAGGAGCTTGTTAGATACGGACCCCTGAGCCTTCCCTACTGGATCTGCATCTCTGGGGTGGGACAGTTCCCTGCCTGCATATCAATGATTACCGTAGAGCTGGAGAATCACTGTTCTGGAGTTTTCCATTCAAGACAGGAGTGCTCAGTGATGTAGTAGACCAAAGGAGGGCTGGCAATAACTTCCTGCTTTTAGGAATTTGATACCTGCACCCTATTTGCAGTTACGCAGTTCCTACCTTCACGTCTGGTGGTGAGAAAAGCAATGGAAATGCTGATTTGGGGAATTTCCTCCTTCGTTCTATGACCTGCCGGTTCACGAGTTCTCTGGGTCCTTAAGAACAAGGCCATTTGACTGTTTATTCCAGCTCCTCAAGACGGCAGATCAGTGACGTAAGCGGATGAGGGCGATGGCGGTGGTTTAGCATGGAGCACTCATTCCGAGCCAGACACCATGCTTAGCACTTTGCACAGACTCACTTCTTCGATCCTCATGCTGACCTTGCAAAGTGCGAATATTATGTCCCCTCTTGTATGCAAGAAGCTGAAGCACACAGAGATGACAGAACTTGGCTTGGAGTCCCAGAGCTAGCTAGTTAGAGGCCTGGGTTCTAGTCCAGACTCGTATATAACGTAAGTGTGTGATGGTCACCACTTATTCTGGGTGTCCCTTTGGTAAAATGAGGATAGGGTGGCCCAGATGAACTCCAGGGACAGTTGGATTCCAGTATTCTGTGACTCGGGTGTGCAGAGCATGAACTCGATCATCTCAGGATTCTGGGGAGAGCTCACCTTGCGTCTCCGAGGCTCTCCTTCTATAGGCCACGCAGGTGACATGCTAGATCATGTGAAAAACATTTCGATCTGTAACATTCCTCAAAGACAAAGACGTTACAGGCTGATTTAAAGCACTTCTCAAAGCAGCCCAGCAGTGGAAGAGAAATGACATCTTTGCTGTATGTGGTGGTATTTTTCTGTGACAGTTACTGTCATGGACACACACGTTCAGGGTTCTTAAGAGTCCTGGATTTCTCTGGAATTTGCTATTTTTCGGATTATCGTTCCTCTCTCATTTTGTTAACAGCAAAGCCTCTTTGACAAAAGATGGTATCGTAGGTAGTAAAGATTAAACAATTTTTCAGTAATTTCTGAGCTGGGAGACGTTTCTAGACTCCTCAGCAATGAGTCACTTACAGGTCAAAAATGAATTACTGCTCTCCTGTCCATAAAAGCCAAAAACTGGGGCGTGAGACATAAGGATTCTGGAAATCATTTGCATTATGACAAGTCACAATAATTTCTGTGCTCAGAAGGTAACAGAAATTAGCCTCGCGGAAATCAGAAGAACGTCAACGCCTGCAGAGGAATCTGACAAATTTTGTTTTTCTGGGAGAGAACGTGGAGTCGTGGGGGGCAATCAGCTCTGGGTTTGATACCTTCTCCAGCCCTTTTCCTCCCCTCGAACACTGAGCTAGTACGATGGCTGGAATTAATGCTGTCATTAGTTCTGACTTTGCCCTCATTTGAAAGGGTGGAAATCATCTGATTTACTTCTCTTGGGGAGGTGTCCCCGTTCCTAAGTTTCTTAACTTGTACAGCAGGACACTGCTCCTTCAAAGCAAAGCACCTATAATTACGTTCTCTTTGGAGTAAAACTGCCCTGCCCCAGAGTCTGAAGAAATGGTTCAGTTAAGTCGAATGTCCCTACGAGACGGGGCACGTAACTGATTACAGGTGCTTCTCCTTCAACATGAACGAGAAGGTCCGGCTCCGGGACCTGTTGAGGAGCTGTGAAAACAAAAATCTTCATTTTGATGGGCATCTGGGTGAAGTACAAGTCAGTCAGACTGCCTTTTCGAATTTCTTGCTGCCGGTGAGAGGGATGTCAGGCTCCTGTGGGTGAGTGGCAGATGGTACCCACCTCGGACAAGGCTCCCCTCTTCTGCTTGACCTGGAAGGTTCCCAACCGGCCTTCTCAACACCCTCTCTCTCCCCTCCCCACAGGAGCTCTATAGCCCCCTGGTGGGATCCTAGTGCTTCCAGAAATCCAGTTTGAAAGCCAAAGACCTAGAGAATATTGGTGGCTCTCTCATCCGTTATGGTTTCACTAATATGTATGAAGCGGCAAGAATGGAGCATGGTCTGGGCATAGGAAATCATATATGACTCAAGAAATAAATGTGTTATTTGTAATACAGTAACATACTCTCCCCAGCCTATAAATCTGCCCTACAAACTCGTGGATAACTTCAGAGTTATCCTACTTGTGGATGACTTCAGAGTCAGTCCTATGTGTTATGGACTGACCGTTCAGGAACTCGCCAACTCATATGTTGAAACCCTGTTCCCCAGGGAGATGTATTAGGAGGTGGGGCTTTAGGGAGGTCGACAGATCAGGAGAAGTCAGCAATCTGGAAACCAGAAGGGAGCTCCAGAGCCCAGCCTGACCTCAGATGTCCCACCTCTAAAACTGCGCAAAACAAATTTCTATTGGTTGTCAGTTACCCAGTCTATGGTGCTTGTTACAGCAGCCTAAGTCAGTATGTTACTATGGTACCATTATGCACTTTGCATAACCTAGAATCTCCTAGAAACATCTGGCAAACATTCTCATATTTGCTATGAACATAAACTCTAGCCTTAGAGAACCAAAGCTCCCTGTAGAATATGAAGCTTTTCTTCCCTCTTCTTCCTTCTTTCCTTCTTGTCTGGCCTCCTTCTTCCCTCCCTTCTTCCATTTCTTTAAAAGATTCTTTGGAGACATACGACTCATACCTCGTTCTTTTTTTAGAGGCACCTTCTTGGGTGTATCTAGAAGAATCAGTGCTCTGTAATAAGCTATTCTTTGAGGGGGCTCCATTGAGCCCTTTTCTTAAAAACATTTAATTTTGATATTATTATTAGTTCTAAAAAGCAGTCATGAGTTTCATTTGCCCAGAGCCAGTAGGGAATCCATTTCAGAAAGCACTGTGGTGCTCGGGGCACAAATAGAATTGGTATAATAATTTAGCTGCCAGAGGAAATGTTAGAAAATACTGTCTGTCGCACAATGGTATTTTAGCTAGGCATGGGGAGAGAGAGGGCTGATTCGTTAGGATTTATTTTTCCATTGAGGGAACAAATCCTGAAGACAATTACCACCCAGGAGCTTAGGCTGTCAGCCCAAACACGGGGGCTTCTCAGTAAGTTAAGAAATGGAAGTGTGGGGCGCCTGGGTGGCTCAGTGGGTTAAGCCTCTGCCTTCGGCTCAGGTCATGATCCCAAGGTCCTGGGATCAAGGCCTGCATCAGGCTCTCTGCTCAGTGGGGAGCCTGCTTCCCCCTCTCTTCTCTGCCTGCCTCTCTGCCTACTTGTGATCTCTGTCTGTCAAATAAATAAATAAAATCTTAAAAAGAAAAGAAAAGAAAAGGAAGTAAGAAAGAAAGAAAGAAAGAAAGAAAGAAAGAAAGAAAGAAAGAAAGAAAGAAAGAAAGAAACGGAAGTGTGTTGTGTCACCTGGGTGGCTCAGTGGGTTAAAGCCTCTGGCTTCAGCTCAGGTCATGACCCCAGGGTCCTCGGATCCCGCATCGGGCTCTCTGCTCAGCGGGGAGCCTGCTTCTCCCTCTCTCTCTGCCTGCCTCTCTGCCTACTTGTGATCTCTGTCTGTCAAATAAAAAGAAACGGAAGTGTGTTGTGTCACCTGGGTGGCTCAGTGGGTTAAAGCCTCTGGCTTCAGCTCAGGTCATGACCCCAGGGTCCTCGGATCCCGCATCGGGCTCTCTGCTCAGCGGGGAGCCTGCTTCTCCCTCTCTCTCTGCCTGCCTCTCTGCCTACTTGTGATCTCTGTCTGTCAAATAAATAAATTAAAAAAAAAAAAAAAGAAATGGAAGTGTGAAGAGTCAGACAGCAAGTCTGAGATGCCCAGTGCGGACCAGAATTTGGGTTCACCCAGAATCTGCTGGCCTTCTTGTCAACTGCACTGTTAATGCTGAGCAGGACCAGATCTGGTGGCAACAACCAAAGGCTGGAAAAGGACCACGTCATCATTGTCCCTGGGGTGATGACAAGAGGAATGAACAGGGGCACGTTCAGACAGAAGGTCTGAAGAGAGCCTGAACTTGATCTCAGTGACTCTCCTATCTGAGTGTACGCTCACTGGAGGCTTTTGGGAGGTAACACCAAAGGATGTTCTTCTGATGACATCATTTCTAGTTTTAGGCAAAACCGGCTCTATAAGGAACATTGACCTAAGTGGTCCCCTTGCCCCTTAAAATTGTTTTTTTTTCTCTACTTTTCCTCAGTGTTCCTTCTCCTTGACAGGCCATCCTGTTTTCATCTCTGCGTCTTCAACAAACTTTTACTGAGCGTGTTTACCTCCACGCCAGACGCTCAGCTACTAGTTATCTGTGAATAAGACATGAGCTCCCAGTTTCTGGCAACTGTGTTTCTTCCACAAGCTATGCTTGCTTTCTTCACCATCTCCTCCTTTGTTGCCCTTTTTCACATGCTCATCCGCCTTTTCTATTTCTTCGTTGGTAAATTCCTACTCACATCGAGTCTGTTTTCCTACTAGGATACTTGTTCTTTTTCCTACTGATTTGAGAGAGCTCTTCATATATTTTTAGAAAATTAATGTGCCACCTTTTATGTATGTTGAAATATTTTCCCCAATGTATGTCTGCCTTTATTTTTACATAAATGCTTTGCGCTTTGCCGAAGTTTAATTATTATGTAGGAAAAGCCATCGGGTTCCATTAATTTTCCTTTGTGGCCTTTGTCTTTAGGAGTCATGGAGGGAAAATTCCTCTAGGAAAATACTAGTATTCACTTATGATTCTAATTTTTGAAAGCCTTTTAATAATGAATTCCTCTCCATGTGTGGTAACCTAACTAAAAATTTTAGAATAGTTTTTCTCAGCACATTTTTCTTTAAATTTTTTTAAAGATTTTTTTTTTTTATTTATTTACTTGACAGACAAAGATCACAAGTAGGCAGAGAAGCCAGCAGAGAGAGAAGGAGAAGCAGGCTCCCCGCTGAGCAGAACCTGATGTGGGGATCCATCCCAGGATCCTGGGATCATGACCTGAGCTGAAGGCAGAGGCTTTAAGCCACTGAGCCACCCAGGTGCCCCTCAACACCATTTTTAATCGAAATTTTTATTGAGATAATTACAGATTTATAAGCAACTTAAGAAAAAAATACAGAGAGAATCTGCTGATACTTCACCCAGTTTTCTCCAAAGCTAATGGTTCGCAAAACTACAGTGTAGTATCATGAGCAAGATGCTGACATTGATTGAATCCGTTGGTCTTATATTTCCTCCCATTTACTTGTATGTGGGTATGTTCAAATAAATTTTTTTAGATTTATTTATTTGTCAGAAAGAGAGAGAGAGAAAGAGAGAGAAGCACACGAATGGGGGGAGTGGCAGGCAGAGGGAGAAGCAGGCTCCCCAGTGAGCAGGGAGCCCAATGCTGGACCGGATCCCAGGACCCCAAGATCATGACCTGAGCTGAAGGCAGACGCTTAACTGATCCACCCAGGTGCCCCCTGTGTGTTCTATAAAATTTTGTCCCATGTGTAGGCTGCCCAGCACCAGTTTTAGTCTATACTTTTCAAACTCTCTTGAAATGCCACTTTTATCAGAAGCAAATTTCCTACATTTGGTAAGCAATAACATTCTGTATTTTGTCCCATCGATCTGTCTGTCCATGTTGGGACTGGAACCCAAAATCTCAACAGTTCTCTTTCAATACCTATGACAACTCCTCTGTCTGCTCCCCTCTTGTCTTCCTGCTCCTTTCTCCTTTTTCTTTTCAAAACTGCCCGCTTATTTTTATGTTCCAATTTTCCTGATGAGCTGTAGAATCATTTGGTTAAGTTCCAGAAAAGATTTTTGGATTCTGATTGGAGTCGCCTTATATTTAGAGACTCATTTGTGGAGAAATGACATCCTTACCAAATTGAGTTTTTTCCACCAGGAACACAGTGTATCTCTCTCTGTTTATAGAAATCTTTTTAAAAATGAGCCTTAGTAGAATTTTGTCCTTGTTTCATATGAATCCTGTCCAAATCTTGTCACACGGATTCCTGTTTCACAGTTTTCTGTCGACATGAATGAGCCTTTCCCTCTACCACATATATTTTTTGGTTGTTTTCTTTTCCCTTCCCTCCACCAACATTTTAATTATTTATTTGAGAAAGAGTGTGAGTGAGGGATAGCACAAGCCGGGAGAGGGGCAGAGGGAGAGGGAGGAGCAAACTCCTCGATGGGCAGGGAGCCCAACACGGGACTCCATCCCAGGACCCTGGGATCATGACCTGAGCTGAAGACAGAGGCTTAAACCCTTGAGCCACCCAGACACCCCGGTTGTTTTCTTACTGATTTTTATTTTTATTTTATTTTATTTTTTTTAATTTTTTTTTCTTACTGATTTTTAAACTATGATCAAACATATGTAACGTAAAATTTGCCATTTTAACTAATTTTTTTAAAGAGTTTATTTATTTATTTGACAGAGAGAGATCACAAGTAGGCAGAGAGGCAGGCAGAGAGAGAGGGGGAAGCAGGCTCCCCGCTGAGCAGAAAGTCCAATGCGGGGTTTGATCCCAGGACCCTGAGATCATGACCTGAGCTGAAGGCAGAGGTTTTAACCCACTGAGCCACCCAGGTGCCCCACCATCTTAACTATTTTAAAGATATAAATCGGTAGTACTAAATCCATTCACAGTTTCTACAACCATCACCACTACTGATTTCCAGGACTTGGGCATCATCCCAAAGAGAAACTCTGTACCCATGGAACAGTAACACCCTAGTCTCCCTTCCTCCCAAGCCCCCAGCAACCTCTATTCTACTTTCTGTCTCTATGACTTTGAAATCAGATGGTATTTGTCCTTTTGTGTTTGGTTTCTTTCACTTAGTACCACGTCTCAAGGTTCATCTGTGTGGTACCGTGTGCTGGCGCTTTGTTCCTTTTTATGGCTGCATCATAGTCCTTGTGTACTTGTAAGTCACATGTCGTTCATCTGTTCATCCTTAGCGGACATTTGGGTTTTTTCTATCTTTCGGCTATGGTGAGTGATGCTGTGCACACCAGGGAATGAGTATCTGTTTCAGTCTTTGCTTTCAATTCTTTTGGATATAAAGAAATGGATATAAAGGATATAAAGAAAACAGAGTTCACAACTTCCTATTCGTGGCATACAGTAGGATGAGGGTGTCATATGTGTTTTAAAGAGAGAGCATGGAGGGTGGGGGCAGAAGGAGACAGAGAATCCCAAGCAGGTTCTACAACCAGCACAGGGCCTGACGTGGGACTTAATCTCATGACCCTGTGATCATGTCATGAGCCGAAATCAAGAGTTGGACACTTGGCCAATGAGCCACCCAGGTGCCCCTTATGTTTCTAACTAGGAAAAAATATTACCATCCCCCGTCCCAGTAAAAACCCCCAAACAAAACAAAAATATATGCACTCATCCTTCAAGGCCCTCACCAAAGGCCTTTCCTGCTTCTGGCAGGCCCTGACCTCCCTGAGCTCACGGTGACAATTCTTGACGAACTTGTCCATTCCTAGACCATGAGCTCAGCATGCCCCAGATAGGCAAAACTTTAAAATTTAATTATTAAAAACCAAACCAAACAGTTCTCTCTTTGTGCTTTTGAACGTTCTGGATGTTTCTTTGCAGAGGCAAATGGGCTGGTCAGAGTAGATGCAATATAGAGAGATTCTTCCAACCTTGCCCAAGTGCTTTAAGGCTCAGAAGGCAGGATGATTTATCTGAAGGGACAGGTTGTCCATCAACGTCTAGGTACTTGCTGTAGCGGGCTAGCTGACTTAGAACATGCTGTATATCTCGCCTGCTCTCCTCACAGATAATTTCTCTTTCTAAGGTGGGCGTTCTTATTGCGCCATGGCCTGAAGGCCTGGGTTGGGTTCCTGATCAGCAGTTCTTGTATCCGGTTAGGTGTTAAGCTCCTTAAAAGCAATCTTGTCCTGGAATCCCCTATGCACACGTGTTCATGTACGTGTGCACGTACACACACACCAGCTAAGAGGACCAAATCTGGGATCAGACCGTCTGAGTCCGATCCGAGCCCCAGCACCTTCCCAAGGACACTCAGCGAGAAAGGTGTGCAGGGAGGATGTGGGCCCCAGCAGGGTCTGATCATGGCCTTAACCTGGACCAGATTACTCCACCTATACCTCAAGTTTCTTCATCTGTGACCCAGAATAATAGCAATACCTTTCTCATAGGATTTTTGTGAAGTCTGAATGATCTAACATGGGGAGGTGCTAGAACAAGGCCTTAGAGTTGGAAGAGTTAATCCTCGACAGTGGGTAGCTCTTCCTGATGTGTGGTGGTGCTGGGCACTGGGCCTCGCACATGGTGCTGGCTAAGTAATACCTTCTGTGAACTTGCATTTTCATTGTGCACCTTGGGAAAATTTATGTTATCACAATGGCCTAATCCCATGGAGCACAGGCCACCCTGCCCTTCTGCCCTCACTATGGCACCTAGAATAGCATTTCCCTTTGTATTTGCCAAGGAGCAGCTGCTGGCCACAGGCAGCGTGCAGTGATCCCACACGTCTGCTGACTGGCTGGGCACGGGGCTCCGGGAACAGCAGGTGCCTGGAAGGAGAGGAGGACCAGGCATGGAGGCCTCGGATTCTACTTCCGACCTCTAATCTGAGCAGAGAGGCCCTGGCTCTGCTTGGCTGAGGGGTCCAAAAGCTCCCACACAGGCACTCCTCCAATGAGGGGGGCCCCCCGACTCCCACGGGCCCCGCTGGAACAGCTCCAATGTCAAGTGCTCAGAGAGGCCTGTCCCAGTCTGTGGTTATCTTGCATATCTAGCCATTTCCACATCTCCCGCAATAGAACATAAGCTTCTTGAGGGCAAGGGCCTTGTCTCTTATGTTCACGGCTCTATCCTCAGCACCTAGGCCAGGGCAGGCATGCAATAGATGTTTGCTGAATACTTGGAAAGAAAGGTAGGCAGGCAGGCAGGAAAACCACCTTCTTCCTTTTCCACACTGTCTACTCACCCACTTCTGCCTCAAACACTGCCTCCAAGAAGCCTTCCCTGATTCTCCAGCCCTCCAGAGAAGTACTACCACAGCACAGGGCTCCGGTCCAACTCTCTATTCCTACAGAACAAACAGCCTGAATTTCTCCATGTAACCCACCCTTTCCTTACAGCCTTACTGTCCTTTTCTCTAGTTGCTGAGAGCCAAGAAAACAAGACCATAAACTATTCAAGGGTGGAACTGTGCCCACGTTGGAGTCACATCCTTGCCCCTCTTGCCCCCAGAGGCCAGCCCAGCTGTGTCCACATTTACAGGTCAAGGCATGGGTCAAATCATGAATGCTTTCTTTTAAGAACCTGGACTTAGCCTGCTCCGCACCCTCCCCATCAGTGACAGATAATAAACAAATAATCTTTGTTCTCTCATCTCTTTCCCTGATAAACACCAGCTGGAAAGGCATGTTGGCGGGGGCAGACGGAACCCTTTTAGCCCGGGTATCTTAGCACAGCCCCTCAAGGGAGGCCCCTGGTGCTCTGGGCCACTTTCTCTCTGGACCACTTACAGGTCTGCTCTGGCTGTGGTCGGTTACATCCCTTCTGCCCTGCAGACAACCTGAAGTCTTAAGCATCTCAGACCAGGCCACGGGACCAAACCTCATTAGAGGATTTCCCAGGAAGGGGGGTGGCTTATCTCTATTCCCATCTGATGCGTAGCAAAAATAAATGACATTTTTCTTGGTTTTAGTAAAACTGGATGCTAAGACAGGGTAAGTCTAATGGGATAAAAAGATCTGGCACAAACCTAGCGGCCTATTTATTGACTCTAGTTCACTTAATATTCTGGCTAACTGGGAATTACAACAGATAGCAGACACATGTGCAAATATCGAAGATCAACAAAATGGGTTTATGACACAGATTCTGCCAGATTATATCTAAAATTATCTTTGACGGTATTTCAGATTCTCACAGCACATCATCAGAATCACCAAAATGAGCACACAGTCTTTTGAAATAGCACCGATGGGAGTGTCTAATTCTGTGAGATTTTTACTGCTTGATATCCAATAAATGTGTTTCTCTAGATTTATTCGAGAATAAGCTCTAGTTTATCCAGAATCCAAACATACCCATTATGCAACGTGCAAAGGCTCCACCGCTGGCCTGGAGTCATATAGAACCGACTGGAAAGGTGCCCCTGGGACACATGTGCAGGGCTGCGAGGATCCCACAGGGGGATCGAGGGGAGGGGGAAAGTCCTGCACCGTGAGGCAGTGGACCTCCTGCTTCAGCTACTCATGCTTGGACGACCCTGGATGTGATATTGAACCCGTCTGTGCCTCAGTCTCCTCATCTGTAGGATGGGATGATGACGACAATAATACTTACCCCACAAGACTGCTGGTCAGATTTCATGAAGTGGACAAGGCACCTGCCAGCCTCCCATAGGTTTCTCCCCGAAAATATTCCCTGAATATTTTCATCCCTCACCCACAGTCACCAATCTCATCAACACTATGTCACAATTCTAGGTGGTTTCAGTATTCATAGTGAATAGAAGCTCCCTAAAACACCCTGGTGTGGACTCTCCTGCGCAGCCTCCCCCTTTGGCCTATTAAATCACTCTCTTCGTTTCCAAGACATGAGTCTTCTGGTTGTCTTCCTTACTCAGTGGTTTCTTTTTCTCAGTCTCCTTTTCTGGCTCTGCCTCACCTCCCCCGCCCCTTTAAAGATTTTATTTATTTTTTTGAGAAAGAGAGAAAGTGTGCACAGGCTAGGCAGGGTGGGGAGAGACAGAGGGAGAGGGAGAAGCACACTCCCCACTGAGCTGGGAGCCCAATATGGGGCTCAAGGCCGGGACCCTGGGATCATGACCTGAGCCGAAGGCAGACACTTAACTGACTGAGCCACCCAGGCACCCCTCATCTTTCTCGTTTAAGTGTCAGAGTGCCCCCAGCCCTTAGTCCTCAGGCCTCTTCTTTACTCCGTGTTCTTTCTTTTAATGATTTCTTCCAGTGCCACAATTTTAAGTTCCATCCAAATAGTGATGTCTTCTAAGTGACATCTCTAGTTTGAAACTTTCTCCAGAACTCTAGACTCATATATCCTGCTGCCTAGTTTACTTTTCCACTTGGATATGCAATAGTGATCTCCTAAACTGACAAGTTCAAAATGGAGTTCCTGACCTTCCCCTGAACATGGTCCACCCACAGTCTTCTCTATTTCAATAAAGAGTAACCATATCCTTCCGGTTGTTCAGGACCAAAACAGTCACCTTGGACTTCTTTCTTCCTCTGATACCTCCCATCCAATCCGTCAAGAAATCTTGTTGACTCTTCCTTCCAAAATAGAGTCAGAACCCAACATATCTCATCCCCTTCCCTGCCACTGCCCTGGTACAAGACATTATGTTTTCCCAGATTCTTGTAGTACCCTCTGGACTGGTCTCCCTATTGCTATCCTTGTCTATCCTGCAGCTCCAGAGCCATCCTTCTGGAACATGCCACATCCTCTAAGGCCCTAAACCCTCCAGTGGCCACCCATTCACCTGGGATGAAAACCAGAGTCCATACAAGAACCCACAAAGCAGATGCAATCTGCCCCCTCCCTAATCCCACCTCTGACTCTCCAAACTCCCCACCACCCCCCGTCCAGCCATAATGGCTTCCTATGGGAACTTCTACATCCTAAATCCACTCCTACACCTATTACCCCCTTTGTTTTTCTCCTAGACTCCTGCAAATTTCACCCCTTCACCTCTTGCAGATCTTTGCTCAAATGTCAACCACTCTATTCGGACAGCCCCTTCCCAGAACTCCCATCCCTCCTTCCTGCTTTTTACCATAGCATTTATCGCCATGTAATATACTGTGTGTTTTACATTGTTCTTTGTTGTTAACCTCTCTCCCCATTAGAATGCTTGTTCCATGAAGACAGGATTTTTATTTTAATTATTCTGGTGAAAAACACATAACATGAAATCTACCATCTTAATAAACCTTTAAGTATACAGTGCAGTGTTAACTATGTGCCCATCATCATACAGCAGATCCCTAGAGCTTTTCATCTTGCATGACCGATGCTATACCCACTGAAGAGCCGCTGCCCATTTCCCCTCTTCCCCGACTAGTCCCTGACAGCCGCTATTCCACTTTCTGCTTATAGGAATTTGACTACTTTAGATACCTCCTACAAGTAGAGTCACACAGTATTTGTCTTCTTATAAATGGCTTCTTTCACTTAGCATAATGTCCTCGAGGTTCATCCATGTAGCAAATGGCAAGATATTCTTCTTTTTTAGGCCTGAATAATATTCCACTATATGGATAGACCATATTTTCTTTATCCATTCCTCCACCAATGATCATTTAGGTTGCTATTGTGACTAATATTTCTTTAAACAGGGGAGTGCAAACATCTCTCTGGGATCCTGACTTCGATTTTTTTGCATAAATTCCCAGAAGCAGGATCACCGAATCTTATGGTAGTCCTAGAGGACAGGGATTTTTGCCTATCTTGTTCATTGCTGTGTCCCCAGGCCCTAGGATGATGTCTGAAATACAGCAGGTACTCAATAAATGCAGTCATCTTATCTGCAACACTGTACATAGCCTGATTACCTCCATTACAGCTTTTGCAATCATTCCCACAGTAAGATTTCCGATGCAACCTCTTGCAGGGGAAGGGTTTGCTAAGTGATTTAATAGGGTAAGCAAGTGTGCAAGGGAAAACAATGAAATTAACTAAGAGAATAAGTGATTTTCAAATACCCTCAAACTAAAAACCACTATTTATGCAAAGGGTTAAAAATTCTTTGTAAGCCATCCTTATTGGTGATTCTGGCAGTTCTGAACATTTATATGGTCCTATTAACCCTTCCAGTTGTTATGGCCATCAGTACAACAGCTGAACTGGGATGAACCAAGGATGACTGGGATTAACTGGGATGACCAAGAACCAGACTGTAGGCTGGGCTAGGCTAGTGGAGCCTTGTGAGCAGAGAGCATGGCATTGTGGGTAGGAGAGCATGGCATTGTGGGCAAGGGAACAAGCACAGTGGGTAGGGAAGCAAGTATTGTGGGTAGAAGAGAGAGCATTGTGGGTAGGCAAGTGGCATTGTGGGTAGGAGAGCACAGCATTATGGGCAGAACATGGCCACTGTGGTAGGAAAGCCCAGCTGCAGTGTTGGTAGAGATCATTCCGTACTGTTGGCAGACTCAGAAAATGCTCATGGTTTCAGGCCAAACCAAAGAAAACATGAGCTACCTAATTATATAGCCAGGCAGACATGAAGTACTGGAGTCCTGACAGAAGGCAGAGTGCAGGGTCAAATCAGAGATGAGGGACCTGCAGAGGCCAGAATCCAAACGGAACTAACTCCTTCAAGTGGAAGGGCCCGTGGCGGGGGCCGGGGGAGGGCAGTCACTATCATCTGGTGCCCTGGGACAGAGGCCATCTGCCCTCACTCTTGGCACCTTCCTTGGTGGGTGGATAAAGGCTTCCTGGTGTCTCTGCTCTGGGGAGAAAGGCTGGGCACACGCGGGGCATGTGTCTGGGGCCGCCTCAACTGAAGAGACCCCCGCCTCTGGGTCTTCCTCACAGCTCAGAGGCCTGCAGGCTGCAGCCCCATTTCCTCCCAGGATTCCCCTTCCGGTTCTGGTGGCGTCAGATGGGGGACCCAAGGTAGACAGGAAATTTATCTATACCACAGTATTCCCTGAACACCTGTCATGTGCCAGGCGACATGCTTCAAGCTTACGCCATGAAGAAGCAAGCATGGATTCTGCCTGCAAATGGCATGGGGGAGATGGAACCACGGCAGGTGTAAGTGGATGACGACGACGATGGCAGCAACAGTTAGTATCTATCAAACAGTAGGGTCCAGGCTTGGTGCTCTGAGCTTTACAGGGACTATTTTAATTTTTTTTTAAAGATTTTATTTATTTGACAGAGAGAGAGAGAGAGAGAGAGAGAGAGAGAGAGATCACAAGTAGGCAGAGCAGCAAGCAGAGAGAGGGGGGAAGCAGGCTCCCCGCTGAGCAGAGAGCCCGATGTGGGGCTCGATCCCAGGACCCTGAGATCATGACCTGAGCCGAAGGCAGAGGCTTAACCCACTGAGCCACCCAGGCGCCCCTATTTTATTTAATTTTAGGGGCCTGTGAGGTAGGTACTACTGGGATTATTATTCCCATTTTCCACAGGGGACTTAGAAAAGTTGAGTAAATTGCCCAGAGTCACATGGCTGACAGGAGACAGAGCCAGTCTGAGACACACAGCCTTTCTGACTCCAAAGTTACTGCACTAATCATTCAGACCTGTGGACTCTTGGGGTGTTAGGGGTATAGTGGAGGGGGACACCTAGCTCCGACTGGGCTCGGGGGAAGGTCAGGGGAGGCCAGTCAGGCACATCAGAGGTTTCCCCTGGGAGGCGGCCAATGCCTGAGCTGAGCTGTCCAGGTAAGGAGGGAGAGGTGGAATAGGCCAGGGAACTTCTAGAACAAAGGAAGGAGCAAGTGAACAACACTGTACTCCTTGCTTAGCCAGACTCCTCAGGTTCAAAACCTGGTTCTGTCACTTGTTAGCTGTGGAAACTTGGGCAAACCACCTAACCTCTCTCTTCCTCCATGTCTCCATGCAAGAGCCACGCAAACTCCAGCTTGCCTTCTTGTTCTCCATAGCGCTCTCTTCTTCTTCTACATGCGTCTATGTCAGTTTTCCTCAGGATTCTCTGTATTCTGTCCTTTTCTCATATTTTTTAAACTTTGGTTTTTAAAAATTTGGAGGGGGAGGGGTAAGAGAGAGAGGGAAGAGGGAGAGAGAAGGGAGAGAATCTTAAGCGGGCTCCACACCCAGCATGGATCCTGACCCAGGGCTCGATCTCACAACCCTGAGATCATGGCCTGAGCCAAAACCAAGAGTCAGATGCTTAACCGACGGGGCCATCCAGGAGCCCCTGTCCTTTTCCCATTTTCAACATAATCAGACAGAGCTAACACATTCTCTAAGCTTTCATTACTGTTGGTATCCTGATGTCATTAAAGTGACATCTCAACGCAGATTTTTCCAGTAGGCTCCAAACCTGCCAGACGTCTCCATTTTCAGACATGCCAGAGATACCTCCAACTAAACCTGCTCCAAACTGAAGTCATCCCCTTCAACCCCCAAATCTGTCCCTCCCACATGGGTGAAGAGCATCACCATTAATCCAAACCAGAACCCGTGAGGTTAACCTAACCCTGTATGCTTCATCGGGTCACACTTCAGGTCTCATTGATACCAGCACGAGAATATTGCTCCTGTCCCTTCATGTCCCCAGTCCACGAGGTTGCCTCTCTTGCCTGGGTAGCGCCGGTCTTGCCCCGCCCCGACCGTTCTCCATGCCGCAACCATCAACCCAGCCAGTTTTCTTTTTCTTTCCCTTTCTTATTTTTTTAAAAGATTTTACTTATTTGGCGGAGAGAGACACAGAGAGAGAGGGAACACAAGTAGGGAGAGTGGGAGAGGGAGAAGCAGACTTCCCGCTGAGCAGGGAGCCCTAGGAAGGGCTCGATCCCAGGAACCCAGGACCATTACCTGAGCTGAAGGCAGACGCCCAACGACTGAGCTGCCCAGGCGCCCCAGCAACTTTCTAAAATGTGACTCTGCCACCAGCCAGAGCCGCTTCAAGCCCAGCAGTAGTTCCCGGCGCCCGCAGGATGAAGTCCCAGCTCCTCACCTCATCTGGGCCCCTCTGGCTCCCCGATCTCATCTCTTGCTCTTCTTGTACTCTCTACCCTGCCGCACTGCTCCCCAAGCAAACCGTGTTCTCACCAACTTCTGGACTTTGGCCTGGGACTCTCTTTTACTTACCCACTTACTCCTCTGGCTAGATAATTTCTACAGGGTATCTCAAGCCTCAGTTTAGACACCACGATTCTATGACATCTCTGATAAGTGGGTTGCACGTCCCTCCCAGGAGCTCCTGCATCTGGCCCCGTGAGCGACCCGTGCCCATCCCTGCGCGAGTCCTCCACTGCTGCTGCTGTGTCTTTTCCTCGCCTGAGTCCCCAACACCTTGAGGGCTGGGGCTGCTTGACCACGGTTACGTCACTGGTGCCCAGGGCAAACCTGAAACCTAGCAGGTGCTCTGTGCACAGTTGTGAATATAGCTAGAAACCTCGGTCACCCTCTGTCCTCTCTCATTTCCCAGAATCCATGGGGACCTAAGTTCTTTCTCACAAAGGCCTCTTCAGTTCTTCTTTCTGTCACCGTCACTCAGTTCAGGCCTTCCTCAAGCCTCACCACACCTGCTCCCATCACCTCATTGCCTCTCCTCCCGCTGAGCACTAGACAGACCCGCCGAAGCCTTTCCCAACCTCATCCCTCGGGCAGGCCCGACTAGCACATGACCCTTGGTGCACGTTAACAGGGTATTTGCAATTCCAGGCAAAATGCCTGTCTTCTGTACTTGATCTTGAACTCGAGAGAGCAAGGACTGTGGCTATCCATTCATCTGTGCATCTTATGAGTGATGACTACTAAGGCAAATATGATTTCTGGATTATTCTTTTTTGTCAAAACCTCTATGAGGGGGCACCTGGGTAGCTCAGTGGGTTAAAGCCTCTGCCTTCGGCTCGGGTCATGATTCCAGGGTCCTGGGATCGAGCCCCACATCCGGCTCTCTGCTCGGCAGGGAGCCTGCTTCCCTTCCTCTCTCTCTGCCTGCCTCTCTGCCTACTTGTGATCTTTCTCTGTCAAATAAATAAATAAAATCTTTAAAAAAAACAAAAACAAAAACAAAACCTCTATGAGCTCCTTGTTCCTTGTAGGATAAAATACACATTTCTTCGCAGGGTCCCACAGGCTTGCCAGAATCCAGCTTCTCCAAGCGTTCCCGTCCCTTCCCACTCCTCCCCACACTGTGCATCGGGGTATGGGCTCTCCCAAAGGCGCTCTGTTACTCGGCATCCCTAGTCTGCTGTGCCCTTCTTCTTGGTGTTCAAGGCCACCTTCTCTGTGAAGCTTGGCTCAGCATCTCCTGACAGAGCTACTTGTCCTTTCCTGTCCCTAGCGGCATCCGGTATTCATGTGGAATGATCTGTTTACAGGCCCTTCTCCCCTCCCTGGACATGATGGGCCTAAAGGCCCTTGAATTCAGGGAGAGGATCTCATTCACAGCCTCACAACTTGGAGCAGCTCCCGTGAGGAAGAGGGTGTCCTGGAAAGGGCTCCGGACTGAAGGATTTGTGTTTTATGGACTAACAGTGTAGTACAAGGACAGAAATGTGAGGCACACCCATAAAAGAATAAGAGCTCCAAAAGAGACCCCTAGAAGCTAAGATTTATGTGTGGCCAAGGTGGCATTGCAAACCAGGGGAGGAAGGAAGGCTTACTCGGTCAGTGAGGCTGGGAAAATTAGAATTTTTTTTAAAGAATCAAATTACAACTTAGCCGTGTGGCATGTAAGTAAATCATGGCTATGCCAAATTGTTAAATGTAAAAATATCAAGCTCTAAAAATACTAGAGATAAACAAACATAAATATCTTATTGACATATGGATAGAGAGGTCTCTCTGACCCATAAATCTAAAAAAATCTCAGAAGAAATATTGTAATAGCGGTGACTACATATCAATTTCAAAATATCATTTACATTAAAAAATAAAAGGCAAGCAACAATCAAAGAAAAGTTACTGATCACAAATGTTGCAAAGGGCTAATACCTCTCAAATATTAAGTGAATAAAAACTGATAAGGAAAACATGACTGCTCTAGGATATAAGAAAGGATGTGTAAAAATACTTTTTGAAAAAGGAAATAGAGGGGGCACCTGGGTGGCTCAGTGGGTTAAGCCTCCGCCTTCAGCTCAGGTCATGAGCTCAGGATCCTGGGATCGAGCTCCGCATCAGGCTCTCTGCTCGGCTGGGATCCTGCTTCCCCCCCGCCCCCCTGCCTGCCTCTCTGCCTACTTGTGATCTCTATCTGTCAAATAAATAAATAAAATCTTAAAAAAAAAAAAGAAATAGAAATGCTTACAAACTTGGGAAATAATTACCTTTCCCTTAGTCACTGAAGAAATGTGAACTGAAGCAATGTATCATCTTTATCTACAAAATTAATGTATTTTTAAATGCCAAGAGTCAGTCACCCTTCCACACTGCTAAGTGTTCATTAGAAAGCAATCAGACAATATGTGTATATCAAGAGCTTCAAAATAGCCATTCCCACGGACCTTCAGGATCTGTTCCAGGGAAATGAGAAAATCAGACAGTGATTGTAAAAATGTTCAATGCAACCTTATTCATAATGATAATGTCAACAGAAGTACCCAGATTGGGATAATAGTAAAATAAGTAAACAGGCAAGGAGAGGCAGCCAATACTTGATGTTGGTGAAGAGCTTTTTATTTTTTTAAGATTTTATTTATTTATTTATTTGTCAGAGAGAGAGAGAGAGAGAGAGAGAGAGAGAGAGAGAACGCACAAGCAAGCAGAGGCAGAGAGAGAAGCAGGCTCCCTGCTGAGCAAGGAGCCTGATACGGGACTCAATCCCAGGAGCCTGGGATCATGACCTGAGCCGAAGGCATTGGTTTAACCGACTGAGCCACCCAGGTGTCCCAGAGTTTTTAATGTTTTAAGAAAACGTCCCTCCTCTCCATCGTTATAAGACTATATATTGGCTCAATCATATGAAAATGTTTTTAAAAATGATGTAAGGGAAATATGGTAAAATATGGATAGTAAGATGTGCCTGGAAAACTTTGAGGACTTCTGTTTTTGAGGATGATGGATAACAGGGCCTAAATCCACCCTCCTATGTTGAACAACTAAAAATAATGGACAAAATACATGAAACAAGAGTTTTCAGACATTGGACAGCAGGCAGCACATATGTAGAAGCAAAATGAATGACAGCCTTAGAATGGAACCAAGTTTGGGAGAGGAGAAATGGAAATACACTATTTTAAGGTAATGATACCATATGTGAAGTGGAATAATACTTACAGACTATGATAGGTTAAACATGTATATTGTAAACTCTAAGTAACCATTAAAATAACACATCTAAGAATTCTGGCTAACAAGCCAACAGAGAAGACACAATGAAATCATGAAAAATACTCCATTCAAAAGAAGGCAGAAAATGAGGAAAAAGCATAATAGATGGAACAGAGAGACAAACAAATAGCCAAGTGATAGGTTTAAATTCAATCATACCAACAATCACATTACATGTTTAAACTCCTAATTAGATAGCACCAGGTGTCACTGCAAAAAAAGAAAAACAAGATTCAACTATATGCTTTCTATGAAAGACCCACTTTAAAGACACAAAGAGGTCAGAAGCAAAAGAGTGGAAAGAGATATTCTACGTTTATACTAACCAAAAGAAGGGGGAGATAAAGCATAGGCTAGAGCTGAGAATATTGCCAGGGGAAAAGAGAATCCCTTTGAAGGGGAAGAAATATAATGGATAAAGGCATAAATTCATCAAGAGGACATAAAACCCCTAAATGTTTATGCATCTGATAAGAGAGATTCAAAATACAGGAAGCAAAAATTGCTAGACCTGTAAGTAGAAATACACAAATCTGTGATTATGGTTGAAGATCTGAACATACATCTCTCCCTAACTAACAGAACAAATAGGATATAGGAGACTTGAACAATACCTATGGACCAGTTAGACCTGATTGATATTTATAGAAAGCTCCTCCTAGCAGGAGCAGGATAGGCATTCATTCCAAGGGCAACAGAATCTTTACCAAAATAGAGAGTATTCTTGGCCATAAAACAAAACTCAACAAATTTAAAAATGAAAAACAATTTAAAACCAGGTGATGGAAGGAACTGTTGAATCACTATATTCCACACCTGAAGCAAATGTAACTCTCTGTGTTCTCTCTCCTGGAGTTAAAATAAAATTTTAAAAAGCAAATCCTTGAAGACCACAATGGGCTTAAATAAGGCAAAAATAAGAGAAATAGAGGCACAAAATCTCCGGTTATTTGAAAACTAAACAGCACACTTCAAAATAATCCATGGATCAAAGAAGAAATACAAATTAGAAAGCATTTCAAATGGAATGAATATCAAAATATGGAAAATTCAAAGTTGGATGCATCTGAAACAGTTCTGAAAAGGAAACTTATAGCACTCAATGCTTACATGAGAAAAGGGGAAGGGTCTCAAATCAACATTAGCTTATACTTTAAGAAATGGGGAAAATAAGTACAAATTAAACTCAAGGTATGGAGAAGAGAGAAGAAAGACCAGGTATATGAAATAATTAAAGAGGGAACATAATAGAGAGAAGTCAATGATACCAAAAGCTGATTCTTGGAGCAGATCAGTAAAGTTGATAACCTTCTAGACAAACTGACAGGAAAATAAGAAAATAGACACAAATCACCAATTTCAGGAATAAGAGAGGGACATCACTGCTGATCCTAAGGACACTGAAACAATAGTAAGGGAGGGGCCCCTGGCTGGTGCAGTTGGTGGTTAAGCCTGTCCCCCTGACTTCTACACAAGTCATGACCTCAGGGTCAAGAGACTGAGCCCCACATTGGGCTCCTCCCTGGGAGGGATTCTCTCTCCCTCTCCCTCTGCTCCCAAATTGATCTATACATTCAATGCAGCCCTAATCAAAATCCCAGCAGCACTGTTTTGTGTAGCAATTAACGAGTAAAACTTAAAAATTTGTATAGACATGCGAAAGACCTGGAAAAGCCAAGGTAACTTTGAAAAACAACGTTAGAGACTTGTACTACCTGATTTCAAGATTATATAGTTACAATAATCTAGTCAATGTGGTATTAATTTAAGATAGACACGGATCTATGAAACTCAATAGAGTCAAGAAATAGACCCACACATATGTGTCCAACTGATTTTTTTAAAAGATTTTATTTATTTATTTGAGAGAGAGAGACATACAGTGACAGACATAGTGAGAGAGAGCACAAGTAAGAAGAGAGGCAAAGGGAGAGGGGGAAGCAGGCTCCCCACTGAGCAGGGAGACACACGCGGGACTTGATCCCCAGGACTCTGAGATCATGACCTGAGCCAAAGGCAAATGCTTAACCAACTGAGCCACCCAGGTGTCCCAGTTCAACTAGTTTTTTACAAAGGTGCCTAGGAAATTCATTTGACAATTGGGAATGTTTTTAACAAATGATGCTAGGAAAATTGGACAGCCAATAAAAAGGAACACATTATTGATACGTGCAACAATATAGATAAATCTCAAAATGACCGTCCAAGTGAAAAAGGCCAGTCAAAAAAAGAGAGCACAAACTATTATATACAATTCTAGAAAATGCAAACTAGTTCATTGTGACAGAGAGCAGACGTGGTCACCCAGCGAAGGGAGAGAGGGATAAATTACTAAGAGGTCTAAGGAAACTTTTGATGGGTGTGTTCATTATCTTAATTGTGTAGACAATTTCACAGATGCTTAAATACATCAAAACCCATCAAACTGTACATCTTAACTACATGCAGATTACCATGTGTCAATTACATGTCAATAAAGCTGCAAAACACAAAATCTATTAGTTAAATCGAATACCCCTCTCATTATGCGATCGCTCCTTGACATGCACAGACACATTCCTGTATGTGTTTGCCTTGTAGAAACACTTTCTGAGAATGTAGTCCATTTTGGAGTCACCTCCTGGACAAGAGGCAAGGGATGAGGAGGATGGTCACTAGCAGGGGCCAGCCCTCTTGGTTTTGGCCTGGAAAAACTGCTAAAATGTCCAGGAGCATCCCATGTCTGGGAGAGGGGTTGCTGAGTTGGCAGGGTTACCTCTTCCCCCTCATTCAGCCCAGGTCTAGGAGCTTATACTGGTCCTAGAAAACACGCAGCTTTCCCCTACAGTGAGCGGTGGTGGCTGACAAGACCCAACCCCCCACCCCCTCTGCTCTGCTCTTAAGTTGCCATTATTTATTTGTTCCCCAGGAAATCTCAGCGCTCTGCCAAAAGTGGCCAGAGGAATGATCGTAAAATATTCACTGCCCCCCTTGCTGATTTTTCTCATTACAGAACCTAAAACCTACAGAAGTCATTGGCAAATCTATCTTCAGTTCTGTTCCAATATCCACAATCCTCAATCGCGACTGGATGTAATTAATCTTCCTCAGATAATTCAGAGGATCATCAGGATCTTAAGGGGAGTCCCGTGGGATTTCCAGGGGAACAACATGAAAATGAAATGGGTTTCAGTTGATCCCCGTGCTTGTCCAGGTTTAGTACTGGACAGACCTCTTCAGTGGGATGGGCATGGATGGGATGATGACTCATGACCCCAGCCCCTCCAACAACGTGTACCCCTTAATAATACCATTTCCTGGCTCTACTTCCCCAGGGTCTAAATGACTGCTTTGTAGTATGGTATGTTAGAATGTTTAAGTTCATTGTTTCTTAATGGGCTTTCAAGAACCAGAATGTTCTTTTTTTTTTTTTTTTAAGATTTTAAAAATTTATTTGAAAGACAGAGAGAGAGAATAAGCAGGGGGAGGAGCAGAGGGACAAGCAGGCTCCCTGCTGAGCAGAGAGCCCGATGCGGGACTCAGTCCCAAGACCCTGAGATCATGACCTGAGCCGAAGGCAGACGGTTAACAGACTGAGCCACCCAGGCACCCCCAGAATGTTCTTAATAAGGAGTAGTTCTTTCAAAAACCAGAAGAAATGAACAAGTCTCTCAAGTCTTATACTCTGTAGGTAAGACCAGGCACGGGGAGAATCCAAGTCTTGTGTAGGAGCTCAGAGGTTCTGGGGTGTGGGTTCTGCTTAACCTCATAACTATCCTCTAACCTGACAGCCCCAAGTCAGGGAGCTGTCTTGACATTTACCGCCACAGTGTCTCTCATGATGGCCTCCAAGCCTCCCCTGAGACTGTGGGTCCTGCATCCCTGACATCTCAACTCTGACAGCTCCCCACTTGGGCCACCACCCCACAGGTGAAGATCTCCTTGTGCGCCTGGACCACTGAAGATGCTCCTAACGGACCCCCTGCTCTTCCCTGGCCCACCTCTAGCACCATTTCCTTCTAGTACCTAGAGTTCATTGCCAAGTTTTCGGTATGAGGGAGATTATTTAAAAATACAAATTGGATCTTGTCGCACCCTTACTTAAAATCCTTCAGTGGCGTCCCGCTGCACCAGAGGAAGCTCTAGCTCTTCACCATGCCTTCCAGGGCCAGGCATGCTCTAAATCTTGCCTGGTCTCCTCCCCTGTCCTGTTACTCTGTCTCCTTTGCTCCCTGTATTCTGGCTACACTCACCGGCCACAGGACCTTGGTATCTGCTATTCTCTCTGCTTGGAAGGATCTTCCCTAGACCTTCATTCACACTACTGATTTCAGGTCTCTACTTCCAAATCACCTCCCCAGGCCCTTGGCCACCTACATAATAGCCCTGTGCCCACTCGCAGACTATCATTTCAGTCTGTTTTTGTTTTGTTTTGTAAGGGCCTACTTAGCCAGAGGAAGCCATTTTGTGTTCATGCAGTGAACTTAGATTGACCCTGCCCCTCCCAGAGAAACTTACTTGCAAAGCCCAGATACAAGGGCGGGTCAGGCCAGGTGGAGACATCCAATCAGTGGGGTGCGCATATATCTACTAGGGTAAGTTGAAATTTCATTGGCCACCCGTGTGTGACCGAGCATGACTGTGCAGTTTTCTCTGTGTGTTGCTGACCTAGCATAACTGTGCAGTTTTCTCTGTGTATTGCAATCTCATTGGCCACCTGTGTATAGCCAGGCTCAACCACCTCTATAAAATTTAGTCTGTGAGGCTGGGAAGGGTCTCCTCTTTGTAAGAGATGGCCCCAACCAGTCGGTTTGATGCTTGGCTCAAAATAAAGCTTTGCTTGACCTTTGCTTTGTATCAGTCTCGTTCCTTTGATCATGGACCCAATAGTTTAAGGTTTTTTTTACAGAATTTTCCCCTATCTCAAATTCTCTCTTTATGTACTTGTCATAGTAGAATGAAAGCTCTATGAGACCATGGACCTCCTTGTCTTATTCTTTGCTATCTCTCTAGGACTAAGCAGATGCCTGGACCATCCTGGCTCCCATGTGATCTAATCCTTCTAGAGTACTCTGAACTACACTCTGTGTGATTAATGGAACCAATCCTTTATGACCTGCTGAACCTTGCCAACCTCCCCGGAGCCATACTACTGCCTTCTAAACACAGCTTCCTAGAATGTGTTTCTTTTGCCCCCCTCTTCTTTCCCCAGCATGTCTAGAATACAGGAACCCCAAGTTCTACGAGTGTAATACCCAGCTGCCTGGGCAAGTCCATCATGTAAATGTTACCCAGCTATATGCTGGGAGGGCTGCTGGAGTTAGCAGCATCCCATTTAGGGGAGCTCAAAATTCCAGAGCAACTTCTTCAGGGTGATAACTGCTGGGCCAAAGCATATAATAGAAAGATAACTTCATAAGAAGCAACCACTTACTATTAGTCAAGGGATGCCGCTAGCTGGTATGGGAATTTATGTACAGATGCTAAAAAGGCTCCCATCTGAGCAGATGACGCTCCTTGGGTGCAGGGTGTGGAGGCATGCAGGCTGGGTTTAGTTCTCTACTCAACTCCTCTGCTGGGGGTCTTTGTGCAGTGCACACATCACACAGCTATCCTTAGCATCTTTGAATGGTCATCTTAGAGATCCCATGTCAAGCCCCATAGGGTGAATTATCAGCTTCCTTTTTGTGAGCCTCTGTTCTTTGATATTTTACATCAACTCCCAACTAGCCATGGTAAACAGGAAATGCAGCTATAATAGCCAAAGATATTCCCCAAATATTACTTTAATAAACTTCACTATACTTACCAGACCCTAAACAGCCAGGTGCTGGGGTAGACCCTAAGCACAGTGTCACATTTTGTCAACCATAGGACATTGGCACTTTGTGAAAAGAAAAAGTAAGTTACAGAAATCAAAAGATACCAATTCAATAGATAATTCTCCCATTAGAAAATCAAAATAAATTACGTATGGGCAGATAAATAGGAACTTTTAATAGCAGCGCACCTGGTTGGCTTGGTTGGTTAAGCATCCAACTCCTGATTTCAGCTCAGGTCATGTTCTCAGTGTCCTGGGATCAAGTCCCTTGTCAGGCTTTCTGCTCAGCGCAGAGTCTGCCTGGAAGTCTCTCTTTCCCTCCCCTTCTAACACCTGCCCTCATGTGTGCTTGCTCTCTCTCTCTCTCTCTCTCAAATAAAATAAATAAAAATAAAAGGAACACTTTTAATAGTAGATACTCTGGGGGAGTAGGACAATGGGACTCACAGTTGATGTATTTCTGCATTGTCTAACTTATTTTTGTTTACGATAAGCATACAATTGCTTGTTTTTTTTTGGAGGGGAGGAGGGGCGGAGGGGGAGGCAGAGAGAATCTTCAGCAGGCTTCACACCCACTGCAGGTGGCCTGAGACATGCCTCTGCACTTCTAGCACCTGCGGGCTGGTTCCACTCCTGCCAGGTGAGTTAACACAGCAGGATGCGTGTTCTTCCCTCTCCCAGGAGAAGACGAATGACTTAGCAGCAGCCTTGGCCATCACAGTGAATGTGGACCCTTCTGATGAGTCATTACAGGTACTTTGGGAAACTTCTTTAATGTTCCATGAACAATGCCATGGCCCCAAACTCAATCAGAAGTGGAAATTTCAACACAGAATGAAAAGCCTCCTTTTCTCGAAGAGGCCATCAGCACAATCTCCTGCTGAAAAGCCAGCCAAGTGCCCTCGAACCCTCCCCACAAGGCCAGACGTTTCTCATGCCCACCCGTGACGCACAAGCCACATCCGATGACATTACAGGCCACCTTCTGTCTCATGCCTGTGGGTTGGTGAAAGTCCCCCACCACATGTCAATGAAGGGGACAAAGGTCTTCTCATACCTGACACTGGGTGGTCATCATCACATAGAAAACAATGGAACCCCAACATCTTTATGTTTTGTGAATCTGAAAAAGCACTTACGTGGCACCGTTTATCAGCCTCGAAACAGTCTGAGATATGGGTGACCCTCCGCACCTCCCTTCCCTTGGTTCTCAGCGAGATTAATGTGGGGCACACACCATTGCTGGCGAGGCAAGCCCTGAGGCGGCCCAAGGAGAGGCAGGCCAGCAACTCACTTCCCGTCTTTCCTTTGCCAAGAAGTCATCAAGCACATGGAGGGTTTTCTTTCATGAAACCCACTTTATCCTTATCTTTGTTTTCCTTCTGAACGAGTCCCAGCTGGAGGATTAGGCACAGATTGGTGTGTTTTTATTGGAAGCCCCGGGTCAGCAGCATGGAGGTGAGTGTCCCCCAAATGAGCCACGAGGCCCAATTCCTCTTCGATTTAACAATGTGAAGACTTGAAAGTAAGTCACAGATGACTTCCAAAGGAAGCTGTGAGGCTTTCAGAAGTCTGGCAGCCAGGGGACACATCAAATCAGCCCTGGGCATAACGGACAGGCTGTCTGGAGCTCCCGGATTCCCACTGCAAAAGTGTCTTCTCTCAGCGGCTGGCTTGTTTTAATCACATATTGTTTGTTTATAATAAACAAACTGTTATTCCTTTTTTTTTTTTTTACAATTTTATTTATTCATTTGTCAGAAAGAGAGAGCACAAGTAGGGGGAGCAGCAGGCAGAGGGAGAAGCAGGTTCCCTGCTGAGCAGGAAGCCCAATGCGGGGCTCGATCCTAAGACCCTGGGGTCACCACCTGAGCCAAAGGCAGATGCTTAACTGACTGAGCCATCCAGGCAGGTATCCCCCAAGTGTTATTCCTAACTAGACATATTCACTGTAGAAAATTCAGAACATGCAGAAAAGCAGAGAAATGAAAAACCGCGCACGATCCTGCCATCCGGAAAAGGGAGGTAACACATCTCTCTGCAGAACTCCGAGGCAGTAGAGCGAGGCACAAACAGCCCCACAGGAGGATGAGGGTTAAATGAGTTTATTGAGAATTTAGCACAGGCTACGAACGAAAGAATGAGTTGCTAATTGTGGCTAATACCTTGATTATTTCCTTTCAGTTTCCATACATGTGTGTCTACACACATCAATATTTCATAAACTTTTCATCTTTCCTGTGAAGAAATTAAATTTCTCTTAAACTTCCTACCTGTGTTCAATTTCAGTGGGGCTCTCACTAATCTGGCATTATGGCCCCTCGACTATAATGGGAAGAAGGACGAGCAAACACAAGACCGTGTTGCCTCTGTATAGAGGGAATAATGTGTATTCCTACCATCTGGACATAAGTTTGGACATGATATTTTTCCAGAGGCGGTACTGTGTTTTTCCCAAATCACACACATCCTTACCTCGTTGCCTATCTTATCAACAGCACAGGCTTTACAAGAAAGCTGTCTGGGGTGAGGGTTCATTTTGCAATCACAGAAAAGAAAGCAATGCTCTGTGACCTGCCTGGAGATTAGACTGGCCACCTTGGCCTCATTAGTGTGAGGAGCTCATCTGTCGGGCTCACCAAACCCAACTGTGTACATAAAAGTGTCCCATGTGCGGTCACTGCACTCGGGAGTCTTCTTTGAATGCTGGTGCCAAAGGGTGCCTTGTGGAAGGGACTGGCCGGGGAGCCATGATTCCAACCAGAATCAGGACCTGACAGATGTAATCAGTGCCAGACCTGAGCTAGGTCCTGGGGTTACGTGGTAGAAAGGACCTAATCTCTCTTTTCTAGAAGCATGCATAGCTCTACATGCTTTTAGGAGAGAGAGGGCCCGGGAGCAGGAGCGGGGAGGCTGTGTGGAAATGATCAGTGCCATGCCGAGGGCGTGAGAGAGCGGAGTGGAGCTGAGTCTTCAAGCAGCCACTAGAGTGTGTTAGACAGACGGGGAGAGAGTCACCCAGAAGCATCCAGGGTGGGCTCAGAACGCCACCTGCCTGGTTCAAATTCCAGCTCTGCTGCTTGCTAGCTCTGTAACTGTGGGCAAGCTCCTTGACTGCTCTGGGCTTCTCTTAAGCTTGTTTTAAGTACGATTTTAAACACACACACACACACACACACACACACACACACACACACTAACAGTTTTTAGGGGCGTCTGGGTGGCTCAGTAGGCTAAGCCTCTGCCTTCCGCTCAGGTCATGATCTCAGGGTCCTGGACTCGAGCCCCGCATCGGGCTCTCTGCTCATCGGGGAGCCTGCTTCCTCCTCTCTCTCTCTGCCTGCCTCTCTGCCTACTTGTGATCTCTCTCTCTCTGTGTCAAAATAAATAAATAATCTTTAAAACCAGTTTTATTGAGATATGAGGTATAATTCACAAGCTAAGATACTCACCCATTTAAAGTGCACAATTTAAATTGTAGGATCTTAAATAATAAAATGCAGGATATTTAAATCCTACCTTAAAATGGAGGATGAATTATGCAATCTCATATTCGTTTTGGAATATTATCATCATCCTATAAAGAAGCCTCATACCCAGGGGCCGCCATTCCCCTCTTCCCTCTAACCCCAATTCCTGACAACCCCAAGTCTACTTTCTGCTTCTCCAGATCTGCCTTTTCTGGACCTTTCCTCTAGACACAACATGCGATCTTTGGCGCTGGGCTTCTTGCGCTCAGCAGGAGGCTTTCCAGGTCTGGGGTGATCCCGTCCCGTGTCCAACGAGAGCTGTCCCAGAATCCGCCTCCAGTGTGGATGTTTTTTTTTGGGGGGGGGGTGGTTTCTGGAAGAGGGCAGGGCTCTCAGGTACCTGGCACAGAGTGAGTTCTCGGAAACATCAGGCCTCCTCATGCTGAAGCTCCTGTGCGGAGCCAGGCAAGGGACCAGTGGAACAGGAGTGCTGTGGGTAAGGCGCCCGGCATCCGCGCCCTGAAGCGGCCCAGCGACCTGCCGTGGCTCACGTGCACCCGCTTCCCGGGTGAAAACGGAGCCCGGCCAAAGGCAGAGTATAACTACAGGGGTGGAGGCCTGCGAGGTGAGGCAGGTGAGGCGGGTGAGCCCTGAGTGAGGATCGTGGAACACCATCCCTCCAGGGCGCCAGGAGGAGCAGATGTGGGGAGGGGCTTTGCACCAGGGAACCCCTGCAGAAAGGGCCACAGCCACTGTCCTCCCCAAGCCTGTTGGAGAGGCAGACAGCGGGGGCTCTCACCCAGGGTCCATCATAAGCTGCCAGGCGCTTTACCAGCCCCCCCACCCCCGGAGAGCTCGGCAGCCCTGCAAGGCAGCCCAGAGTGATTCCAATCTCATGAAGGAGGAAACTGAGGCACAGGAGGGACCAAGACATCCTGGGTGGTTTTCACCTCAGGGCTTTTGCTGGAGGCATTGGGATTCAAACTCGGGCCTGGCTGATGGAAGCGATACTCTCTCTACCATGCCCGGCTCTGCCACCGCATGATTGTAACTATGTGTCCCGCACGGAGCTGTCCCCTCCCTCACTTTCCTTATTCTATTATTTTCTTTAAAGATTGATTCATTTATTTTAGAGCAGAGGGAAGGGGCAGATGGAGAGGGAGAGAGAGAGAATCCTGAAGCAGGAGCGTGGAGCCCCACATAGGGCTCAATCCCAGGACCCTGGGATCAGGACTTGAACCGACATCAAGAGTTGATGCTTAACCAACTGAGCCACCCCGGCGCCCCTCCCCTTACTTATTTTAAATGTCCTTCCCTATCTTCTTCCAGTTCTAACACGCTGTAAACCAAACCCTCATCACCTTATCTGTCACAATATCATAAAAGTTCAATCACATCTCTCCTGAGCCGTCTTCTCAAAATGAAGTGCCTTTTGATGAAACAACCATACTTGAACAGGAGAACAGACAAAAATGACTGCTGATGGTTTCCGCTCTTACGCAAGGACCCCCTCCAGGTTTGTTTCAGCTGGCCCAAGAGAACCCAAGTGAGCAAAGCACCCAGCTCTCTGACTCTGGTAAAAGACGTTCTCCTCCAGTCCTAGGAGTCATTCACCATTTGCTTTCCTTGACAAACCTGTCCAAGCCCATTCCTTTTCTGGTTCAGCCCCGGGAAACATACCCAAACTGTATAAAGAGCTCTGTCTTCTTTTTAGCACACCGTCTCAGGGTATACATCCTTTTTGGCCATTTGTCATGTTGCAGAGAGAGAAAGAACACAAATAAAACCAAGGACAGTGAAAACGTGGCTCAATGGAACTTTTCCATACTGTCATGAAAAAATGAAATGCATAACCACATCAGAAAACAACTGCGTATCCTCTTGCCATGGGTGCCCACCCTGCAGCCTAGCCCTGCCACCCCAGGTAGTCACCCTAGGATAGTGGTGCCCAAAAGGGGGGGCCCCAGAGCAGCAGCAGCAGCAGCATCGCCTGGAATCTGATTAGAAAGACGAACTCTCCGGCCCTTCCTCAGACCTGCTGAGTCAGCAGTTCTGGGAATGGGGTCTGGCAATCTGTGTTTTAACAAGCTTCCAGGGGATTCTCACGCAGGCTCAGGTGTGAGGTCAGAGACACTAGTAAATAGTCACATGTACACACCAGGAAATATCCCTCAAGATGTTCATGGTGCCTCTGCTCGTAATGGCAAAATCTGGGGAAAACCCTCAAAGAACCCAAGTCAGGAGAATGGAGAAGTAACCCGAGGAAGCACCTACGACAGCACAGTGTACAGAACCCAAAGTAAATGAACGAGTTACAGGTCTGGCGTGTTACAGATGAATTCTAGAAACAGGATCCCGAGGTGACAGGGAAAGTTAACTCTATTCAGTTTGATGCTTCTTTATAACGCTCCGAGTCAAAATATGAAACAATATACTGCTTAAGGTTACATACTTATGTGATGAAAATATAAATGTGAAAACCCAGGGGAATGACAACCACAAAGTTCCAGGCAGTGGTCACCTCTGCAGATAGGAGGTGGGGGGACAGGTAGGGAGATGAGACAGTGTAGGTGACGCTCCTGTTCTTAGCACAGGTAGTGGGTTCACGGGTGTCCGTGTTATTGGGAGGATTCATAAGCTCTAAGAGAGCAGGCAGTTAGACAGGAGCTGGAGGTAAAGGCAGTGATAAGTAGGTGACAACTAGAAGCCTGAGAGCACAACATCCTGACTTTGGGCTTTTAACATTCCTGACCTTAAGGCTTCCATCGCCCAGGGGCTGATGGACCAACAGCCACAGGCATAGAACCCGAGTTCTCCTCTTTAACCTCTACCCCAGGGTAGCCTAGAGCTTCCTTAGAACGGATTTACACTGTGGTTTCGATGCCCTCTCCTGACCCCCTTCCCAAGAGGGTCAGGATCCTTCTGGCAAGAATACTATAGAGCCCCAAACGTCCCCTCCCGCCTGGAAGGAGGAGTCCCTTAGATGACTAACAACCTCAGTGAGAGAGCGCCCCAGCCATGACCCAGAACTTGTGCAAACAGGAAAGGACAAGACACCCCTAAGCCCAGAGCCATTACCACACTTGGGTCGGCCCGCCCTCCTTCTTGAGAGCAGAGGGTCCTTATAAGACTGCTTTGTGCCTGTGACCTGCCTTCTGGCTGTCTTTACCGGAGCCTGGATCCTCATGTTAATCTTTTGTGGGGAATCCCAGAACTGAGACGTCCACGCACACAGCGGCCGACTCCCCCGCTGGCACCCCATGGACGCTATGCGTATCTTCCCATCCGTGTCAAATACTAAGTGAGAAAGGGCAGGGGAAGGGGATGAATTCTGCCCCGTACCACACCATCTCTTGCTCAGTTGGGAGAATGATGCTCAGGAAAGATATTCTGCCAGAGAAAACGTGAGAAAGTTCTCCAGAGGGAAGCATTACTGCCCTCTGCGGAGCCCGCGGAGTGATGGAGGCTGACCCACGCAGAGCATTTCCTTCTATCTCCTCCTCTTCAACTTCTGTCTTGAGAAGGGTAGATAATAGGCTCTTAGGGGCCCCTTTGCTGCTGTTGTGCTTTGTCTGGGTTATGCCATCCACGGGTCACTTGAGGGCCCACGACGTGCCGGGCAGTGACAGGGAATTTGGTGACAAGGAAGGAATGAGCCGACAGGCAGCTGAGGGAGTCAAGGGGGGGCAGCTGGTCTAGGAGCCCCAGGCCCCCTGAAACAGCAGGAACTGAATACATAGAGGAGCTTTCAGTACCTAAAAATATATGTGTGTGTGAATATATATGTGTACATATATTTATTTTATTTTTTACCACCAATTGAATCCTCCCTGGGACTGGAAATAAACTGCTGCTTGGAAAATCGCCAATCTTTCCGTGAATGAAAGAACAAGTTTCATTTGAAGGCAGAACCTAACCACCCCGCAAAGTACTTAAATATTTGTGCCACGAAGTCCACAGTTAAGAAGTGGATGCACCATGCCCGTTCTCCCTCTGACCGACTGGAGGCAAGGCCCCATTTTCATTTCCCTGTGCAGACTGACTTCAAACTGTGGCAGGCTCTTCGAAATGAGAGGGGCTGCAGCGGGGTCCCTGCAGGCCCAGGGTTGGGCCAGCCTTCCACGCAGGCAGCTAGCCAAGCTCCCTCTGTCTTCTGCCATATGTATTTTCCTTAGTTCCCAAAAGTGTCCTCAAATGGTCACAGGATGTACCTTGTTAAATGAAACATACTCTTGAAACACCAAACAGCTTTAATACACTGTGATGAGGGAGTCGCATGCGAGGCCGGGAAAACAGGTACAAAAAAAATCAAGTGTGAGGAACGTTTCACTTTGAGACTAGCTGAGGCACAGCTACAGAACTGCTCTGGGGGCCACGGCCCCCCATCCACCCATCCACATGGCTCCTTTTGTCCCTTCGGAAAATGCAGAAAGATTCTTCTTATTCAACAGAACATACACGGTACCATGGAAGAAACATTTGGGAGGTACAGGAGATTTTTTTTTTCCATTTAAAAAATGAGCTTTTAATTTTAGGTTAGTTCTGGATTCACAGAAATATTGTGAGATTTCAGAGTTCCCACATACCCTGCACTTCATTTCCCTTATTCCTAATAGCTTCTGTGAGCACGGTATATTGGTTAGCACTAATGAACCAATATCAGCACATTATTATTAATTAAAGTCCCATATTTTATTCAGGTCTCCTGTTTTTATCGACTGTCCTGTCACTGCTGCTGGATTCCCACCAGGACACCAGCTCGCCCTTAGTCACCGCGTCTCCACAGGAACCCTGGGTCTATAATACCTCCTCACACTGACCTTGTTTCTGGTGACCTTGGGAGGTATAAGGAGTACTCGTTAGGTACTATGTAGAATGTTCCTCAGGTGAGATTTGTCTGATGCCTTCTCATGAGGAGACAGGGAGGATAGTTCTAATAACATATCGTTGGGGACGAAGACCAGGAGTGGAAGGGCTCTTCTTATAGGACACCCAAGCAACTCACTGTCCATGTGACTCATCACTGATGATTCTGGAACCCTGATCACCCACCTGGCTGAGGGACCATTTGCTAGGTTCCTTCACTACAAAGTTGCCCCCAGCCTCCCACCCACCTCTTCCGTCCCTGGGGGATGTCACTGTACACCCACATGTAAGTGGGACAAGTTGGTTCATTCATCTTTTTCGAGGGCAGAGCTTCTACATAAATTATTTGGAATTCTTCTTGCCTTCCCCATTTATTTATTGAATCATTTACTTAAATTAATTTGGACTTGTGCATATTTACTTTATATCTGGGTTATTATCCAAATATTAATTTTTACTTAATTTTATTGCTCAAATTGTTCCAGCTTTGGGCACTACAATCTCTTTTGGTTGGCTCCTGTGCTCATTTCACATACCTCCGTCATTGTGAGGGTTCTTCTTTTCTTGAGAATTTCCCTAATGGTGCATATGATTGTACTATAAGCTTTCATCCTAAAATTAAGCAGGTTTGGGGCTGACAGTGGGAGAGAATAGGATTTTGCTTGAAATCTGAGCTATTTTTATGACATTTTCTTTCTCTTTTGTTTAAGGTTTTATTTATTTATTTATTTATTTATTTATTTATGAGAGCAAGAATGAGATAGCACAAGGAGGGTAGGGGGAGTAGCAGAGGGAGAAGGAGGGGTGGACTCCCTGTTGAACAGAAAGCCCAACATAGGGCGCGATCCCAGGACCCTGAGATCATGACCTGAGCCAAAAACAAACACTTAACCCACTGAGCCACCCAGGCACCCCATGGCTTTTTCTTTATAAAAAGCCAACCCTTTCTAAATGTTCCATCCTTTCTATATTGTATCTACAAAAATTCCCTTTCCCTTCAATTGACAGTAAGAGGCTCTTCCTTCTCCTTTTAGCTGAAATGTCCACTAAGAAGTACAGAATCTGGGCCTCACACATCACCTACAACCCAGGGCCCTGGCATCAAACAAACAAACAAAAAAATCCAAAAAAAACCCTACAATTTCTTGAGCCAAAGACTTGGTCCCTCACCAGTTGAATTGTTCCTCTCCTTATCAATTCTGCAAACAGAGCTGCTGAGCTCCGTGGCTACAGGGAGAAATGTGTTGCGTGGTTTTTCAGAGTTCAGCTATATTTATTTTTCTATCGCTTCTGGAACAAGTTGCCACAAATTTAGTGGCTTAAAGCAACACAGATTCATCAGCTCCTAGTTGTAGAGGTCAGAAGTCCAACGCGGGTCTCACGGAGCTAAAACCAAGGTGTCTGCAAGGCCACGTTCCTTTCTGAAGAAGCTGCGAGGAGAGACAGTTTTCCTTGCTCACTCGGGTTAATGACTGAATTCAATTCCTCGTGGCTACAGAAGCAAGGGTCCGTTTCCTTGCTGGTTCAAAGCCGAAGGCTCTTTTCAGCTGCCCAGTGTCCCAGCTCATTGTGGCTGCCTGCGTTCCCTGGCTCGTGTCCCCTGGCTCGTGGCCCCCTCTTCCATCTTCAAGGGTAGCTTTGGTGGGTGGAGTCCCTCTTGTGGTTTGCCTCTCTCCTTATGTCATATTTCTCTGACTTCTGCTAGGAGAGATTCTCTGCTTTTAAGAGCTCCTAGCACAAAAAAATGAGCCCATGTGGATAATCCAGAATGATCTCCCTATTCAAAGTTCTGGGGACTAAGGTATGGACATCTTTGGGGGGCACTCCTCAGTTTATCAGATCAGCACAGTGTCTGGTGTATCAGAGGCCTTCACTGAATAACCATGTACTTTAACGAATGAAAGAGGCAAAGAATGCCTCTCCCTGAGTGTGTGTGAGCCGGAGGCGGGAAACCCAGCTGCTGTCTGCTGTATTGCTGATGGGAAGTATTCTATGGAAGATGCTAAGTATTTGCTGGGCAGACAGGCTGATGGTTTAGAATAATGAAAGCAACTCAGGTCTTGCTTAATATTTCAATGAAACAGGGTTCTCAGTTCTGGGTGCACATCTGAATCATTGAGGAACTTTTTTAAGGTCTTATTTTTGAGAGAGAGAGAGAGAAAGCGTGTGAGCGTGTGCTCATGCAAGCCAAAAAGCACAAGCAGTGGGAGCAGCAGAGGGAGAGAGAGAGAAGCAGACTCCCCACTGAGCAGGGAGCAGGATGTGGGGCTCTATCCCAGGACCCTGAGATTATGACCTGAGCCGAAGGCAGTCCCTTCACCAAATGAGCCACCCAGGTGCCCCACTGAGACTTTTAATTTTTTTTTTTTAATTTTTATTTTTTAAATTTCTTTTCAGTGTTCCAGAATTCATTGTTTATGCACCACACCCAGTGCTCCATGCAATATGTGCTCTCCTTAATACCCACCACCTGGCTCACCCAACCTCCCACCCTTTCTCCCCTCCAAAACCCTGTTTGTCTCTCTGAGTCTACAGTCTCTCATGGTTCGTCTCCCCCTTCAATTTCCCCCAACTCACTTCTCTCTCCATCTTCCCATGTCCTCCATGCTCTACAAATAATCAAAACCGTATGATAACTGACCCTCTCTGCCTGACTTATTTCACTCAGCATAATTTCTTCCAGTCCCGTCCATGTTGATACAAAAGTTGGGTATTCATCCTTTCTGATGGAGACATAATACTCCATTGTATATATGGACCATATCTTCTTTATCCATTTGTCCGCTGAAACGCATCTTGGTTCTTTCCACAGTTTGGTGACTATGGCCATTGCTGTTATGAACATTGCGGTACAGATGGCCCTTCTTTTCACTACATCTGTATCTTTGGGGTAAATACCCAGTAGTGCAATTGCAGGGTCATAGGGAAGCTCTATTTTTAATTTCTTAAGGAATCTCCACACTGTTTTCCAAAGTGGCTGCCCCAACTTACATTCCCCCCCAACAGTGTAAGAGGGTTCCCCTTTCTCCACATCCTCTCCAACACATGTTGTTTACTGTCTTGTTAATTTTGTCCATTCTGACTGGTGTAAGGCGGTATCTCAATGTGGTTTTGATTAAAAAACACCTTTGCCAGGAGCCTCCACAGAATAGTCAAGTGAGATTCTGGCTGCATCGCTATTTGTTAAAAACAAAAACAAAAACAAAACCCCAAAACTCCTCAGGTGATTCTAAGTACAGCTGAGGTTGAGACAAAGCCACTGGCTTAGAATTAGCCATATTTTGTAACTGAAGACTTAAAATCTTTCAGATTCTACTACCTTTGGTCATGGGCTGAATTGTGTCCCTCAAATCCATATGTTGAGGCCAGTACCTCAGAATGTGACTGTGTTTTGAGATAAGGCCTTTAGTAAGGTAATTATGTTAAAATGAGTTCCTATGTGTGGGCCCTAATCCAATATGAGTAGTGTCCCCATAAGAAGACATCAGGACACACACATGCACAGAGAACACAGCCATCTACAAGCCACGAGCAGAGGTCTCAGAAGAAACCAACCCTGCCGACACCTTGATCTTAGACCTTAAGTCTCTAGAGCTTAAGAAAATGAATTTGTTGTTTAAACCCCCTAGTGTGTGGTGCTTTGTTGGGACAGCCTAGCAAACGAATACAACTTTTAAACATCTGGTGCCTCTGGTCTTTCTTATTAAGTGCAGGCTCCTGAGGTTGGGGTGGGGGGGCTTGTCTTTCTGCCTTTGTTTCCTAATGTTCGTCTTGCAGTAGCGAATAGAGCAGTCCTTCAGTAAATACAATCAAACAACCACACCCAGGGTTTGTCCCTGAGTTTGTCCCAGGTCTGCAGCTCATGGACTATGTGATTGTTGGCTAAGGCACCAAGCTTTACAGCCTTCACCAGTAAAATGCCATTACTTCATGTGACCGCAGAGATAACGTGTGATGGAAAAACCTGTATGGTGGGAAATCTACCAAGATCTTTCTGAGGGTCTGTGTGACTTTGATTTTAGTGGAAGGGCTTACTGGGTAAATACTGAAAGAATGAACAGAGTGTCATGGCAAGTTCGTGCAAACTGTTTCTTCTATCAGCCCAGCTGCCCTTTTTATTTTTATTTTTAAAAGATTTTATTTATTTATTTGACAGACAGAGATCAGAAGTAGGCAGAGAGGCAGGCAGAGAAAGAGGAGGACGTAGGCTCCCTGGTGAGCAGAGAGCCCGATGCGGGGCTCGATCCCAGGACCCTGAGATCATGACCCAAGTCGAAGGCAGAGGCTTTAACCCACTGAGCCACCTAGGAACCCGCCAGCTGCCCTTTGTAAAAAAGATTTATGTATTTGAGTGAGAAAGAGAGAGAGAGAGAGAGCATGTGCACATGAGCACATAGGGGTAGGATCAGAGGGAGAGAATCTTCAAGCAGACTCCCTGCTGAGCACTGAGTCCGATTCAGGGCTCAATTTCATGATCCTGAGATCATGATCTGATTCCAAACCAAGAGTTGGTCCCTTAATGACTGAGCCAGCCAGGCGCCTCTGGCAGCCATTTTTAAAATTAGTTCTGACATTGATCTCCTCCAAGTTACAGTTTCCCTTTTTTTTTTTTTTCACGTTTACCGAATGCCTTGGGCCAGTTTGTGCATATCACATTCCAAATAAGACCCAACAATTTCATACACGACCCTTAAAATTTAAACGGCTACAGCCCTTTTGGAAAGCAATATCAAATTAAAGGTAAAAAGCTATTAAAATATTCATATCCCAATTTCTAGAAATTTCACTTCTGTTACTCAATTTGAGGGAAAGACGTTAACTAGAGAAATAAGTTTATTCATAAGCACATTCATAGCATTATATATAATAGTGAGAAATCAGCAACCATCTAAATGCCCAGTAAAAGATGTTAAATAAAATATAGAACATGCTCAACACAGACCGTTATGAAACTCAAAAGTGCAAGAAACACTTATATTTTGGTGTTTACTTAAGAAAAAGATGCAGAATACATATGTTAAAAATGCATAGAGATAAGGCAGAAAGAAAATCCAGCAAGGTGCTAATGATGGGGGAACAGAAGGCTAGCTGAGGACAAAGCAGAAGCTGGCACCCTACAGCACACGCACCCCCCCACCCCCTCACCCCTATGACATGTATAACATTCCTCAGGCACTCCTGGCTGCCCTAAAGGAAGAACAAATAGTTAACTTATAGAGACCACAATCTTGCAGGACCTGAGTCTCCCTCCATTTACAAATGTCCTAGTGATTTACAAAGAATAGACTTTCTTATCAATAGCCCAACTTCCAGACCCATAACTCAGTTCCTGAAGCCCTAATATCATCCTCCCCTCCATAAAATTGAGAGAGGCTGAGGCAGAGGTAAATGTAAATAAAGTTAAATTTCTTCTAAACCTAAAGCTCATTGATAAAGGATGTGTGATATAGTAGGAGTCTGACATTCCTCCAGAAAGCTCTCAACTATCTTCCTTTTAATGCCTTACTAAAGGAAAAATAACCTCAACTAGACAAATAGCAAAGCCTCCAGTATCCTGTGTGTCTTCTTTAATACACGAAAGTTCTTTCAAACCCTCCCTTTTCTTTACCTCCTCCAACCCCATAGTATATAATCAGCCATCCCTCACAACCCCGGGGCGGCAGCTCTTTCTGCCCAGGAGTCCTGTCCGGATGCCTTAATAAACCACCATTTTATACAAAAGATGTCTCGAGAATTCTTTCTTGGTCTTTGGCTCTAGACCACCCACCAAATCTCACTTATATTCTAAAACTTCATCACTAATAACGTGGGTGCCTTAGCTGGTGGGATCGTGTGTGATCTCCTGCTTTCCTTCTACCTCTCTGGAGTTTCTGACATTTTTTCCTACAGTGTATAGGTATTGCATTTATCGTGCCCCCCCAAAAAATGAAAATAGAGTTAATATAAAACAACCAACAACAAAAACAGAAACAGGACCCAGGAGATCCAAGTCACCTGGGGATTCAGCTATCCCATTACAGGGCACACAAATGGTCGCATGCCATTTAGCGGATGATGGGGTTCTGGCATGGTGACATCCCTCCCAGAACGTTTTCCTGGTGTGGGTGTAAAACACATCCTAAGGAAGTCCCAGTGCTTACAGGGAGGCAAAGGGCAGACGCTGCCAAAGTGCTGTTTCAGCAACTTCTCATCCATCCCTTTAACAAAACATTCTCCTTAATTAATTTAACAGAAACCTGTCGATGAAAGTCAATATTTACACAAACCTGCAACCCTGATAAGGCATGTATGTTATTCTTACATTTTGCAGCATACTCTGCAGAGTGGTCCCTACCTCTGGAGTGAGCGACACAGCTATTGTGCTGGCCCATGAGCCAGGAGTCTGGGGGTTGACTCATTGCCTCTCTTGCCTCTCTCGGTGCCGTGCTGGTCCTTCAAGTCCTGCTTATGAAAGACTCTGAGTCTCTCTCCCTCCATCCACTTCTCTCTGTGGCTAATGCCACCACCATCTCTCCCTCAACAAGTATAATCACCTCCAAGCTGGAGACCGGTCTTCCTGCTAAATTAATCCTTCTCAACATCCAAAGAACAAATAATCCAGTCAAGAAATGGGCAGAAGACATGAATAGACATTTCTCCAAAGAAGACATCCAATGGCCAACAGACACATGAAAAAGTGCTCCACATCACTCGGCATCATGGAAATCCAAATCAAAACCACAGTGAGATATCACCGCACACCAGTCATAATGGCTAAAATGAACGAGTCAGGAAACGACAGGTGTTGGCGAGGATGTGGAGAAAGGAGAACCCTCCTACACTGTTGGTGGGACAGTCACTCTGGAAAACAACATGGAGGTTCCTCAAAAAGTTGAAAATAGAGGTACCCTATGACCCAGCAATTGCACTACTGGGTATTTACCCTAAAGATACAAATGTAGTGATCTGAAGGGACACGTGCACCCGAATGTTTATAACAGCAAGGTCCACAATAGACAAACTATGGCAAGAGCCTAGATGTCCATCAACAGATTAATGGATAAAGAAGATGTGGTATATATACACAATGGAATACTATGCAGCCATCAAAAATGAAGTCTTGCCATTTGCAATAACGTGGATGGAACTAGAGGGTAATATGCTAAGTGAAATAAGTCAATCAGAGAAAGATAATTATCATATGATCTCACTGATATGAGGAATTTGTGAAACAAGACAGAGGATCATAGGGAAAGGGAGGGAAAAATGAAACAAGATGAAACCGGAAAGGGAGACAAACCATAAGAGACTCTTAATCTCAGGAAACAAACTGAGGGTTGCTGGAGTGGAGGGGGGTGGGAGGATTGGGGTGGCTTGGTGATGGACATTGGGGAGGGTATGTGCTATGGTGAGTGCTATGAACTGTGTAAGACTGATGAATCACAGATTCATCATACCCCTGAAACAAATAATACATTATATGTTAATAAAAATAAATAAATAAATTCATCCTTCTCTCCTTCTATGGCAACAGACCCTCCTAAAAGATCTGGCACATAGCACTTGGACATTGGGGAGGGTATGTGCTATGGTGAGTGCTATGAACTGTGTAAGACTGATGAATCACAGATTCATCATACCCCTGAAACAAATAATACATTATATGTTAATAAAAATAAATAAATAAATTCATCCTTCTCTCCTTCTATGGCAACAGACCCTCCTAAAAGATCTGGCACATAGCACTTGGATGTATCTTTGGGGTAAATACCCAGTAGTGCAATTGCAGGGTCATAGGGAAGCTCTATTTTTAATTTCTTAAGGAATCTCCACACTGTTTTCCAAAGTGGCTGCCCCAACTTACATTCCCCCCCAACAGTGTAAGAGGGTTCCCCTTTCTCCACATCCTCTCCAACACATGTTGTTTACTGTCTTGTTAATTTTGTCCATTCTGACTGGTGTAAGGCGGTATCTCAATGTGGTTTTGATTAAAAAACACCTTTGCCAGGAGCCTCCACAGAATAGTCAAGTGAGATTCTGGCTGCATCGCTATTTGTTAAAAACAAAAACAAAAACAAAACCCCAAAACTCCTCAGGTGATTCTAAGTACAGCTGAGGTTGAGACAAAGCCACTGGCTTAGAATTAGCCATATTTTGTAACTGAAGACTTAAAATCTTTCAGATTCTACTACCTTTGGTCATGGGCTGAATTGTGTCCCTCAAATCCATATGTTGAGGCCAGTACCTCAGAATGTGACTGTGTTTTGAGATAAGGCCTTTAGTAAGGTAATTATGTTAAAATGAGTTCCTATGTGTGGGCCCTAATCCAATATGAGTAGTGTCCCCATAAGAAGACATCAGGACACACACATGCACAGAGAACACAGCCATCTACAAGCCACGAGCAGAGGTCTCAGAAGAAACCAACCCTGCCGACACCTTGATCTTAGACCTTAAGTCTCTAGAGCTTAAGAAAATGAATTTGTTGTTTAAACCCCCTAGTGTGTGGTGCTTTGTTGGGACAGCCTAGCAAACGAATACAACTTTTAAACATCTGGTGCCTCTGGTCTTTCTTATTAAGTGCAGGCTCCTGAGGTTGGGGTGGGGGGGCTTGTCTTTCTGCCTTTGTTTCCTAATGTTCGTCTTGCAGTAGCGAATAGAGCAGTCCTTCAGTAAATACAATCAAACAACCACACCCAGGGTTTGTCCCTGAGTTTGTCCCAGGTCTGCAGCTCATGGACTATGTGATTGTTGGCTAAGGCACCAAGCTTTACAGCCTTCACCAGTAAAATGCCATTACTTCATGTGACCGCAGAGATAACGTGTGATGGAAAAACCTGTATGGTGGGAAATCTACCAAGATCTTTCTGAGGGTCTGTGTGACTTTGATTTTAGTGGAAGGGCTTACTGGGTAAATACTGAAAGAATGAACAGAGTGTCATGGCAAGTTCGTGCAAACTGTTTCTTCTATCAGCCCAGCTGCCCTTTTTATTTTTATTTTTAAAAGATTTTATTTATTTATTTGACAGACAGAGATCAGAAGTAGGCAGAGAGGCAGGCAGAGAAAGAGGAGGACGTAGGCTCCCTGGTGAGCAGAGAGCCCGATGCGGGGCTCGATCCCAGGACCCTGAGATCATGACCCAAGTCGAAGGCAGAGGCTTTAACCCACTGAGCCACCTAGGAACCCGCCAGCTGCCCTTTGTAAAAAAGATTTATGTATTTGAGTGAGAAAGAGAGAGAGAGAGAGAGCATGTGCACATGAGCACATAGGGGTAGGATCAGAGGGAGAGAATCTT
This sequence comes from Enhydra lutris kenyoni, assembly GCF_002288905.1. Classification (NCBI taxonomy): domain Eukaryota; kingdom Metazoa; phylum Chordata; class Mammalia; order Carnivora; family Mustelidae; genus Enhydra; species Enhydra lutris. The sequence goes on from NW_019154104.1 coordinate 5,498,219, forward strand.
CAAGCAGACTCCCTGCTGAGCACTGAGTCCGATTCAGGGCTCAATTTCATGATCCTGAGATCATGATCTGATTCCAAACCAAGAGTTGGTCCCTTAATGACTGAGCCAGCCAGGCGCCTCTGGCAGCCATTTTTAAAATTAGTTCTGACATTGATCTCCTCCAAGTTACAGTTTCCCTTTTTTTTTTTTTTCACGTTTACCGAATGCCTTGGGCCAGTTTGTGCATATCACATTCCAAATAAGACCCAACAATTTCATACACGACCCTTAAAATTTAAACGGCTACAGCCCTTTTGGAAAGCAATATCAAATTAAAGGTAAAAAGCTATTAAAATATTCATATCCCAATTTCTAGAAATTTCACTTCTGTTACTCAATTTGAGGGAAAGACGTTAACTAGAGAAATAAGTTTATTCATAAGCACATTCATAGCATTATATATAATAGTGAGAAATCAGCAACCATCTAAATGCCCAGTAAAAGATGTTAAATAAAATATAGAACATGCTCAACACAGACCGTTATGAAACTCAAAAGTGCAAGAAACACTTATATTTTGGTGTTTACTTAAGAAAAAGATGCAGAATACATATGTTAAAAATGCATAGAGATAAGGCAGAAAGAAAATCCAGCAAGGTGCTAATGATGGGGGAACAGAAGGCTAGCTGAGGACAAAGCAGAAGCTGGCACCCTACAGCACACGCACCCCCCCACCCCCTCACCCCTATGACATGTATAACATTCCTCAGGCACTCCTGGCTGCCCTAAAGGAAGAACAAATAGTTAACTTATAGAGACCACAATCTTGCAGGACCTGAGTCTCCCTCCATTTACAAATGTCCTAGTGATTTACAAAGAATAGACTTTCTTATCAATAGCCCAACTTCCAGACCCATAACTCAGTTCCTGAAGCCCTAATATCATCCTCCCCTCCATAAAATTGAGAGAGGCTGAGGCAGAGGTAAATGTAAATAAAGTTAAATTTCTTCTAAACCTAAAGCTCATTGATAAAGGATGTGTGATATAGTAGGAGTCTGACATTCCTCCAGAAAGCTCTCAACTATCTTCCTTTTAATGCCTTACTAAAGGAAAAATAACCTCAACTAGACAAATAGCAAAGCCTCCAGTATCCTGTGTGTCTTCTTTAATACACGAAAGTTCTTTCAAACCCTCCCTTTTCTTTACCTCCTCCAACCCCATAGTATATAATCAGCCATCCCTCACAACCCCGGGGCGGCAGCTCTTTCTGCCCAGGAGTCCTGTCCGGATGCCTTAATAAACCACCATTTTATACAAAAGATGTCTCGAGAATTCTTTCTTGGTCTTTGGCTCTAGACCACCCACCAAATCTCACTTATATTCTAAAACTTCATCACTAATAACGTGGGTGCCTTAGCTGGTGGGATCGTGTGTGATCTCCTGCTTTCCTTCTACCTCTCTGGAGTTTCTGACATTTTTTCCTACAGTGTATAGGTATTGCATTTATCGTGCCCCCCCAAAAAATGAAAATAGAGTTAATATAAAACAACCAACAACAAAAACAGAAACAGGACCCAGGAGATCCAAGTCACCTGGGGATTCAGCTATCCCATTACAGGGCACACAAATGGTCGCATGCCATTTAGCGGATGATGGGGTTCTGGCATGGTGACATCCCTCCCAGAACGTTTTCCTGGTGTGGGTGTAAAACACATCCTAAGGAAGTCCCAGTGCTTACAGGGAGGCAAAGGGCAGACGCTGCCAAAGTGCTGTTTCAGCAACTTCTCATCCATCCCTTTAACAAAACATTCTCCTTAATTAATTTAACAGAAACCTGTCGATGAAAGTCAATATTTACACAAACCTGCAACCCTGATAAGGCATGTATGTTATTCTTACATTTTGCAGCATACTCTGCAGAGTGGTCCCTACCTCTGGAGTGAGCGACACAGCTATTGTGCTGGCCCATGAGCCAGGAGTCTGGGGGTTGACTCATTGCCTCTCTTGCCTCTCTCGGTGCCGTGCTGGTCCTTCAAGTCCTGCTTATGAAAGACTCTGAGTCTCTCTCCCTCCATCCACTTCTCTCTGTGGCTAATGCCACCACCATCTCTCCCTCAACAAGTATAATCACCTCCAAGCTGGAGACCGGTCTTCCTGCTAAATTAATCCTTCTCAACATCCAAAGAACAAATAATCCAGTCAAGAAATGGGCAGAAGACATGAATAGACATTTCTCCAAAGAAGACATCCAATGGCCAACAGACACATGAAAAAGTGCTCCACATCACTCGGCATCATGGAAATCCAAATCAAAACCACAGTGAGATATCACCGCACACCAGTCATAATGGCTAAAATGAACGAGTCAGGAAACGACAGGTGTTGGCGAGGATGTGGAGAAAGGAGAACCCTCCTACACTGTTGGTGGGACAGTCACTCTGGAAAACAACATGGAGGTTCCTCAAAAAGTTGAAAATAGAGGTACCCTATGACCCAGCAATTGCACTACTGGGTATTTACCCTAAAGATACAAATGTAGTGATCTGAAGGGACACGTGCACCCGAATGTTTATAACAGCAAGGTCCACAATAGACAAACTATGGCAAGAGCCTAGATGTCCATCAACAGATTAATGGATAAAGAAGATGTGGTATATATACACAATGGAATACTATGCAGCCATCAAAAATGAAGTCTTGCCATTTGCAATAACGTGGATGGAACTAGAGGGTAATATGCTAAGTGAAATAAGTCAATCAGAGAAAGATAATTATCATATGATCTCACTGATATGAGGAATTTGTGAAACAAGACAGAGGATCATAGGGAAAGGGAGGGAAAAATGAAACAAGATGAAACCGGAAAGGGAGACAAACCATAAGAGACTCTTAATCTCAGGAAACAAACTGAGGGTTGCTGGAGTGGAGGGGGGTGGGAGGATTGGGGTGGCTTGGTGATGGACATTGGGGAGGGTATGTGCTATGGTGAGTGCTATGAACTGTGTAAGACTGATGAATCACAGATTCATCATACCCCTGAAACAAATAATACATTATATGTTAATAAAAATAAATAAATAAATTCATCCTTCTCTCCTTCTATGGCAACAGACCCTCCTAAAAGATCTGGCACATAGCACTTGGACATTGGGGAGGGTATGTGCTATGGTGAGTGCTATGAACTGTGTAAGACTGATGAATCACAGATTCATCATACCCCTGAAACAAATAATACATTATATGTTAATAAAAATAAATAAATAAATTCATCCTTCTCTCCTTCTATGGCAACAGACCCTCCTAAAAGATCTGGCACATAGCACTTGGAAAAAAAAAAAAAGACACATCCTGTCTGCTTGCAATCAGGCGAGTTTATGTGGCTACAAGAAGTGACTGGCAACCTCAGTATCGTGTGTGTCCTCGTCTTCCCCTGGCCCCTTCCCATCGGCAGGAATGAGGGCATGGTAGTCATGGCATCAAATTCTTTCCTTACTAAGAGGACATCACTGAGCAGCCAGCTGATAGGCTGCTGTATGAGACTCCATCAGCTGCAGTAACAAAACATCACAGACTTAGCAGCTTAAAACAACACAAATTTGTTGCCTTAGTGTTCTGGAGGTAAGAAGTCTGAAAACACTTTCACTGAGCTAAAGTCAAAGTATGGGTTGAGTTTTCCCTTTCTGGAGGATCTGAGGGGAGAAAGCTTTCCCTTGTCTTCTTCACCTTCTAGATCTGTGTTCCTTGTATCCCTCGGCCCACAGCCCCGGCCCACTGTGGCATCTTCAAAACCTTCTGCTTCATTGTCATGTCACCTTCTCCTGCTCACAGGACTCCTCTGTGTCCTTCTTGCGTGCATTCTTATGATTACAACAGGCCCACTCAGACGACCCAGGTTATCTCCCTATTTCAAGATCCTTAATGTGATCACATCTATCTAGTCCCTATTCTGATAAAAGGTAATCTTAACAGGTTCCAGGGGTTAGGACGTGGAGCTACGCTGGGGGGTAGGGAGAGATATTATTCAGGCTACCACAGACATTAAATACAATCTCTCATGAAAATGCACATGTGATTTTGGGCATATGACCCAGAAGGCATTCAAAGAATTGAGTGGCAATGCTTAACAAAATTTTCTTCCATTCTCATTTGCCTATTCATGTAAATAAGGCTTTTTGGATGCTGATATTCAAATGAGAAATAGGGATAGAATTTATTCTAAACCCATCTCTTTCTAGCTGTAAGTAACATTCATTCATTGATACATCAATTGGAAAAAATTATAAAGCCCCATTCATCTCATTTAGAAATGTATTTCCAGTAAAATCTCACTTTTCAAGTCTAAGAGTTATTTTTCCAAGGATGTTACATATTCATGGGAGCTTGGTCATTTGTGTACTGCTAATACTTGGGAGAGTAGATCAGAAAGAAATTTAAAAATATTTTTAAGCCTGATAATCACTGGTAATGAGAAAAATTAAATTTCAATTTGTGTATATACTTTTGTTGTAGGAAAAGGATGATGAAGAAAGACTTAGGTATAAAATGTATTTACTTGTATAAATTTCTGTGGGGAAAAGGAACAGATGGATAACCAGGTTCCAAGAGAAAATGAAATACTATAAAATTTCTGACAGCTAAAGAAGAGCTTGTTCATGTATTATTAAAATAAGTGGTGGTTGGTGGGTATAAAATTGACTATCGTAGTGAGACCACTGGGTCCATTTATAAGAAAGACAGGTTAGTTTTGTTTTTAAATATCAATATTTATAATGTACCAAAAAATCCATTTTTACTATTTATAGTTATGAAGAAATTCTAGATGCCAACTTAAACATGTGTTAGTTTTCCAAAATTCTTGTGGAACGTTTATGAATAAAGAGTTTGAAGACAACTGCTTATGAGTATCAGCTTGTTAGGGGAACAGCCCCCACTCCGGCCGTGGTAGGGCTGTCTTGCTTGAACCACAGTGTCACAAAGTGTCCTTGTGCCCTCAGGAAGGAGAGTGTCTCAGTGGCCATGGCAGCTTGATCAACAGAACAAGGCAAAACACCCAGACTCCGCTACCCATCAGCTCACTCATTCCCTTCCCTACCCTGCTCAGTGCGACACATTTGTTTGTGGTCCCTCAGCCTCAAGGACTTACACCCTGGTTGCTGGCACTGTGCCCGGTTGTAAGAAGAGACCTTTTGTGGCTCCAGATAATTAAGTTCTGACCACAAGCTGCTACCCCAGAGCTAAATACAGAATTGCCTGCTTCACCATCAGAAAAACAAAGCAAGACACCAGTGACACTTATTCACAGCCTGTTACGAGACTATTTTATGAGTGGAATCTATATAAGGTGATCCTTTTGGGTGAACAGAAATGAGATAAAACTCTAAGTGAACTCTTGGAGGGGATCGATGATCTTTGCTGGAATGGTGCAAGCACGCACACAGCGCGACACGCACGCACCCACTTGAGGAATGAACAGAACAGAAACCAAGACTCAACGTGTGCCCAGCCGTGGGTGCTCTGGGTGCAGAGTGGGAACAGGATGCAGAATTGGTTGATGCAAGTATCATATATCAAAAATTAATAAAAGAAAATGGATAGCCAGCAGAAATCAAAAGGAATAAAGAAAGAGGGTGGGAAATCTCTAAGCAAAGGTAAACTTCCCAAATCAAAGCAGACTCCAGGGGTGCATGGGTGGCTCAGTGGGCTAGGCCTCTGCCTTCAGCTTGGGTCGTGATCTCGGGGTCCTGGGATCGAGCCCAATGTCGGGCTCCCTGCTCAGCGGGGAGCCTGCTTCCCCCTCCCCCTCTGCCTGCCTCTTTGCCTGAGCAAAGTGATCACTCTGTCTCTGTCAAATACATATAAAATCTTAAAAAAAAAAAAAAAAAGCAGACTCCATCATGGTTTGGGCAGGAGTGGGAAGGACAGTGGGGCTCTAAGCCATCCCGTTTAGCCCTGTATCTTGGCTCTGTCATTTGCAACCTTTGTGACCTTGGACCAGAAACCTAATTTCCGTGTGCCTCAGTTTCTTCAAATGTAAAACAGGAATTCTATCTCTTGAGGCTGCTGTGAGGGTTGAAAGAGCACTTCAGACAATGCTAATGATTGTGAGTTAGTATTCTTAAAAATGAATACTTCTCCAACACTGAATTCTCATCACTGACTAGACCTTGGGACAGAGCTGCCAGCCCAGATGGGTGTGTTCTAAAGGGCTTTCCTGGGGAAGCCTCAGATGCCAGTGTGCACATGCAAGGGGAGGGGGTTGGGGGGCAAGGGGCAGAGGGAGAGAGTGAATCTTAAGCAGGCTCTATGCTCAGCATGGAGCCCTACACAGGGCTCGATCTCACAACCCTGAGATCATGACTTGAGCCAACATCATGAGCTGAAAGCTTAACCCACTGAGCCACCCAGAAGCCCCAGCCCTGCAAGGAATCTTAACCAAAGACGGAAATTGAAATTTAGCATTGAGCTGGCTAACTGAGTTTGTTGGGGGCCTCTCTGATACCAGTTATGAACCTACTGTTGTTACTGAATTTACAAAACCTTAGGAGAAGAGAAGACCACAGTGGTGCATCACCGCATTTCCCAGGACTCAATCACTTGCAAGAAATGGACTCTCAGGGTGCCTGGGTGGCTCTGTCGAATGAGCCTCTGACTCTTGATTTCAGCTCAGGGCATGATCTCAGAGTTGTGAGATCGAGTCCTGTGTTGCGCTCCCCACTCAGTGGGGAGCCTGCTTGAGACTCTCTCCCTCTGCGCTCCCCCCATAAAGAAGTGAAATCTTAAAAAAGAAAAAAAAAAAAAAAAAGGAATGGACTCCCAGTTCAGCTCAGTTTAAGCTGGAAAGGAATGACTTATACGACCAGACCATAAGGAAGTGGTCCTTCTTTGGGGAAGGTGGATCCAGGCAGGAAGACTAGTCTCATCTTTCTCATCTCTTGTCTTTTTTACATGTTAGCTTGTTGGGAGAAAATTCTAGTGTTTCTGCATATCTTCTGTGCTTTGTCCAAGGATGTTTCCAAAACTGCTCTGAGGCAGGGAGCAGCTAGGATTTGGCAATGCCATCTTAGATATGATACAAACACCACAAACAAAAAAGAAAGAATAGACAAAACTGAACTTCATCAGAATTTAAAACTTTGGTGCATCAAAGGACATTGTCAAGAAAGGGAAAGGACAGCCTGTAAAGTGGGAGAAAGTATTTGGAAATCATATATCTGAAAAGGATTAGAAATCTAGTGATTTATTTATTTATTTATTAGACAGAGACTACAAGTAGGCAGAGAGGCAGGCAGAGAGAGAGGGGAAGCAGGCCAAGCAGAGGGTCCGATGCTGGGCTTGATCCCAGAACCCTGGGATCATGACCTGAGCCGAAGGCAGAGGCTTTAACCCACTGAGCCACCGAGGCACCCCTCTAATGATTTTTAAAAAGATTTTATTTATTTATTTGACAGAGACACAGCAAGAGAGGGAACATAAGCAGGGGGAGTAGGAGAGGGAGAAGCAGGCTTCCTACTGTTGCAGGGAGCCCTACGTGAGACTCAACCACGGGACCCTGAGATCATGACCTGAGCCGACAGCTGTTGCTTAACGACTGAGCCCCCCAGGCACCCCAGTGATCCAGTGATTTTGTATCCATAACATATGAGGAACTCTTAGAACTCAACAACTAAAAGACAAACAACCCAATTAAAAAATGGGCAATGGAATTGAATAAACATTTCTACTAAGAAGATACACAAGTGACCAATATATACATGAAAAGATGTTCTACATCATCAGTTAGCAGGAAAATACAAACTAAAACCACAGCAAGACACCAGTTCACACCCACTAGGATGGCTATAATAATGAAAAGAAAACAAGTATTGGTGAGGGTCTAGAGGAATCCGAACCCTTGTACATTTCTGGTGGGTTATAAAATGTTGCAGCTGCTGTAGAAAACAGTATGGTGGTTCCTCAAAAAGTTATATACAGAATTACCCTATGCCTGGCCACTCCACTTCCAGATATAGATACAGATATAGATATATAGATATACACATACCCAGAATGGACAAGTATTTGCAGGAGAATGTTGGCTGTAGCACTATTATAATAGCCCTAAAAGTAGAAACCACCCAAAAGCCCACGCATCCTCAAGCACTGATCCATGCTACAACGTGCATGAACCTGGAAAACATTATGTTACCTGAAAGAAGCCAGATCCAAAAGGTTACACATTGTATGATTTCATTTCTATGAAACATTCTAGACAGATAAACCCATAGAGACAGAAGGCAGATGGTGGTGGCCAGGGACTAAGAGGAGGGACAGATGGGGGGCAGGGAACTCTTAAAGGTAAGGTTTCCTATCAGGATGATGGGAATATTTCAGAAGGACATAGAGGTTGTGGTCGCAGAACACTGTGAATGTACTAAACACCGCCAGATCTTGCACTTTAAAATGCTTCCTTTTGTTATATAAATTTCACCTCAACTTAAAAACAATAACGTTAAGGCCCCCCGCTGGGAGAAAAGTTGACCTTATTGGCTTGTCAGAACCCATGTGGACACAGAGCTCATGCTTCCTGGACGCTGAAATACACCGTCTAAATCTACCTGGGATTTTTGTTTCCTTTCTGGCAGAATCTCCAGAAGCGCGGTAGGCTGACCCAGCCGGGTCCCGCTGCTTACAACCTGCTTGTGGCTTGAAAGGCCTCAGTATCCCCTGATGAACACGGACCAGCAGGGCATGTGAGACTTCTGCCCACGGGCTTGGTGCGCCATAGCAACAAAATGCGCGATAGCAAATTCTGCTCACACATCATGCTTGTTTTCACCCACATCGTGCCAAGAAAATCTGTGGGCAAAGAAAGTGCCAAACACTTAGTGGGTTAGGGACACCTATTCCAAGAGGATATGGATTTAAAAGCAGGCTTCCAAAAAAAACGTTAGGAGGCTGCAGCCTGGAAGGGGAACAAGGGCTTCTTTAAGTGTCTTATATTTTGATCTGAACTATGGTTATGTGGATATAATACATGTGAAGAGTGCAAACAATAAATATAAAAATTTATCAAGCCCTATACCCAAGATTTGTACACTTGACTGCCTATATGTCGTTATCTTATTTAAAAATTGGGGGAGGGCAAGAAGGAAACAATATACTTGGAATCCTTCCATCTAAACAGATAAAAATCCTTCCCGAGCAGATTAACAACATTGTGCCAGAGCTAGATGCTGCCCTTTAGAATGATTTGCGTGACAATAGTGGATTCTAGGATTCTAGCTCTGGTTCCTAATCCCAGTTTATTGAAAATTCACCTGAAGAGCTTTCTATAAATACCAAGGCCTGGGCACCACCCATGGAGAAGCTGATTTAATTGGCATGGGATGAGAATATCATTTTATGGTCCCCGTGGGGTTTTATCAGGAGTGGACAAACTGATCTGCGAGTGAAGTCAGCCTGTTGCCTGTTTTTGTAAATAAAGAGTTGCTAGAACCCAGCCACCGAACCTTCATCTATGTAAGTCCCCAGCTGTTTTCACACAACAGCAAAGTTGAACAGGTGTGCCAGAGACCATTGGGAATGCAAGCTTAAAATATTGACTAGCTGACCCTTTATAGAATAAGTCTGCCAATCCCCTAATCAGACCCGGACCACACATTTGAGTCACCCGGGGAGTTTATAAATCACTCAAATGTCCAGTACCCCCAGGAAACCTCTGAGGCCAACTTTCCAGGGTAGGGCCTTCGGTATGATTTCTTTGTAAATTCCAGGACAGTTCATGAGGAGCCCTGATTCCTGAAGTATTGTCCTTGATGCTCTGGGGTAATGCAGTTCCTAGTGTAGCTCAAGAACCAACAACAGTGGGATGGCTGCCCCCAGATCATATGAGGAACTTAATAAAACTCAGATTCCCAGCCTTCCCCCTTCAGAGACTCTGAGTCAGTAGGTCTGGAGGAGGGTCCATCAACTGCTATCATAAAAAAATAATGACCTCCACTCACAACTCTGGGTCTGGGAATGTTCATATTCAGGGGCTGAAACGAGACCAGGTCCCAGCCCCAACACCTCGAAGGCACAGTACTGGCTGGCCACCCGAGTGGGCAGTGGGTCAGTAGGAGCCAAGTGACTTTGATCTGACTTTGGCTTTAAGTGCAATCAAGAGTAGGTTCTGCCCGGGCCCCACTTTGAGGGCATCCGAATGTCTGCACTCCGCAACTGCACGGGAAGTGATCAGAGGAGGACCAGCAACTGCATGCAGAGATAAGGGCTACTTAGCCAAAAAGGAAACCGGCACTTTGGGGCTGCTAATGGAGAGGCCGGTGATCACCGAGCAATGAACTCCCTCAGGATGGTGGCGGCCGTCTGCTTCCAGAAAAGAAACCAGCAAACTCACTCACTCTGGAGGATGGATGACTCACAACAATATCCCAAGAATCAGGCGCACACACCTTCTGGGGCGGAGACACAAAGTAATCGGCCAAAAAACCACGCCCACAGGGTGCCAATTACTGTACAGGAAAGAAGAATGACTGAAATACACAAACTCAGCCCTTCTGTGTTAGAACACGTGGGAAGAGCTGCTGTATTTAAGGCAGGGATTAGCTGGGCTTTGCAAGGGCCAACAGGATAAATCCTCAAAATTCTCAAACTTGGTTGCACTTAGAATCACCCAGGGAGGTTTTCTTTTAAAATCCTGAAGTCCAGGGCATCCCCCAAACTGCTTAAGTCAGAATCTCTGGGTGTGGCAACCAGGTATGACGGAATTGTTAAAGTTCCTCACCCGACTTCCACACGCAGCCAAGTTTGGGTGGCCTGGGCCACACACTGGGAGGTCTAAGGGAGCCAGTTCAATGGATAAGCAATGTTAGAAAGCTGTCGGAAGCTCAGGGAAAGAATTGTGGGGAGAAGCCAATGGCTGACAGTGCACAGTCTACAAATGGGTGTGGAGGGGGCGGGCATGGCATCAGCTGTGATTCCCGAGAAATGTGCTGATATGGCACAAACCAGGGGTCTCACTGGGAAGGGAGCCCTGGTGCTCATGCGAGAGCTGCAGTGGGAACTCTGGTTTGCATTGTCCATTGGTCTGGGAGATTGTGACCCCACCATATCTTGGGGAATAATTTTAGACTTACAGAAAACTTGTGAAGATAATGAAGAAAGTTCTTATATATCCCTCACCCAGTTTGGCCCAATGTGAATGTCTACATTACCATATTTGTCAAAATATGGTTAGAAAAAAACTAACATTGGTACATAACTACTGACTGAAACCCAGACTTCATTTGGATTTCAACAATTTTTCCACCAATGTCCTTTCTCTGTTCTAGGACCCGATCTAAGGTCATTTGGTTAGATGTCTCATTTGGACCCCACCACTTTTGAAGACTTCAAATGCTTGCCTTGAAACTCATTTTTCATTCTGCCTTTATGAATGTGTGGATTTTAATCTGAATTTTACCAAGACTGCAGAAATTTCCTTGACAAAAAATTTTCCATTAGAAGCCACTTTATTTCCTCAACAGTCATTCCGTTCTGCATAAACTATTACCATGTTTTCCCCCTTTAAAATCTTTCAAAATTCCAAAATTTTTTTCAAAATGGGATTTCTTTTCTCATCTAAAAAAACTACCAAAAATATATGTCTCATCAATTACTTCTTGTCTTTGAGTACTGTCTATCATGGTTTCCAATCATCCAAGTTTTCCTTGATGACCACATTTCTACCAAGATCATTTTCCTGGATCAAAATTACACATATCCAGATTTTGCCAACATTACAGATTGATTTTTAAAAAATCCATTTTACATGTGCATGTTCCCTTCTGTTGGTTGTGTACTGCGTGGGTTTTTCTTTCACATCTCCATTTTACCCCCGTTCAATTGTGGTACTTTTCAACCTTATCAACAAGCTTACATTTTTTAGTTTCTTATGTGTGAAGAATTTTATTACGTGCTGTGTTAATACTGTTGCCAGTTTCATTTTGCATTGGCTATTTCAACCAGTAATAGAGAATTTGGATAAAAGACAATAATTTGTTTTGTTTGGTTAGGTAAGCCACAGAAGAATTGAGGGGTGCTTCTCAGACATCCTGGGGACTCCATCCTATCCAGTATGGATCTATTGTATCGCTCGTCCCGTTCTTCTGAAAGCTGGAACTCACGTGACGTGGCATGGATGGGAAGAGCAAGGACAAATGGCGGGTCAGATCGTTCCAACGAGCCATTCCATAAATATTTTTTTCTTTTGATGCTTGCACATCAGTAGTACTTTGCCCATAGAATGCAGGGTAAATGGCACCCTTGGAGTTGTGCAGGATGGCAGCCTGCTGTATGCCCAGCTGCAGAAGATCAGCAAAAGAGAAGACACGTGAGCAGGGCGAACCAAGTTGAGTAGGACATTGGGCTGAATACTGCGCGGAGACGAAGGACCAGAAATGGGGCTGAGGCAGAGGCTTGGTCAATGGGGAGTCCTCGTTCTTGAAAGTGGGGTACAAAGTCAGGCTGGGGCCAGCCTCGTGGTTGATTTACTGCACTATTGGTGTAGGCTCCTTAAACTCCCCCCAGAGCCTGGCGGATGGCCTCGTGCTCCATCTGTGAAGGTTGCATAGACAAGGGCAGAGGCAGGAAATTACTAGAGAAAGTGATTCATCTGAGGAAATCAGAAGCCTTATTTATTTAGGAGAAAATGTAAGGGAAAGTGTAGCACACTGCCCGTGCGGAGGGAAGGCAGCTTTATTGCTACAGCCAAGCCACTCAGGGTCATGATGCCTCAATGAGAAGGGGCAGCGACCTCTGTGACCTCAGCCACAGCAACTTCTTGCTGGACACATCTTCAGAGGCAAGGTAACCAAAAGTAAAAATGAGCTATGGCGACTTCCTCAGGATAAAAAGCTTTTGCACAGCAAAAGAAATCACCAACAAAACTGAAAGGCAACATATGGAGTGGGAAAAGATATTTGTAAATGATGTATCAGATAAAGGGCTAGTATCAAAAATCTATAAAGAACATAAGAAACTCAACACCCCCAAAAGAAAAAATCCAGCCAAGAAAGGGGCAGAAAACATGAACAGACATTTCCCCAGAGAAGACATCCAAATGGCCAACAGACACAAGAAGAAATGATCAACATCACTAGGCTTCAGGGAAATACAAATCAGAACCACAATGAGATACCACCTCATACCAGTCAGAATGGCTAAAATGAGCAAGTCAGGAAAGGACAGATGCTGGCGAGGATGCGGAGAAAGGGGAAGCCTCCTACACTGTTGGTGGGAATGCAAGCTGGTGCAACCACTCTGGAAAACAGAATGGAGGTTCCTCAAAAAGTTAAAAATAGAGCTACCCTACAACTCAGCAATCACACTATTGGGTATTTATCTAAAGGATACAAAAACAGTGATTTGAAGAGGCACATGTAACTTACTACTTATAGCAGCATATCCACAATAGCCAAAATATGGAAAGAGCCCAGACATCCATCGACAGATGAATGAATAAAGATGTGTGTGTGTGTGTGTGTGTGTGTGTGTGTGTGTGTGTGTAATGGAATGTTACTCAGCCATCAAAAAGAACAAAAGCTTACCATTTGCAATGGCATGGATGGAAGAAGGCATTATACAAAGCGAAATAAGTCAGTCAGAGAAAGACAAATACCAAAAGATTTCACTCATATGTGGAATTTAAGAAATAAAACAGACGAACATAGGGGAAGGGAAAGAAAAATATGATAAAAACAGAGAGGGAGGCAAATGGTAAGAGACTCTTAAGTATAGGAAGCAAATTGAGGGTTGCTGGAGGGGAGGTGGGTGAGGGTGGGGTAACTGGGTGATGGGCATGAAGGAGGGCACGTGATGGAATGAGCCCTGGGTGTTACATGCAACTGATGCATCACTAAACTCTATCCCTGAAACTAATAATACACTATGTTAACTTAAATTTAAATAAAAACATTTAAAAAGAAACAAAGTGGAATATTCTAGAAAGAGAGAAAGACTCAACCCTTCTCGAGATGCCCCTTTCCAAGCAGTACAAGTCAACATCTCTCTGCTCGGTTTCAGGGCAATAAAAGGAAACCCTTCACTGTGTCTTCCATGCTGCACTCTCCCACTGACTGGCAGATTGGGATAAGTGAAACTGACAGAAAAGGAGCACAGCTGGGAAATAAAGGATAATTGGGCTTGAGTAGGAAATAGTGATTCCCCTCATGCTTCCCCTGGGCTAATCGACCACATCCACTAAAGCCACCAAAGGCACGGTCTTATCTGTATGAGAGATGTAACATTCAGACCAAAGTGAATAAATGCGTAAGTGGCTTGAGCATCTGTTCAGCAGCTACCCAGTCAAGAAACTGAAAATTTCCAGAACCTCAAATGGACTGTCGGCTTTCCAACCTCCATCTGATGTGTCCCAGGACAGTTTTGTGACGTGCACAGATCTGAAGGGAGAAACATGGCTTTGTCTCCTAAAGACCCACAAGATTCGGAGACCTCTAGATACGTACTCAGGCATTTTCAGCTTTGGTGGTTTTAAGGCAATATTCAGGGAATTAATTATTAAGATGGAGAGGCGGGGAATTCCTGATTCAAGACATCCCTGGTAAGGCTCAGGGATACACATTTTTGACAAGTGCCCCAGAAGATCTGATAGCAGGTGGTCTCCAAAGATACCACACTTTGGAGGGAGATACTTGGTATCTACGGAAGCTTAGCTTAGCACAAGCAGGTGCCATGTGAGTTCTTTATGTCCTTGATACTCAAAATGTGGTCCTGGGTCAGCGGTCACAGTGGCCCCCGGACCCTTGATGGGAATGCAGAGCCCTAGGCCCAGTTCAGAGCATCTGCATCAAATGCACTTAAATAAGATCTTCCAAGTCATTGGTGTGCACATGAAAGTTTTCACTGGGGGCGCCTGGGTGGCTCAGTGGGTTAAAGCCTCTGCCTTCGGCTCAGGTCATGATCCCAGGATCCTGGGATGGAGCCCCGCATCAGGCTCTCTGCTCAGTGGAGAGTCTGCTTCCCCTCCACCCCCAACTGCCTTTCTGCCTACTTGTAATCTCTGTCAAATAAACAAATAAAATCCTAAAAAAAAAAAAAAAATTTTACTGTGTATACATCTCTGGGTTCATGGAAGACGAGTTCTCAATGGGAGCATCACTGCCCCTAGAGGCCATTTAGGAAACGGGCATTGGCAAGTGGTTTCGTTGTTGTCGGGATTTAGCATTCTGTGGGCAGGTGCCAGAGATGCTAGATGTCCTGTCACGTGCCATCAGCACATTAAAGGACAGTCCCACAACCTGCATGACTTCCAAACATCCTGCTGGATATTCACGCATACAGAACACCTGCCTGGATTGACCTGAGCTCAGAATCTAATTCTTGTTTTACAAATAAAACCCCCTTTTGCATAATTTTAATAGACACTGAAATTTCCAGGAATTCAACTGCCATTTAAGTTGAAGGAAGATTCAACAAATGTTGAATTTTAAGTGTTATCAAGAGCTAGTCACCATCTGTGATGGTAATTTCATTTGCCAACTTGACTGGGCTAAGAAATGCCCAGATAGCTAGTGGGACATTATTTTTGGGTGATTCTAAGAGCGTGCCTCTGGAAGAGATTAGCATTTGAATCAGCACACTGATGAAAGAAGATGGCCCATCCTAATACAAATGGGTATCACCTAATCAGTTGAGGGCCTGACTGGGGTGGGGGGAGTTGAGACAGGGAGAGTTTTTTTGCTTGCTCTGTTTGAGCTGAGACATCTATCTCCTCCTATCTTTAGACATCGGCGCTCCTGGTTCTTAGGCTCTTGGACTCGGATGGGGACATATACCATCACACTCCCAACACTCAGGCATCTGGACTCCAGCTGGATTATACCACTGGCTTTCTGGGTTCTCCGGCTTGCCGACAGCAGACTGTGGGCCTTGTTGGCCTTCATAACCCCATGAGCCCATTCCTATAATAAATCACCGCATATCTGTATCTATTTGCCTCCAATTGGTTTAATTTCTCCCGAGCACCCGCACACACCACCATCAGCGGCAGTAGCAGGTGCAGTGATGTGTGGCCCACCTGAGCTGGTCGACCAGTAGGAGCAAGCCCCTCCCTGCTCCTGATTCAGACCCTTGCATTTATCCACTGACATCCAGATTATTTTACCATAAAACATTTTCCTTTGTTTCTTCTATGATCAGCAGGTCTGTGTGCTGTCTTTTGAACATCATGCGTATTGATAGCTTGTTTTATCTATTAGGTTTCATCTCAAAATTGTGAAGGAATATTTTATATTTAAAGTTTCACTTTGGTATGATAAGAAAATTTTCATTATAGAAAGGAAGTTGTTGGGTAAGACCAAGCTGAGAGGGGCTGTTTCTGGTGGATTTGCTTCATTTTTTCAGACAAAGGATCTGAATCCCAGGGAGGTAGAGGGCCCGAGGTCACAGGGGCAATTTGGATCAGAAACCCAAGAATCCAGCCCCTGCGGGGACTGGCCTCCTGCCACCAGCATTCCCCTCCCGGCCTGTCCAGCTGTCGGGGGAGCTCCTCGTCTCCAGAGCAAACCTCCTTTTCTGCCCCTGCTCTTGCCAAGGCCCTGGACAATGACTTATAATATCATGTAGCCTCAAGGAAGCACAAAACCTTTGTTGGACTCTTGATTATTATCCCCTTTTTTTTGACCCAAGATCTTTTCCTGAGAAACAAATTATAAATTATGAAATAAATGGAGCTCTTGTTCCTGACTCTCTTTGGGCAGGAATTGTCACCTTGTCTGTTTGGAGCTGGGAGGGGATTCAAGAAATGTGGCAAGAAGAGAAATAATTCCTTCCTTGAATTTGGAAGGCAATGGATTTTGTAGCTAAAGACCCTAATAGGATTTTAAGCCTATTAGGACACTATCATTCTCAATGACAGCAATCCAGGGCCCCAGGATGGGAGGCACTAATCTGCATATCCAGAGTGTCCCCACACATGTAGAGTGTCCCCACAAATGTGTAGGAACTTGTGTTGCTCAAACATTGGATGTTCTGCTACTTGCTTTTTTCTGAACATGAACATCAAATGACACCTCCCACCCCTAACAGTCATCATTTTAGACACGGGCTACAAAGGAGATAAATTGGGGTGGGGAGGCACTTCCCCATAGGCGATAAGAAAAGATCTCATGTCTTCAGGGGAGGCGAAGGATGGTGACCCAGTTTCACATGGAGCCGAGAGAAGGAAAAGGAAGTCAAAGGTCTTGACGTTGGAGGAAGCTTCAAGGACTGGAACAGAAAGGAGACCCTACAGGTGAGAGACAGCATTGTTGAATGTCTTGGAGGGGGAGAGATGGACCCCGCACCCCAGAGCCCCACCCCCACTGTTGTAAATAGCAAAATGGAGCAGGAAAGTAGTCAACGTCCCAATTTAGGACGACCACATCTCACAAAGGAAGGCATTCCTTGGGACTCTCCCATCTTCCTTGCTAAGCCTGAGTAGAGCAAATCTTCCCTTGGGCTTTCCTGGTTATCCTATGAGAACACATGGTTGGGGAGAGAAATGGACAATGGATATCACCCTCGTGGGACAATTCTGGAAGAACCCTTCAGATTATCACACAAAGGCTTCCAGGAAATTTCCAAAAGATAAAACAACCAACCAAATTATGTATGTTCCAAAACATGGTAATGCATGTTGTGACAAGGACACGGAGTCCTGTTGCCAGCTGGGGGCTTGTCATGTGAAGGGAGGAAAGTGGCTTCAGAGAACTTGTGTTTTCAGTGAGGCTGAAACTCACCAAAGACTTGCCTGCAGAGGAATGGATTTGAACTAGTATCTACAAAAAAGAATGGTATCGTTTTAAAGGAGGGACATGCCCAGAGACTGACTCCGTTCCTGACACCCAAGAAGAACGCAGGAAGAGGCCAGACAGTGTGAAAAGGAGAAAGCTCAAGGGGTTGAGTGAGGCTTTTATTCCATGGTGTCCTTGAGGATGAACAAGTGTGCGAAGGCTCAACTAAGCAGAGGAAACGATGTTGAAGGGAAACAGGGCAGTGGAGGGAGGACTGTGAGCTGTCAGAGAGGAAAGATCAGGAGAGGATCTTGAGCATGACACTGGACCAAAGCAGCTGACTCCTGCCAACCGGACGTGTGCAGAGACAAAGCGGCTTGAGGAAGCTGGGAGGCTGAGCTTGAGCATGTAGATAAAATCCATACTTCGTTCAACCTATAGAAAGAAAGGAGAGTCTTTTTTTTTTTTTAATTTTTAAAGATTTTATTTATTTACTTGACAGACAGAGACCACAAGTATGCAGAGAGACAAGCAGAGAGAGAGGAGGAAACGGGCTCCCTGCAGAGCAGAAAGCCTAACTTGGGGCCTGATCCCAGGACACTGGGACCACGACCCAAGCCGAAGGCAGACGCTTTAACCCACTGAGCCACCCAGGTGCCCCAATAAAGGAGAGTCTTATAGATCTCTCTGGCCCAAGGGAGGGACAGAGACTCCTTTCTTTCCTTGGGCTGGAGGGGATGTGCTCGTCTCCCTGTATTTTTCGATTTCCAAAAACACCTGCATTGTTTTTCATGGGAAGAGTTCCTGGAAAAAATAACCCAGGTCGCCTTTAGAATTCCCGAAGTGTTAATTAACAAAGCTCAAAGTCCTCAGACTCGAATGTCTGGTATCTTAGACGAAAGCTTTCCGACTCAACTGGAAAATAGCAACCAAAGAGAGAGAAACTTAGTGTGAACATCCAAGGAAACACATCATACTGATTTAGAAGCTCTGTGGAATGGCTCCAGTTTCCAAGGACTATGTATAGACAAGGGGAGGAATTTCACGGCAAGACACGGGAGACAATATACCATCCATGTCACTGACTGCCAATAACCAGAAAGGCAGCAGGATTGAGGACAACGTTCAGAGCATGTCTGTGTTAGGGTAGGGGTTGAATTTATGGGGTCTGGGGTCCAACCATCCAGGACTGAATCCTGCCTTTACTGCCAGGCATTTGAGCAAAGGCAAGAGTTTTGCTTCACTCCTTTAAGACACTCTAGTAAATGCAAGAGCTTTGTGTCACATCTGGCATCCAGCGAGCTTTCTCTGTGATGGTGGTAACTATTACCAGGACCACACCAAGGTGTGGATCTCTGCCTTTAACCTGAATTAACGCAGCACCCACATATCCGGAGTCCATTCCAATGGGCCATTCCTGAATATATGGCCCCACCCCCTTGTCTCAGGACTGGTTTTGACATACAAGGACAGGACCCACTCATTGGGATCACTGACCCAGGACAAGATATCAGAGCAGGGTTCTGATGAAGATTCCCGAAAAACAGCGTCCAGTCCCTTCTGTACTGACGGTGATTTCAGAGAGAAAGAGCAGTCAGAGCTCATATGGACCGAGTGGCCTCCCGTTAGCAGACAGGGTTCTAAACGCCTTACCTCTGTCACTCCTTTACAGCTCGACACAACTCGTTATTATCCCCCTGCCCCTGTTTCAGATGGGGAAACCGAGACACAGAGGCTCCAAGCCCCTGGCAGGGGTAATTCCAGCAGTAAGCTGAGGCCCGCCTCCTTATAAAGAACACAGAGGCATCTGTTGGAGTCAAATACCTTAGGTCTTGGATGCAAATGTGATTTTAAAAGTGGCAGCTGTTCAGAATATTTTTTCAAAGTTATTCCACTGTTTCATGTGTACAAATGACAGCTATAAAAATAACCACTACTAATTTGACGAAATTACTGTTTTCCTTGTTCAATCTGCGGCTGCACATGTAGAGGTCTACCTAATCACCTTGGGGCTGATGAGGCCTTCGTCTTTCATGAGGCAGGCAATTTTCTCTCCAGGAAAAGGAAAAGTCTTTTGTCCTGGAGGTCGCCAGTACCAGCTAGAGAGTGGCTTATTAAGTGTAATTTCATTATGCAGAATCAACTTCCAACTCAAATTTCACTAGGGATTAAATACCATTAAGGCTTGAGAACCACCCACCGACAAAAAAAAAAATTAAGTCACAAAAAATGCAGCCGTGGCACCTGTTACGGAGTTTTTAGGGTGGAAAGCAAACTCGCTTCTTTGCATCAGGTTTCTCCACAAAAGCTCTTTTTAGTTGCATTTAGTTCTTTTCTTTTTTAAGATTTTTATTTATTTATTTGACAGAGAGAGAGAGATCACAAATAGGCAGAGAGGCAGGCAGAGAGAGAGGGAGAAGCAGACTCCCCTCTGAACAGAGAACCCGATGCAGGGCTCGATCCCAGGACCCTGAGATCATGCCCCCAGCCGAAGGCAGAGGCTTTAACCCACTGAGCCACCCAGGCGTCCCAGTTGCATTTAGTTCTTTATTTATGGCTAATACCTAATTATCTGAGTGAGATGATCTAAACTCTTTACACCAAAGTGGGACAAATGCCAAAGAAACTTTATCCAAGGGCTTATCCAAGCCCTTAGGCCCTTCTAACACAGAGAAAAGCAAATTAATTTTAATATTGAATTGTGAAGAGAAAGGCAGGAGAAATCTGAGCCTGGGGTAATATGTTAATAAAACCACAACTCAGGAAAACTCCCAAGCTGGGCCATTAGTCAGGCTGTATGTACCAACCAGAAAAGGACGTTTGCTGGAGGGGAAGAAACCATTCTGTACGTCAAAGCCAAATACACCAAATTTGGGGGGGGCTGTTTGCCCTGCTTGCTTCCGCTGGAAGGAAAAAACATATTTATTGGGTAGGAGAACGAATGTGCTTCTGGGACTTTCTCCCTTAAGCAGATGTTCCAAACCCTTCCGAATAATTCTGCAAATATCACACCCAAGTGTATTTTACTCTTCGGCTCTATGGTCAAGTTTTGACAAGTGCTGATGTGCTGTTTCAATCCCACAGAGTCTACTGTGCTCTGCGATAGCAATCAATGCCTTTCATCTAGGGTCCTCAGAACTTGCCTAAACGATCAGCACCTTACTCTCAGTTGTGCAACACGGGAAGTTGTTGAGCCAGAAACAACCTGTCTAAAAGCTCACAGAAATCAGTCAATCCCCAATTGTCTAGAACCTGACTAATGGGTATTTCTATTTTTCTTGGGATTTCTCATACCCTCAACTTTTAGGAAAAGGAGGCCATTAATAAGAAACAAGTTGTATCAGAGATTTATTTAGAGCATATACTGAAGTCACCAAGGAGGTGGGCTGAAACAGAGTAGAGAGAGTTCCATTTCTGATCCTCTGCAGACTTGGTGGCTGTTTGTAACAGTGTTGGAGGCAGGGCAGAATCCTGAACAAAGGTCTACTTGCTGAGATAGGAGAATGGACTAATGTAATTAATTAATTAAGTAAGTAAGTAAGTAACTTGGTTTTTGGTGCAAAAAGGTGTAGACTAATGTATTTTAGAAGTATTTCATCTCAACTACGTGAAAATCCTACAAAGTACAAAGTACAATTGTATAAAGTACAATTTGGAAGGAAATCCACAAAAACAGAAGTGGTGACTCTGCTTAGGGAGATAATGGGTGATTTTTATTCTTTTTTTTTTAAGTTTTATTTATTTGACAGAAAGAGAGAGGAGCACACACAAGGAGGGGCAGCAGCAGAGGGAGAGAGAGAAGTAGGCTCCCAGCTGAGCAGGGAGCCCGATGTGGGACTCAATCCCAGGATCCCGGGATCACGACCTGAGCTGAAGGCAGACACTTAACCGACTAAGCCATCCAGGCACCTCTATTCTTTAATTTCAAAAGATGAATACAAAATTGTCTTCTAAAGGTTTAGAATGGGATCCTAGTACTGCTTGATGGCAAGAGAAGCCAATCAATGAGACCAACTGCATTCCCCAAGCAATTTGGATGAGACTTTTATGGTCTCCAGAGGACTCTGTCTGTGATACAGTCACTTGACCTTCCGTGTGAGTGGTTATATAAATTGCAGCATTTTAAAATTCTAAATTTCATCCTAAGCAGTGAGAACAAGAAATCACAGAGGGTTTTTTGTATGTCTGCCATTTCTATAACTTCAAATTAAATGTCAATTAAATACCTATTAAAAATACAGTATTTTCCATATGGTATCACCTAAACTTATGTGTGGGTCCAGTGGTACTTGGAGAACCCTGCCGTAGAAACACCTGGGTCCTCTAATTTGTGTTTTAAAGCCTTTGAGGAACCTCCAGGTTAGAGCTGGACGCACAGAGTTGTAGAAAGGGAAACGTGAGGCAGGTGCAGGAGACCCAGAGAAAGTCCGAGAGAGTGATCTCTCCTGAGGATCTTCCAAATTTTCTGCCCCAGGACATTGAGAGAGGGCTTGGGTCTTTGTGATGTACTCTCCTTGTCTGCTTAAGTCAGTTTGAGTGGATGTTGATAAGCATGTTTTAAAGGCTGGAGGTTTGGGTACCTGGGTGGCTCAGTTGGCTAAGTGACTACCTTTGGCTCAGGTCATGATGCCAGGGTCCTAGGATCGAGTCCCCACATCAGGCTCCCTGGCTGGTTTCTCCCTCTGCTCCCGGTTCCTGCCCTCTCTCACTATCCCTGTCTCGCTCTCTCCAATAAATAAATAAGACCTTAAAAAAATAATAGAGTGGGGGTTTCACCTTCTTCTCCCTGGTGGTCAGATGCTGTAGGGCTCTGCACCAGTGGGTGATAACAGGACATGCTACAGTGGGGTTTCCTAGCTCCCATTCCTTTTTCCAAAAGCCAATCTGTGTTGCAATTCTGTCTCGTTTTCCTCCTAGTGCTGCATACTGGGTCTGCTGTGATGGTCTGACCTAATTGTTTGCTCCATATATGGCAGGAGGAGGGTCGTCCTACCTGGGGACTAGGAGCCTTTGCTTTGCGGCAGCTTAACGGGACTTTGAATACTCTCTCATCCAGGATGGGGAATAAGATTTGTAGCCGCCAGTTAGATGGCTGGTTATATGGCGTAGAGGTGTGTCTGGGTGTACAGGAAGTGGGGTTTATGCTAATTGGTAAAATAAAATATAGAAAATGTAGAGTGTCATCCCTTCCCCACGCCACACACAGCTACATATCTTCCCTTGGCAACCATGTTTATCGGAACTGATCCATCCCCCCAAGATTCAGCTGATTGGATGATGACTACACACCTGACCCACATCTGGCCAATCAGAGGCTCTAAAGAAAGTAGAGGCGGGGGCTGCAAAACAGGAGGAAGCCATTGCTCCACGTTTCAACTTCGGAGATTGTGAACTCCCTGGTCTGAGGGGTGGTGGTTGGCAGCCAAGTGCGGAGAGAAGCAGAAAACAAAAATGAAGATGACTTTAGAGCTTTTGTGCTTCCTGCACTACAGTTCCACGAACTCTACCCCCGTGTCCTGATAATACAGGCTGTGTTTTGTCTTGAGCTCCTCCAAGTGAGTTCCCAGGACTTGCAAGCAACAGAGTCTGGACGGAGGCAACACAGAAAGCACGCTCCTACCTCCTAATAAACTTGTGCCCAATTTTTGTTGGAGAATTAGGTGTCGTGGCGTTTCATCACATCCTACAAGGAGGACTAAAGGTTCAGGTATCGCATCATCTGAACAAGGGTGAGAATAACTGCTCTTACTTGTGGGGAGAAACAAGAAGCCCTTCTTGGGGTCCTCATCCCAAGGCATCTCAGAAAAATCAGGCAGCAGATTAACAGCAGCAGAAGATGCTGACTCGAACACTGACCCTCAAGGAGGCACAAGGGTCGGAATCACTGGGGGAAACTGCGGTGTCTGTTTTATTTTTTAAAGATTTTTATTTATTTATTTGACAGAGAGAGAGAGAGAGAGAGAGAGAGAGAGATCACAAGTAGGCAGAGGCAGGCAGAGAGAGAGAGAGAAGGGAAGCAGGCTCCCTGCTGAGCAGAGAGCCTGATGCGGGGCTCCATCCCAGGACACTGGGATCATGACCTGAGCCGAAGGCAGAGGCTTTAACCCACTGAGCCACCCAGGCGCCCCCGGTGTCTGTTTTAAATGGAGTCACCAGGGACCCACCTCAGGCCTACCAAATCAAAAACTCTATTCCAGTGGTCGAGGCAGTGAGACGTTGTTTTAAGTTTCCTAGGAGATTTTAATGTGCACCCCTGTTGGGACGAGCCACTTGATCCCAAGACAAAAGGAAATGGAGAAAAGGAAAGAAAGGAAAGAAAAGGAATCTTGAGCTTACAGATTAATATAGAGACAAATAATGTTAACAACAGTGGTTCCTTGACAGCCTTGCCTTTCTGTACAATGCAGTAATAAAATTCCTCTCTAGCTGAGGAACAGTGATTTTCTTGCCCATGATAATGAGCTTTAAGTCCAAAATGGCTTAATTTATGCTCAGTACACACTTTCTGAAGATGTAGGGTAACAATGTAATCCATTAAAAAAAAAATAGGACTTAAATTTGCAATGTGTGTAAAATTTTAAAGTAACTTCTACAAGATAGAAAATTAGAAAATAAAGATAAGCATAAGAAAAAAATACATCTTGGGGCACCTGGGTGGCTCAGTGGGTTAAGCCTCTGCCTTCAGCTTGGGTCATGATTCCAGGGTCCTGGGATCCAGCCCCGCATTGGGCTCTCTGCTCGGCAGGGAGCCTGCTTCCCTCTCTCTCTCTCTTGTGATCTCTCTCTGTCAAATAAATAAATAAAATCTTTAAAAAAAAAAAAGGAAAAGAAAAAAATGCATCTTATAATCACATCACCTGTTTTGTGATTTCTATCACACTGTTTGGATTCATATCTTCATCTATTCTATCAGACTACTTATGTATTTTTCCTTATAGAAATGGGACATACTGTTTTGTATTTTCAATTTCATATATCATGAATATATTTCTATGTCAAAATACTTCTTATATATTTCAATAAAAATAAAAAAATATATATCATACTTCTTATAGCTTTATAGAATTCCATTTATGGATGGATTTATGAGGATTAAATGAGACAATGTATATGAAATATGTGGTAGACACTCAAAAAAATGGCAGCGCCTAATACCGTTACTAGAATGTACTGACAGTTTCCCTACTGATGGAATATTAAGGTGTTCCCAGGAATGGGGGTATTGATTTTTACTTTATTACATGCTTACTAGACAATTAAATGACTCTTCATTAACTGGAAACATTCTTCTTATCCAGTTGTTTTTTCTCTTTTTACTTAAATGGTAAATATATAGAAGTTTTCTATATTCACTCATCACATCTGTCAATCTTATTCTTTGTGACTTCTAGGTCTAAAAAGCTAAATTCTCGGGGCACCTGGGTGACTCAGTGGGTTAAAGCCTCTGCCTTCAGCTCAGGTCATGATCCCGGGGTCCTGGGATCGAGCCCCAAATTGTGATCTCTGCTCTACAGGGATCCTGCTTCCTCCTCTCTCTCTGGCTGTCTCTCTGCCTACTTGTGATCTCTGTCTGTCAAACAAATAAATAAAATCTTAAAAAAAAAAAACCTAAATTCTCACTAGGATACCATAATAAATCTTAATACATGATCAGTATCCATATAAGAAATAATTAATTTAAATGCTTCCGCCAAAATGGTTATGTTAAACACAAGTTTGGGACAGACACAATTCTGGACAAAACTTTAACTTACAGAAAAAGTCTTATAAGGAAGCACATTGTCCCCAGTGGGGAGGATAAACCTGATGATACCGTGACTCATGTGTAATGCGGCCGAGTCCTGCCTCCATCCAGCTGACTTGGGAAGAGGACTCCATCTCATCAAGACGCAGGAAAAGGAAACAAGTTAAGCAAGAGCGCCACACTCTAATGGTGTTTTTCCTTCCACAGATTGCAAGAGATAGAATCCATTTTATTACTGAGATAAGGTGCTTTGTACTTGCCTCACCTCTGATGATCCAGTTAAGGGACAATTATACAATGCTATGACTGTGTTCTCTGGCTGTCAGAAGAAACAGTCATTTTGAGAGGTCATACGAATGCTTAGTTCTCATCTAGTGGCGGTGAAGGAAGGGTATAAGGATGTCATGGTCAAAGCACATTGTAGAGAGTTTCCATTTATTAATCTACTTGACCAGCATTTACTGAGGGCCTGCTGTGTGCCGGGCACCGGGCTAAGTGCAGACACACAGAAGTGAGAAAGACATGGGGGCCATGGGTCCATATAGGCAGCAAGACCTAAGCACCTGGGAGATTGCCCAGCTTTTCCACAGAGGAAAGCCTGAAGCAGAAGTTAGGAGATCTGATGTAATGAGAGAAAGAAGCAAGAGGGGATAGTGGCACCCCCCAAATCCCATTAAAACAAATCCTAGTACAACCAAGCCAATCATACACTAGATCAGTATTTCTAAAAGCCAGGCAATAATTCAGTTATAGAAAAAGCACATTCGAAATACCAAGAAAGATTTAGGACTGCATTTCAGGGTTCCATGAATGAAGATTTGCCATAAAGCTCCAGCCCTGGGCAAGGAGGCCATCGAGCCTTTTGGGGGGAGGGATGGGTGGGATTCCACCCTACGGAACTGCACAGCTCATCATGTTCCTCAACGGCAAATGGGAGACAAATGGAAACCGCAAACCACCCCACTCCTGTCCTCGCTCCATGGGGTCCTTCAGCCCGTGAGCAATATTCCCACCACTTCTGGTTTAGGCAGGGCACCCTAGAGTGGATCAGGGGTTCCCTGGAGCATAGCACTTAGAGCATCTACCATTCTCCCCAACTCACCCCTGACTTGTTGAAAATGCAGAGCTGGCAATGAGAAATTGGGGCATGGTAACAGGTTCTATTAAAAAAAAAAAAAACTGTTGGGGCTCCTGGGTGGCTCAGTGGGTTAAAGCCTCTGCCTTCGGCTCGGGTCATGATCCCAGGGTCCTGGGATCGAGCCCCAAGTCGGGCTCTCTGCTCAGCAGGGAGCCTGCTTCTCTCCTCTCTCTCTCTGCTTGCTTGTGATCTCTGTCAAATAAATGAATAAAATCTTTAAGAAAAAAAAAATCAAGAATAAAATCAAGCAGATATGGACCTGAATCCATCTTCATGGACATAATTTTGAATGAACTTTTCTTCAACAGTGCTTGGTGAACAATAGCAGTTCCACGCCATGTTTTGGGGGAGTGTTATGCTCAACTAATAAATTCGTTCATGGTAGAATCTGACGCTTGTGAAATTGACAAGGCAGTCTAGAAGAAACATGGGCTTTTCTAGAAAAAAGCCATATGGACCCACTCCCCCTTCGGCTGCCTGTGGGGCAAGGACCAAGTTCCCTAAGTCTCTGTTTCTTAATCTGTGATGTGGGGACGCCATCGTCTCTCTCAGAGGGTGCTCTGAGGCTCAGAGGGGAGGATGACACAAATCCACACTTAGCACAGTGCCTGGCGCACTGAAGGGCTCAACAAATTCAATTATTATAATTGGTGCACCTACTTGGAGTGTGTGCCCAGTGCTCAGAAGAGATTCAGCCTCGGTCCAAAGGAGGTCCCTAAGGAATGGTGGCTGCTTGCTCTCCTCCTCCTTTTGGAGAGTGTTAAGATGCTTCCCTAAAGACAAAGAAATGAACACTTCCCTTCTCTATCCTGCCTCCTACCCGTCGTCTTTATTCACTGAAAGGTTTTCCTGCTGCTTCTAAATGCTCCTTTCGACATCTGTCCATCATGTTTCCTTATCTTCTGCCTGCAAACTTCAGAATGTCTCTTCCCTCTTCACTGTGGCTTTACCACATCTGTGTTTAGTAAGCTCCATTAATCAGTAAAAGACCTCTCCTCTCTTCATTTAATACAAATTGTTGGAAAGAACTTGAATGGATGGATATGGTATAGCACTGGGTTCCTATATCCTTCCCAAACACACACCAGCTTATAAAAACAGAGAGGGTTTTTCCAGAGAGGAGATGTTAAAAACATTTCAGTGTCTTTAAGACTGGAGCTCCCTTTCCAAATGAAATTGATTTTATTTGTAAATAACACGCCTGCCAATGTTGAAGTAAGTATGTACATAAATGTAATTCTGAACTGCCTTTCTGATCGACTTTCTATATCCCCTGGCACTGGAAACTCCAAGACTCTCCCTGAGCCCATTTTCTAAACCTCATATTCCTAAATCACCTGCAAAAGCATTCCACCCCACCCAAGAACAGGGTATTAAAATGTCCAGTACCCTTTATGGGTCGCTTAGTGCCCACAAATAATGAGGTATTTATGGTACAATCACTCTGGCAGTGCTAACATCTCTCGATGTTCTACATTCCAGTTTAAGAGCAGTTTTTCCCCCAGACACTGGGGCATTATCCAAAATCAACATGGACAGTATCCAACAAGACCTCAGAGATGCTATTTTTCTATTACTATGTTGTGTCGACTGCCTACTGTACAGGGCTTGATACATTTTTAATTACTCAACTGAGTTTCCTTTGAACTTGTCACTTTTCACCATTTCCAGTTAATGAATCTTAATTTCCCAGAGGAAAACCTTTTTAGCCTGTCACAAAGTTCAGGCTTTTCTGGTTCAATTCTCATTTATCAAATATGCTAAGGAGAAAAGCTCTTTTGCCTGATTTGAGATGACCAGACGGAAATCAATAGGAATGGAATAAAATCTTCATGCACCATATCGAGAGACGGGACTGCCCTGTAATCGAACTAGAAGCAATTAAAAAAACCATATATGTATATATATATTATTAATATATATTATATATATAATACATAATATCGGTATATATTAATACACATTATACATAATATATACATATTATACATAATAATATATACATATAATATATATAAATTATGTGTGTGCGTGTATATATATATATATATACATATATATATACATATATAAAATGTAGGACTCAACTTCACAAATCTTTTTTGATAAAAAGCCAGCTGACAAGATCACTTGGTTCTTAAATCTTAAAAAAAGACAAGATGAACCTCAGCATTTACATGAAGGGAAAGGAAAGAAGTCAAACCCTGTGATGAATGGCAGGTGACACTCAGCCTAAGTGGGGTGGGATCAGGGGACTTTGGGGTCACTAAGAGGAGCATCCATACCTCATCTTTAGTGAGTGGTTGATACATAGGAGTGGTGGCCTATGTAGAGCCATAGCCAGCTTTCCAAGAGAATTCAGAAATCAAGATTTTTTTTTGTACTAGAAATCTGATTTTACAAGGTGACAACAAATTCACGTTTTCTCAAACACTGTTTCTTGGAGCTGGCTGGTATGGGCTCGAGAGGGTGGATTTGCGCCTCCTTTCGCTACTCGGGCCTTCACCGACTTCACATTCATAGCTTGAAGCCAGCCACTGGGGGGGAGGGGTGGTGAGGATATTCACACCACAGAAATAGGCAAATGGTACAAATCAGGGTTTTGTTTGTTTTAACCTGTTAAATATTAACTAGGATATTACCATCTGCAAGTCAAATAGATCACGTTGCCTTTGGCCAAAATTGCAACTTCTAATTTAAATATTAAGCAAGCAGTAGGGTTACGTAACCATGAGGAAGTATTCTGTATTCCAAGACCAGTATTTACAATGGAGTACAGGTACCCCTGCAACCATAGGGGAAGTGTGAGCTAAGAGTCAGGGGAACAACCCAAGCCATTGGAACACAGAGACAGAGACACAGGGAGGCATCTCTGAACCATGTCCCCCACCCTATAAAAAGAGGACTTTGATGAACAGGACATTTCTAAAATGCTTGTTTCTTCCCCATTGCCCTGAGGGTAATGGTGATTGATGCTCCAACCATGACCTCTCAAGACATCAGAACATCCTGAAAGGTTTTCTGAATCATCAGGAAAAGCTGAGACTAGACGACGTGATTGAGCGACACAAGCATCCAAGTCCACGTTCAAATAACCCCAAGTGGATCAACGCCCTTCCCTCATCACCGAAGCAGCAGGGATGACCGAGGGTACAGGTTCCCCTTTTCTCTTCGTTCAAAATCAGCCAAACCTCAGTCTGGTTCTCAATTCCTGTTTTGTTACATGGAGCCTTGGGCAGTTTGGGGAACCCAGTGGGTCCCTTCTCAGAATGACTTTTTAAGTGAATCAGATACAACGTGTAGAATTACAAAAGCAACCATATTAAAACATGCGTGTGGCATAGCGCATGGATAATCGTTACACAAGAGTGGGTCTAACAGCTACGACGATTTTAAAGTCTCAGAGAAGGGGCTGTGAGGGACGTGCTGCCCTGCAGTGAGAATACATCCGGCTTCTCCCGGAGACCAGTCTACAGGGGTTTCTCACGTAAGCTCCTGGTTGATGCCTGCATTCCTTACTGAAGGAAAAGTTTGAGGTTGCCAAGATAAAGGTTAGTAAACATAAAGACAATTATTTTCCCATCGAAGTTTATAGACCCTCTGAATTCTATCCACAGCCCCAGGTTAAGAACGCCTGTACTCAGATTGAGCATTATAGGGACTCAATTCCATTTTGACAGAACTAGACTGAATTTTTATGTTTGATATGGGATGGGGGCTGGGTGTGGTTCTAAGGGGTTAGTTAAGAAGGGAGAAAAGACACTGCTCAAACCTAGAGTGGGACAACCCGATGTCTGCCTTACTCTACTGCCTGGTAACCCAGCTTCTTCAAAACAACAGTTGCAGAAAACACTCATTGGTAACATCAAATACAAATCCACTAATGAGAAAAATAAATACAGAACCAGGGCTGTGGGTTTTATTTCGGTTTCATTAGGATTCTATCTCAGTCAAACTAACTTCTCCAAACTTTAAATTGTGGCTTTGAATCAAAGCTCCACCACTTCCTAGTTGTGTGGCTTGAGGCAAAGTCTTTAACTCTCTGTGCTTCAGTTTTCTCATCCAAAGAAGGAGGAAAATAACAGCACAACCTCATAGGATGGGACATTCTGTCTACAGTGTTCAGTGTGGTACCGAGGAAGACTACAGTCCATGCTAGCTGTGGAAATAACAAGATTCTTGCAAACTGGTTAAGAGAATATTTAAATTTAAAAGGCTGTCCAAAATTTGGCAGTCCCTATACATATTTAAAATTTAAAATATGGGGCAACCTGGGTGGCTCATTGGGTTAAAGCCTCTGCCTTCAGCTCAGGTCACGGTCTCAGGGTCCTGGGATCGGGCCCTGCATTGGGCTCTCTGCTTAGTGGGGAGCCTGCTCCCCCCCCCCCACCCCGCCTCTCTCTGCCTGCCTCTCTGCCTACTTGGGATCTCGGATCTCTCTCTGTCAAATAAATAAATAAAATCTTTAAAAAAATTTTTTTAATTTAAAATATGCTTTATAGAGCTGTAGTACTAGCAAATAATTAGAAATAAATGACATGTCCTGCAATAAGGGGAAGAGTTAAATTTTTGAACATCCATGTCACAGTTGTGTATCTGGGGAAATTGCAGAAAAAATCTATAAGAACCATAGTTGAACACTTCTCAACACATCCTATGGGCCAACATTATCCTGCTATGAAGATAAGGGGAAGACATCACAATGAAGGGGAAAAAATAGGTGAAAATCTTTTTTGTATATAGATGCAAAAACTTTCAACAAAATACTAGTAAGCCAAATGCAGAAATGTATGAAAAGCGCCAAATGGGATTTATCCCCAGAATCCAAGGTTGGTTTAATATCTAAGAATGCATTAATTCAATATGATAATATCAGTAGTCAGAAAGATAAAATCACATGATCACCTCAGGTGCAGAAAAAGTAGGTGACAACAATCCCACATCCATTTGTGATAAAAACATTCAACCAACTAGAAAGAGAAGGGAACTTCCTCAGACTGATAAAGGTCATCCTACCAACAAATATACCAGAACTAACATCATATGTACTGGTGAAAGACTGAAACATCATTTCACCTTAGTTAGGCAAGGATGTCCCCCCTCACTGCTTCCATGCAACACTGTGCTAGAGATTCCAGCCAGGCAGGACACGAAAGAAGTCATCCAGATTGGAAAGGGAGAATTAAAACGAGCTCTATCCATAAATGACAGGATCTTGTATACAGAAAGTCCTAAAGAATCCTCTAAAGAACTTTTAGAAATGGGATGCCTGGGTGGCTCAGTGGATTAAGCCTCTGCCTTGAGCTCGGGTCATGATCCCAGGGTCCTGGGATCAAGCCCCGCATTGGGCTCTCTGCTCAGCGGGGAGCCTGCTTCCCTTCCTCTCTGCCTGCCTCTCTGCCTACTTGTGATCTCTGTCTGTCAAATAAATAAATAAAATCTTTAAAAAAAAAAAAAAGAACTATTAGAAGTAATACATGAGTATAGCAAAGTCCCAGGCTATGAGATCAATCTACAAAATCAAGTGTATTTATTTTATTTTATTTTTAAAGATTTATTTATTTATTTGTCAGAGAGAGAGAAAGAGAGAGAACACAGCAGGGGTAGAGACAGGCAGAGGGAGAAACAGACTCCCGCTGAGCAGGGAGCCCAAGGAGGGACACGATCCCAAGACCCTGGGATCATGACCTGAGCTGAAGGCAGAGGCTTAACCCACTGAGCCACCCAGGTGCCCCTCAAGTGTATTTTATACACTTGCAATGAACAACCCAAAATAAAGTCTCATTGTCAATAATGCTAACTAATCAGGAATCAGTTTAACAAAATAAGTGAAAAAACTTATACGTTGAAAATTATAAAACATTATTGAAAGAAAATTAAATGATCCCATGTTCCTGGATTAGAATGCTCGGTATTTTTAAAATGGCAATATTCTACCAAGTGATATACAGATTAGGCACAAGGCTTCTTTGCAGAAACTGAAACACCAAACTTAAAATTTACCTGGATCTTCAAGGGACTCATAATAGCCAAAACAATCTTGGAAAAGAACAATGTTGAAAGGCTCACACTTCCTGATTTCAAAATTTACTACAAAGCTAAAGTAATCCAGACAGTGTGGCGTTGGCATAAGGACCGATAGGGAGATCGATGGAATAGAACGGAGAATTCAGAAATCAACCCTCCGATTTACGGTCAACTGATTTTTGATGAGCCAGCCAAAACAATTCAATGAGGGAAAGAATAATCTTTTCAAAAACCAGTGGCGCTGGAAATGGACATCCATATGCAAAAGAATTAAGTCGGACCCATCTCTCACACTACATACAAAAATTAACTCAAAATGGATTAACCACATACATGTAAGAACCAAAGTACAAACTCTTAGAAGAAAACATGGGTATGAATCTTTCTGACACTGGATGCGGCAGTGGTTTCTTGGATAGGACACGGGAAACATCAGCAACAAAAAGAAAAACAGATCAATTGGACTTCACGAAAATTTTAAAAACTTTCGTGCTTCTCAAGATACCACAAAGAAAGTGAAAAGACAACCCACAGAGACGAGGACAATATTTACAAATCATATATCTGATAAAGGACTTGAATCCGGGAGGATTCTATGCCGGGGTGCCTGGCTCAGTTGGTGGAGCACGTGACTCTTGATCTTGGGGTTGTGAGTTCAAGCCCCATATTGGGTGTAGAGATTACTTAAAAGTAAAATATTAAGAAAAAAAACAAACCAGTTAAAAATGGGCAAAGGATTTGAATAATATTTCTTTCAAGAAAGTATAGAAATGGCCCAAAAACACATGAAAAGTGTTCAACATTGTTTGTCAACGGAGAAATGCAAATCAAAACCACAAGATACAACTTCACATCCATGCAGAATGGATACAATCAAAGAAATACATAATAAAAGTTTTACAGGGGAATGCAGAGAAATGGAAACTCTCAGACAGTGTTGGTGGGGTACAAAATGGCATGGCCTCTCTGGAAAACAGTCTGGCAGTTCATTCATATATTAAGAATAGTTTCTATTAGAAACCTAGGTATAGGGGCACCTGGGTGGCTCATTGGGTTAAGCCGCTGCCTTCGGCTCAGGTCATGATCTCAGAATCCTGGGATCAAGTCCCATATCGGGCTCTTAGCTCAGCAGGGAGCCTGCTTCCCTCTCCCTCTCTCTCTGCCTGCCTGTGATCTCTGTCAAATAAATAAATAAAACCTTTTAAAAAAAAAAGAAAGAAAGAAAGAAAAGAAACCTAGGTATACACAAGAGATACATGAAAACCTGGACACTGCACCATCTTTGCACAGCACTATATGCAATAGCTAAAACATGAAAATACCCAACTGATTAACTGATAGGTAAAACGCGGTTCGTCTGTAGAATAGAATATCATACAGCAATAGGATGGAGGGAGGTATTGATACATGTGAGATGGATGACTTGAAAACATTATACTAAGTAAAAGAAGCCAGGCATAAAAGGCCACACTTTATCATTCCATTTATAAGAAATGTTCAGAATAGGCAAATCTGTAGAGAGAGAGATAGAACAGCAGTTGCCAGGGGCTGGAGGGGAGGGTGGGGGTGATGGGTATGGGGTTTCTTTTGGGGATGATGAAATGTCCTAAAATTAATTGTGATGATAGTTGTGAAATACTAAAAATCATTGAATCGTACACTTTATTTTTTTTTAAGATTTTGTTTATATATTTGACAGAGAGAGAAGGAGAGCACAAGCAAGGGGAGAAGTCAGCAGAGAGGGAGAAGGAGAAGCAGGCTTTCCACTGAGCAGGGAGCACAATGTGGGGCTTGATCCCAGGACCCCAGGATCACAATCTGGGCCGAAGGCAGACACTTAACTGACTGAGCCACCCAGGCGCCCAGAATTGTACATTTTAAATAGGTAAGTTTTATGGTTTGTGAATTTCAGCTCCACAACTTTGTTACCCCTCCCCAAAAAAAGAATAAAAAAGCAATGGTTACCTCTGGAGAGCAAGAAAGGAAAGTAAAAGGAGACTTTGATTTTCCACTTTAAATACTTGGAATAATTTGAAAATTAATATAAATATGCATGTATTACTTTATGAAGTTTTTAACATGGAAAAAATATTTGCAAACAAGAAAAAGGAAAAAAAGGCACCTTGTGGCTAATCATGCCTGTGGGTGAGGCAGGGAGTGGGGCAAATACTCAAAAAAACACCCTGTGTTTCAAAATTTTGTCTTCAGTCTGGAACTCCTCTATTAATGGAAATCCTCACGTACTTTTGCTTTCTGGAAACCCAGGTCCTTCTTGCTCCTCTCCAGGTCCCAGCACCCCTCCCAGCACCCCTCCCAGAGGGCTCACCCCCTGCAAGGCTCCTAGAGAGAAAAGCCACAGAATCTCTGTCCTCTTGTTCCTTTTAAGGCAGTTGCTAGGTTTTGACCCCAGGGGGCCTTTAGCAATGGCTGGAGACAGTGTGGGTGGTCACAAGTGGGGCCCCTATTGGCAGAAGTAAGAATCTCAGAATGCACAGGACAGTCCCACAGCAGATCATCTGGCCCCATGATCGCAGTGACAAGGTGGAGAAATGCTGCTCTGGGAGCTTTTAAGGAACTGGGAACCGGCAGCTCAGGTGTCCTGAGTGGAGGAAGAACTGATGGGAGTTTCCTTAGACCCAGGGGAGTGCAGAACAGGACCTCTTAGACAGGGGGAAAAGCAGGGGGCCCAGCCAGGGAGCCCTGGTGGGGGGGAACCCCCAGGGCTGGGGGTGCAAAGAAGACAGAGACAGTTGCTATTGTTAAAAGAATGATGGTTCCAA
The DNA here is from genome assembly GCF_002288905.1 of Enhydra lutris kenyoni. Classification (NCBI taxonomy): domain Eukaryota; kingdom Metazoa; phylum Chordata; class Mammalia; order Carnivora; family Mustelidae; genus Enhydra; species Enhydra lutris. Next base: position 5,533,637 of record NW_019154104.1, read on the forward strand.
ACATCAAAGATGAGTCTGACAGCATGACTCCTGACCCCAGTGTCCTGACCCAGGAAATTCGCTTTTTGTTTTTTGTTTTTAAAGATTTTATTTATTTACCCAACAGAGAGAGATCACAAGTAGGCAGAGAGGTAAAGGGGGAAGCAGGCTCCCTGCTTAGCAGAGAGCCCGATGCAGGGGCTCGATCCCAGAATCCTGAGATCATGACCTGAGCCAAAGGCAGAGGCTTTAACCCACTGAGCCACCCAGGCGCCATGGAAATTTGGTTTTTAACATCAGAATCTCCAGTCCTAACCTCTTTCCCGAGCTCCAGATCCCCTCCCCACGCCTCCCCCAACCCCAACTTATCCCAAAGGCTCCCAGAGATCAACAATTTCAAAGCTCAACTCAGGGTCCTTTCAACTGTCCCCCCTTCGGAATCCAGCTTCTGACCCACACAGGTACGTATCTGGGACCATCCTTCCTCCTGCCCCCCACCCTTGTCTACCAAGAACCTTGGGAATTGTTCCCTTTTTTACTTTCAGTTGCATGCAACCCACCTCCCCGCTTCCACTGTCACACCCATACCAGAGGTGGCGGTGTGACCCTGACCTCCTGCTCTGTCTTGCAAACGTGAGCCTTGGGGTCTCTGCAGAGCTCCATCCAGGGGCTCTGGAAAGACATGGTCTTTCTCCTTCTGAGGTCCTGGATGCTAAGGACCATGGCAGTCTGATGTTCTGAGGCCAGCTTCACTGCTCTGATGCAGTCCCCGAGACGGACCCTCATAAGAAAAATGCGAAGCCGAGACAGAGACAGACGAAATGACACTTGGTGACATCGTCTAAATCCAGATCCAGCCTGAGGTGAACATTTCGGTTAACACATTATCGATAAATTAATCTTTTCATTTTCATGAAATAGGTTTTTGTCAGAGAACTAACTTTATCAACAACCTCCGTTTAACAAGAAAGAAAAAAGTAAATATTCCTTTTCACCTGCATTATTGGTTTTCCTTCGGAGACTAACATTATTAACAACCTCAGTTAAGAAGGGACGGAAGGGGGGCACCTGGATGGCTCAGTGGGTTAAAGCCCACATTGGGCTCTCTGCTCCGCGGGGAGCCTGCTTCCTCCTCTCTCTCTGCCTGCCTCTCTGCCTACTTGTGATCTCTGTCTGTCAAATAAATAAATAAAATCTTTAAAAAAAAAAAAAAAAAGAAGGGACGGAAGGAGGGTGGCGGGGGAGAAGGCAGGCCAGCCAGCCAGGCTCTGGCTGGAGCCGTGGCACCTGCCAGCCCCGAAGGACACCCCCCCACACACACACACACCCCAGGGCCAACTCTGCTGCGGGTTCTGCTCTCTGCCCACCTTAGGGGGCTCCCCCGCATCCTGTTCTCACCGCACTCTACTCCATTTCCTCTTTGAGGCCAAGAGGCACTTGGCCCTTCGTGGGCCTTCTGTTTCCTCTCTATTCTGGCCCTTTAGACCCTGCGGGGACCAGCCTGGGGCCACCTCCCTGCTCTTCCTGCTTCTTCTCTCTTCTTCCAAGAGATCTGGACACTTCTGCTAGACGAATGTCTTTTTATTATGCAATTCTTCCCCCATCTCTAACAGGAGGCCAGGCCCACCGTGCAGAGTTCCTGCCCTATGGCCTGAACGTCAAGGCTCTTCTTGACTCATTCATGGATATGCTCCTGCAGCAAGCACTGCTAGAGGCCTCCGACATTCTTTCTCTCATTATTCCTTAGTAATTATTCTCGGACATGTTACTAACTGGAATAAGGAGCCCGTTTCCCAGCCACTACTGCAGCTGGGTACGACCATGTGACAAAGCTGTGGACAGTGAACGTCAGGGGAAGGATTATCTGGAATTTCTGGGAAGCCTCCTGTAGAGGACACTGCTGTTTGTGTCCCACCCAGCTCCTCCTAAAAGCCCTGACAGGCTGTGTGTGTCCACCCCCTGGCTGCTGCAGGATGTACTGCTCACAGCTCACACCTGTGACTGTAGAATGGCCAAGGGCCAGGCAGTTTAAGCGCCTTCCCTCCCCCAGCCAGAAGCAGTGACTGGTTTCAGTATATAAAAGCACAGTTCCTTTGCCTGAAGGTGGGACAAATTCCAAGGTGTAATTTATGCTCCAGACTGCCTTAAATTAACCTCCTGCTTTGCTTCTGTTTCCACCTCCTCACTTCCTTTACTTTCTCACTAGCCTCTTCTGAGAGCACGAGCTTGATAAATCACTTCCACCTAAATCCTCAGCCCAAAGTCTGCTCGTTAGGGAACGTGACCTAAGACATTTCTTTGAAAGAAAAAGAACACATGAGCTTTCTCTCCCTTTCCTTCATCCTACTGCCTGTGGTGCGGATGTGATGGCCAGAGCTGCAGCAGCCACACTGAGCCCTGAGGACAAGAGAAACATCCTAGGGATAACAGAGCCGAAGAGGCCTGACTCCTTGTTGACATCCTACAGTCACCATACGAGGCCTGAATTGCCTACATGCACTGCAGTGATTTTCCTAGCCCAGAGTAAAACCTTGTGCATATTACCACTGTTTTTGGGGGTCTTGCTACTTGAAGCTAAACAAAATTCCTAATGGACTCCCTTACTTACCAGCTGTGTGTACTTAGGAAAATTTCCCTGAGACTTATTTTCCCTAACTCAAAAGAAAGCTGAGAGAATGAGCAGGTCATCAGCTCTTCCCAAATACCCATTAGACTCCATCTTCTCCAGGAAATTTGTCTTAATTAATTGAATAAGTAGTGATGTGGTTGTTTTCAGTTCTCAATTCCCAGAATTCAGTTTTCATCCATCATTCCATGACATGAAACACAGTATATCCCTGTGTGGTCAAACCAGACCTTGTACACATTTCTTTTCACAGGTGTTGGTATTAGGTCACAGGTTGTTAAATGAAAGAAACTAAGTCTAAAAATATAGCAGGCCAAGAAACAGTATAGCATGCCTCCATACCAAATACCAGGAATGTGATATCTGGAGCAAAAAAAAAAAAAAAAAATCAACAGCCAAAATGAATAAAACAGGACTTAGTAAGTACAAGCCTAAATGTAGCATAAATTCAGTTTAAAAAATTCAAGTCCCAAAGAAAGATTTCCAGATTCCTCTGGGACTGAGAGTGGCTTACAGGGCTTATCCAGGGAAACTAAGACAAGAAGAACCCCACAGATGAGCAAAAGTGGAAGAAGAAACGTTAACTGGGAGAAAAGAGAGAACAGTTATAAATCATCCAAAGCAAAAGCCAGAAAAACAAAAATAAACAGGTGGGAGTTCATCAAACTCAAGAGCGTGGGCACACGAAGGCAACGAAGAAAAGCAGCCTACTGGCCAGGACACGATATTTGCAAGTCACGTATCTGATAAGTGGTTAATATCCAAAATACATAAAGAACTCCTACAACTCAATAGCAAACAAGCAAACAAATAAGCTGACTGAAAATAGGCAGAGGGTAACTGAATGGTACAGCTGCTCAAGCATCTGAATCTTGGTTTTGGCTCAGGTCATGATCTCAGGGTCGTGAGATCGAGCCCTACCCAGGTCAGGCTCTGTGCTCAGCAGGGAGTCTGCTTCTCTCCCTCGCCTCTGATTTAAATAAGATTTAAATAAATCTTTTTTAAAAACGGGCAGAGAACCTGAATAAACATTTTCCCAGAAACAACATATAAATGCATGCTAACGGGTACATGAACAGGGGCTTGACATCGGTCAGCATCAGGAAAATGCAAATCAAAACCCCAACAAGAGGGGTGCCTGGGTAGCTCAGTTGGTTAAGCATCTGCCCTCAGCTCAGTTGTGATCTTGGGGTCCTGGGGTGGAGCCCCAAGTTGGGTTCCCTGCTTAGTGGGGAGTCTGCTTCTCCCCCTCTCTGTTCATTGTCTCTTTCTCTCTCTCAAATAAATAAATAAAATCTTTAAAACAACACACACAACAAAATAATCACCTCACACCTGTCAAAAGGGCTCTTCTGAAAAAGAAGAAAAAAAAACAGGTGTCCTCGAGGGTATGGAGAAAAGGGAACCCTTGTGAACTGGTGGTGGGAACATGAGTGGGTACAGGCACCATGGGAAACAGAACAATGGAGCTTCTCAAACAACTAAAAATCTTGCCTTTACTTTCTCTCTGGAAGCAGAAGAGGGCTTCAGAAAATGCAGTTGGTGTTGAGTGAATGATCATCCAAAGCCTAAAGGTCCAGAGGCAGGAGAAGAAGAAATGGACTGGAAACGAAAAGGAAGGTACCAGGAAGAGATGCACTAAAGGTCGCTAAAGAGAAAAAGATTATGGCTTTGGTGTGGTCTCAGCAATCAGATTGTGATAACACAAGGCAGGTTCCAAGGCAATAAAAATGTAACGTGCAGAGAAATATGTTTCCAGACAACAAGATAGAACAAGTGACCCGGTCGACAAGGCAGTTGGAGGGAATGGAGTTGAACCCAATCACACAAAACTCACTATCACCCAGAGGAAAGGGTCTTAATTTTATTTACAAACATGAAACATAATGGCAGATATAGTGTTTATCCCCAGGAAGTTTAGATAAGCTTTCATTCTGATCACACTTAAAGTGACAAAAAGAATACCCAATCCACTGTAATAGATGGTATGGTATTGGAAAGGGAACAGAAAAACTAGAGAAATACAGAACAAAAACGAATATTGCATATGAGACCAAATATTAAATGTGAAAATTCTCCTACAAAGAGAAAAGTCTAAAACTGGTTTAAAAAGAAAAATGCAAAATGTATTAAGTGGTTTGCTTAAAAATACATTAAAACTTACAACTAAAGAAATGATCTAGAAGTCAGCAAGTATCTGCTAACATAATGCAGGAACTTAATCATATCTATGTTTAAAAATAGATGTTATATATAAGGCATCAAGAAGTAAACAAAGGTATTATTAATAATATAACATAAGTTATACAAATGATGACATCAATAATTCTGAATTTATATGCCCCAATATATACAACCAAAATGTTATTTGGGGTATGTTTACTAGGGTTAGAGGGTGTTCAGGGGTGATGTTCCTTCCTGCTCCAAAATTCTGTAACATAAGAGAAAAACCAGCTGAAACATATACAGATACCAGGATACAAAGAAACACTCAAAACAGAAAAGAGATTTCTGGAAAATGCACATTCTCAAATCATTATGTGATAATTTTAGAAATAAATCAAATCATAATTATATAGCCAACCACACAAAACCATTTAAAAAGCAATCTTTTTGAATAACATTTGAGATGAGTTAGAGCTAAACAAAGAATGGATGAGAATATTTATCTCAACAACAGAGAGGACCCGGCTTGATGAAAAACCATAGAAGAAATTGCCAGTAAAAATAAACATATTTGGTTATATAAAAATCCCTTGTCCATGCCAAAAAAAATGTCATTGTCAATAAAAAGGCAGGATAAGATAAATATTTTGAGCATATGTAGATAAATACACATAACAGAGATTAAAAACTCGGGACCTCAGGAGAGCTCGTTAAAATACCACCGAGAACCCTATGGGCTACTTGGAGCACAGTTTGAAAACCACAGCTTTGGCTAGTGATCTTCATCAGATGCTCAACATGAGGGAAGACCCAAGACCCATAAAATCTTGGTGTGAATGGGCCAAGAGCTCACAGGCAGTCAGGAAGTGACTTCTGGATCAAATATGTCAGAATTAGAGAAGAAAGTCCTGGGGGCTGGCGCATTCTAGGCACATCGGTTGTCAAGGTGATGGGAGGAAGGTTTGCAAGTTTGCAAGAACTGTGAGATACTCTGAAAGGAGGTCCAGGTCTCCATGTGCATGGACTCCTGGGAAGCGGTCAGAACATTACCCAAACCTTTAACCCATGGAACCACTGATACTTCAACATCACAAACATCCCCTGAGAGTCTGCTAGCCAGACCGTTTCTGTCTTTTCATATGACCCTAAGTCATCCAGGAACCACCGCCACTGAAAAAAGAGGTCGCAGGCTCTTCCAAGGGCCATTCTTTCCACAATAAGGACTCCAGAGGAAGAAACAGCAAAGGGGTAGTGGTTCAGTGCATTAGCTTTGAAGGAAGCCTCCAGGCTTTTTCCAGCTGGGTAACTTCAGACACCGCATGAAAGCTCTCTGGGCCCCAGGATGCTAGTCTAGTGCATGAGGATATTAATAGTAATCATCCTCATGGGGCTCTTACAAGAAATAAACACATATGCAGACGTGTGCTGTGTTTAACCCATGGTAAGCACTCAATACAGTTCATAAATTTTAAAACACGTAAGAATATATATATATATATATATGGCCCCAAACCCAACAATTTGAGAATTAAACTATGCTACATTAATAGGAACACGTGAAATTCCCGAGAAAGTGTATAGAAAATAATGTAAAAGAAACAAGCTGAATAGAACATACAGATAGATTACAACACCTAAGTGTAAACATGAGGATCAGAGGTGTTAAGAGAATGTAAGTGTCCCAATTCCATTAACAAATTAGTGGGTGCATAATGAAAGAGCTAAGATGCTAGTTCCCCCCAATGCCCATCAAGGATCTTCCAAAAATAGGTATACAAATGAACTGTAAAAATCAAGGTGTCGCTCCTCTCCAAGAAGGGCAAAGAGCTTCTTGTCTTTCTTGCTCCCAAAGGAAAAGAAACCGGAGCTCACAGATGGTCAAAATTCTCGCTGGGAGGCTCAAATTCTCAAGTTAAGCCATTGTCAGACCTGCCTGGCCAGGGTGACACTGTTTTGCAGTCTGACTCTGAGCACCTGCGAGAGCACAGGCCCCGCTGTCCCCAGTGTCCCATGCCCCAAAGTTACACTCACGTCATTCATGGCCTGACCCGAGGGGGTCGCTGACCCTGACAGCGTTTCCCTGTAAGGAGAGGGGATGGAGAGAAGAGATGCCAGCGGTGGGCCGGAGGATGGGGCCAACAGAATCTGAGGCTTCGGCTACTACAGATGGCTCTCTGGGCCCAAGGAAGACACGGTGGGAATGCTCGAGGTGCGACATTTCAGGAAAGTGACATGATGTCTAGCAATTCAGATAAACTGAACTGAAGGAGGCAGAAGGCTGGAGGGTAGAGGGAGAGCCGCGTGGTGATGGAGATGCCTCCTGATGAGGGGCACTGTCCTCAGTGCACTGTGTCTTCTGGGTCTGAACATGGCCATGGCCTCCTGTATAGGCTGAGACTGTTCCCTGGTGAAAGCCATTAATGTGTGATGATCATAAAGTCACCCAGCTCTTCTCTCCATCCTCCTATGGGACAGCACTGCTGCTTGCTGGGCCAGACCAGTCTTCAGGGCTATCCTTCGCTGGGGAGAGAGCTGAATGAGAAAAAGCTAAAACAAGTTGGAGAGGTGAAGTCACTTGTGATGACAGAGGACAGACAGAGATGAGAGGGGTGAGGGTGGGGAGAGGGACACAGAGGGACAGACAGGCTGAGAGAATCAGAAATAAGAGGCTCCAGAACTCCTTTAAAATATATGAGACTAGGAGAGGAGAAGAGAAAGAACATTCCTGTGTTATAAATGGGAGACTCTCAGGTTCTTTAGAAATATGCAAACAAAAATTTACTTTTTTGTTACTTTGGGCTAATGGACTGTGATTCTTAGAATGGAACACCACCCTTAGCCCCCCCAAAGGGGCGCAAGAATTATCTGGGTTACATTCATGCCACATCTCTCTCTCCTTTGTGGAGAAAGGTATAGGGGGTGGCGGGGAGAGAACAGGATGGCATTTGGGATAAAAGAAGAGGAAAGCACCATGTTTCCTAAGAGAAGAATTTAATGAAACAAGCTGAGATGAGCACGAATGTGGACCCGCTAGCGTGCTGGACGGTGGAGCCTGGAGAGGCGTCCCTGCCACGGAATGCTAATTTCAAGATACTGAAATGTACCAAGAAGGAAACAAATGATTGAACAAGCCCAGGGCTCACAGGATGAATAGTGTGAGCTCCCTCCTGAGGCTTTAGAAGATAGATCCCAAGAAAGATGGCCCTCTCACCTGACCTGGGGGAAAGCAAATGCCTACCAGCCACTCTGTGCTCTTTCCCCACAACCACGTGGCATCGCTCCTTAAATACCATCTCACAATGCACCATCATTGTTCACACGAGACAATATGGGGAAGGGTTTTAAAAACAGCTGTTACCACAGAGGGGTGTGGAGCACTTGGAAAAATACTGAACAGAAACTAGCGTTCTTATAAAATCTGGATGGAAAGTTATTTTTAAAGCCCAAACACAAACAATGGAAGACATCGCAAGGAAAAGGCTGGAATCCAATGCACAGTAATTAAGAGCATTCCTAAATCTAATAAATGCTGAACAGAAAACAAAAATGCATGGAGAGTATGGCCCAGCCATGACAAAGGGCCAAAACTTTCAAACCTAAAGCACACATATACAATGATTAAGACGACATCCCCTCACTCCCGATAGCAAAATGGGGAAAGGATTAGCTAGATGACACAGGGAAGATGAGCTGTAACTGTGTGGGATTTTGGGTTTTTTTGAAGATTTTATTAATTATTTGAGAGAGAGAGAGAGCATGTGCGCACACAAGCAGGGGGAGGAGCAGAGAGAGAGGGCAAAGCAGACTCCCTGATGAGCAGGGAGCCTGATGTGGGGCTCGATCCCAGGACCCTGAGATCATGACCAGAGCTGAAGACAGACAGTTACCCGGATGAGCCACCCAGGTGCCCCAAACTGTAAGTGTTTTTAGTAAGTATTTAAAATTAATCAACTTCAGTAGAAATCAGAGAAATTCTAATTTTGAGATTCATTTTTACCTAATTACAACATATGCTCATGTCATAGTGGTTAAATGGAAAACAGATAGATACAAAGCATGATCTATTTCCATGACTTTAAGATGTACCTTTCCCCAACATTTTAATGTCTTGGAAATGGAGACTCACAAGGCTAGTATGTCAAAATTTCATTGGCAGCATTCTTTTCTTTCTGAATGGTACATAAAATAAGGAAGCATCTTAGATTCCATGAGATAGCACTTGAGGTACAATATAATATGATAAGCCAAAATATTAACAGTGATTCTTGTTGGATGGTGGCATTACGGGTGATTTCTCCTTTCTTTTTTATATTTTCCCATATGTTTCCAGTCTTCTCAAATGAATACATATTTCTTTTACCATCAGACAGTAAACAAGATCTGGTTCTAATTTTGACTTGGCCACATTAGAGCAGAGTAAGTCCTGAGTAAGGTAATTATGCTTTCTGTCCTCAGTTTCTTCATCTGCAAAATGGATCGGTAACTTCTCCGCCTACCTCCTACGATTTGTGCACAAATGCTTTGTAAAATATAAAGTGCCTAGTCAGTGTGTGATTTAAATCTCGACCCGTGTATGAGACCCACTAACACGTGACGATCATTACTGTCCTCATGAGATGTTTTTATTCTTTCTCAATGCCTGTTCATGATGTCAATTTATAGCTTTCTATGTGGAATGGCGACCCCCCATATTTTTTTGAACCTGATATAATTTGATTTCATGAGCTCCTTCCTCAATGGCTCCCATGTAGGAGGAAACAGATTCCAAAAACAGTTCAGCACGCACCGCGTAGATGTGCACACTGACCAGGCCAAATTGTAAATGCATCAGCCCAGCTCCTCCTGAGCCCCACGAGCCTTCGAGCCTTGTAGAACACCGCTGCGCAGGTGCTAATCACAAGCCACACCCAGGGCCCAAAAGGGGGCATCAGCATGATTACTTCTGTTTAATTAGAATGAACACAACTGTTGCTGCAAATCTCAAAATCTAGCTTAAGGGTTATGGCACTGAGGCAGGGTTTGGCACCTCTCTGACCAAGCCCTTCAGACTGGCGCAAGCCACCATCCCCTTCCTAGCCTAATCCCAGTGCATCCTTGCATCTGCTTAGGCTGCTCTGGGCTAAGTCAACCTGCTCCTCACGTACTTCATGACACGCTGGAGAGGAGGGCCACCAAGACAAGAGATGAGCGCATCTCCCCTCCTTTCCATTCCAGCCTGGCCACCAGTTTGTCTATGTTCTCGAGCCCAGGGGGCCTTGCTCTAGTAAGCAACACCAGGAAACACCTTTCATGTGCCTATGACCCACCCGGGGGTTTCGTTAGAGAACAGATTCTAACTCAGTTGGTCTGGGGTTAGCCTGAGGGTCTGCGTTTCTAACAAGGTCCGAGGGGATGTAGATACCACGGCTTTATCAGCCACTCTTTGAAGAGCACGGATCTCCATGGTCTTCAACCCTACACCTGCTCCCATCAGACATGCCTCAGTGGGCTCCCTATGCTGCCTATATCAGAGCTTCTGGGGACGTTTCCCAAAATGCTGATTTACGGCATCAGGATCTCTGAAAGAGGGGCCCAAATACCTACATTTGAACAAGCACCATACTCCCCTCAGGTGAGTTCTTGCACACACTGAAGCTTGGGAACTTCCAGTAAAGAATTCTAAACGTCCCTAGTGGACCACAGCAGAGCTGTATGTCTGCCCTGCATGGTGCTCCAGCTTTGGCAGAGGGGAGTTTCCTGAACCACACCTTGCACTGAGGGATGCGGAGCTAGGTAGGAGAGTGCCGTTCTCTCTCATACTTTCGGCCCAGATGCTGTGGAGGCGATTACTCATCGTCTTATGCACTCCCATTCATAACCATCTGCAGAAAAAATTTTATTCCAGTCTGAAAAACTTGGGTGTTTTCCAAACAGGCAGCCTGGATAAGAGGGACCATTTAAAGGTTGTCCTTGTCCCTTTCTTTTGACAACTGGAAACTCAGAGCCAAATCTGGGGCTCATGAAGGTCCTTTTGACATAAACCTCAGTGTGTTAACCACATGTGGCTAGGGGCACCTGGCTGGCCCAGTGGGTTAAGTGCCTGACACTTGGTCTCAGCTCAGGTCTTGATCACAGGGCGTGGAGCCCACTTAAAAATATAATTAAAATTTTTTTAAAAATCTGGCTTAATTGAACTATCCTATTCATGTTTTCTCATTACCCATATTTTAAATCCATTTCTATCCATTTCTAGTGCACGGTGCGTACGGATGTATAATACGTATCTGAGCTGTTCACCAATATCGAGTCTCACCCCCTTCTGGACTCGGGGGAGCAGTGTGCTTCCCCAAGTCCTTGAAGGTGGGTGTGGCCACATGACTTGGTTTGGCCAATGGAATGTGTGTGGCGGTGACTTGGGTCACTTGCAGGTGACGGCCACTGGTCACCGGTACTCCACACGTCAGCCCTTCCCTCCCCTTCCTGGACAGTCCTGGTAGCATGAGCTGAGGAAGAGGAGCCACAAGGTGAAGGCAGCCTGAACCCTGGGCTAGCAAGGGAGGCAGCCATCCCGGGGAATCCCCACACACACCACAGTGACCTCGGTGTGAGTCCGAAGTAAGCCCCTGATGGGTTAAGGGACTGAGATTTGGGAGTAACCCAAAACCCAACAAAGCCTACTGGACCGTATCATTTGCAAATGACCTCAAGTCCTTTCTGGAGAGACGCTGAGTTATAAACTCACAGGCCAATGCAGAAACAAACTCCTAACAAAAGCCTATTTGAGAGAAAAGATGTGTAGAGGAGCTTATCTACAGGATATCTTTTTTTTTTTAAGACTTTATTTATTTATTTGACAGAGAGAGATCACAAGCAGGCAGAGAGGCAGGCAGAGGGAGAGGGAGAAGCAGGCTACCTGCTGAGCAGAGAGCCCAATGTGGGGCTCGATCCCAGGACCCTGGGATCATTACCTGAGCCGAAGGCAGAGGCTTAACCCACTGAGCTACCCAGGCACCCTTCTATAGGATATCTTATCAACCTACTTCTCTGAGTCCTTTGTTTACTCTCGTTTTCAATCTGATCACCAGCCTCTTTCAGAATGGGCATCCCTGACTTGTGTTTTCATATTCTGCTCCTCTTAAATTGTGGCAAAAGAGACGTAATATTTACCACTGTAACCATTCCTAAGTGTATAACTCAATGGTATCAAATACACTCGATCTGTTGTTTAACCATCACCACTGTCCACACCCAACACTTTTTTTTTCATTATCCCCAACAAAAGGACCATACCCATAAAACAACCCTTCTCCTCTTGCCCCGGCTTCTGGTAACTCCTATTCTACCTTCCACTCCTCTGGAATTTGTCTATTCGAGGTACCTCATACACATGGAATGATACAATATTTGTCCTTCTGTGTCTGGCTTATTTCATGAAGTATAAGTATGCTTTCAAGATCCACCCAGGTTGCAACATGCATTTAAATTCCATTCTTTTTATGGCTCAGTAGTACTCCATTGTACATATCTACCACTTTGTGTTTATCCATCCATCTGTTGATGAACACTTGGGTTGTTTCCACCCTTGGGCTATATGAGTAACATGGCAACAAACACAGGTGCCGAATATCTGAGCATGTGCTTTCAATTCTCTTGAATATGTGCCCTAGGAGTGGAATTGCTGGGTCATAGGGTAGTTCTCTGTTTAGGCTTTTGAGAAACTGCCAAACTGTTTTTCGTTCTGCTTTTATTTTTTAAAAATTTTATTTAAATTCAAGTTAGTTCACATATAGCGTATTACTAGTTTTAGGGTAGAATTTAGTTCTGCTCTGACTTTTTAATCAAAGATCTCAGACAACAGGTGCATGAAATCCTCACTTTCACATTTTTAGGAAAATGTTCGTTTGTGAACGTCACCACTAGCCTATGAAATGCTTCCTATACAAAAATCCCAAGGGGGAAACTTTTTTGATTAGGAACTGGGATAAGGTTGATGCTTCCTTTTTTCTGATAATAAGGATTCCAGTATGGGGTCCTGACTCTGCCAGGAAGCTTGGAATTGAATTTCAAGTTTGAATAGTCTTTGTCAGTACCCCTTCTACACCCCTTGGGGTCCTCGTTGCCATTTCTGGGCATACTGGACTGACTTCAGATGCCCAGTGCCTATATCTTTGTCAGAGGACTGACATTGGGCTTTCCATGAAAAAAAAAAAAAAATCAGGCCAGACATACAGGTTTTCCCCATTATCTGCGAGTTTGCTTTACGCCACTTTGCTTTTAGGAAAGACCTATATTAGTAACGTGTAATTGCTAACTGAAAGAAATCTGAGGATTTTTACTTTTAGGGGATGGTACTTGCTTTATCCTTTCACACCATTTCAGTTTATAAAAGGTTCCATAGAAACACTCTACTTTCGGATGGCGGGGGAAATCTGTTCCTGGGAATTATCCCTGTGCTTCCCCTGCTCTCCAAGCAGCTTTGAGCCAACTCCTGACAGGTGTGGGTGTATAAATACCCCAGCCCCCTTACCTAGGGTAATTCTGGGTCACAAGCTTTGCATTGTTTCAAACTTTCACTTGGAAGTAAGTACCAGCTGCTGACTACAGTTCCCGCCGAATAGCGGACCCTATGGTGACCGACTTCCTCTTCTCTATCTCTTCTCTTTCCCTTGGCCTAGATCCCTCGCACCTTCCCATCAACTTAGATTCTTGGCTCAGTGTCTGCTTCTGAGGGAACCTGAACTAAGACAAAGATCCTCTCTAGCAACTTCCTAGATCCGTTTGCTTTCCATATTTCTGTCCTTTTTCCTGGTTCTGAAGTTGTACTTACATGTTTTTCATTGTTTTACCATATGCTTTCTTGTTGTCTGTTACTTCAAAGTCTCTGCAGAATAAAGCACAGCAGAACTATTTTAGGTGAAAAACATCATGTAGGGGCGCCTGGGTGGCTCAGTGGGTTGAGCCCCTGCCTTCCGCTCGGGTCATGATCTCAGGGTCCTGGGATCGAGCCCCGCATCAGGCTTTCTGCTCGGCATGGAGCCTGCTTCCCCTCTCTCTCTGCCTACTTGTGATCTGTCAAATAAATAAATAAAATCTTTTTTAAAAATTAAAATAAAAAAAAGAAAAACATCATGTAATTGTAACACCTAAAATACAAGATGAGAGGTTTTATTGACTATGACACCAACTCTAAAAAAATACACATGTACATCTGTGTATGCATAGAAAAAAAGAACAGAAGGAAATGCACCAGAATGTTAACAATGAAGAAATCGGGGTGATGTCACTGCATGTCAATGCAGAAATTGGGGTGATGTCACTTCACTTTTTTCCTTCTTTGTACGTTATTTTACAAGGAACGTGAAGCTTTAGCTTCCCTGTCTATAAAACGAGGATAATCATACCGACCTCATGGAGTTGTGTTGATGGAAATTAAGTGTAAGTGTAACGTGGTAATTAGCTGCATCGCATATTCACATAAAAATCACAGTAGGTGCCTAATATGTACCCTAATAAAGGGGAGTGAGTGCTGTAATTACAACAGCAATTAATGAAACAATTTAAAAGCAAATGTTAGAACCGAGAAAGTGGAAATAAGCCCCTGCTTTGTACTTTGTAAAGAATACTCACTTCCATGAGCTCATCACCCCTCCAGAGACCTGCGAGGGGAGAAGGCTCAGGGGGAGGGAGTGGGCAGGACACAGAATGTTTACTGAACCACAAACACGTGCCAGTGCCAGGGGGTCACTTTGTGGACATCTCAGGTGAGAAGGATGGGACTCAGAATGGTTAAGAATGGTTAATGCCCCCGCTACGGAGACAGGACCAATAGCTCCAACGTCAGACTCTCAGTCCAGAATTCCTTCCCTTCCAACAGGTGACATTCCATTTGCCCCTCAAAAGCCCCTGTTCCTACCTGCCCACCCACCAGAGACATTCTCCCTTCCTAAGGCACCAATGTTCACCAATCAATACATACAAGCTGCTCCTTCCTACTGCCATGTCCACTGGGGGGACCAAGGGGTGGCTTGTGGGGGAGTGGACTTCGCTCCCCCAATCTCCCGCCAGGACCACCCCCAAATGGATTATCAGTCTGAGTAAGAACACTGTACTAGCGATGCAGACGGAGTCAGCGTCAGCTCCACAGCAACCCTTCTCAGTCAGGCTGTCCCCCCCCCCAGTCCTCCCTGCGCAGGCATTCTAGAACCATCTTCAGAGACAAAGGAGTTGACGCAGTGGGGGATTTAGGGAATTCTGCTAAGAGAGCCCAGCAGAGACTGTGGGCTGGGAGAGAGAACCCTGGGCATTGCTCCCTCTGTCCCCCTCAGGGCCTCACGTTCTAGTCACCCCAGAGAATGCATAGAGAGCTTTTCTTGCTGTCCTGTGATTGTGGTGTCATAACAGCCCTGCTGATGGACAGGGACCAGCTATGGAATGGGGGGGAGGGGGGTGGAGAGCCCACATGTCCCTAATCATGCCAGTCCTCCCCGCCCTCCCCTCCTCCTCACCAGATGAAGCCCTGGGCTTCTAAACTAACCTTGGGAAATCATTCTGGACTAATCATTCTCCTGGCGGAATGTCAACGTAAGACAACCATGCGTGGGAGCTTCAAGCAAGTTTGCCTTGTCACCCTGCCTCACTGACAAGCTCTCCTCCCTAGCACAGGGGCCGGGGCTGAGAGCACCCGCAGCGCCCTGGGGGCCCTGCTGCAGTTCCTGGGCTCTGGCAGCTACTCCCTTTCCGGGTCTTGTTTCAAAGCTCCTCCTCCGCTTCAGCTCTCTCTTTCTCTAAGAATTTCCACAGCGTCTTCCCCAACCCCCTTCTAACTCCATTATGCTTCAGAGAGAAGGAGTCTTTAGAGGTGTAGTACAAAGACTCCCAACATTTTCCTTCTGCTACAAATAAAGGTATCACCGACCATAGCCGTGCTGTCACACTCTTGCTCAAGAATTCTCAATGGCTCCCAATTGCCTCTATGTAAGTTCTAGTTCCTTAGTTTGACTGTAAAGTCCACCTTCATGCTCTAAGCCTGGAGACCTTCCTAGCCTTCCCTCCACTGCTCCATCTAGATGAGGTAGCTCATGAGGCATCCCCGAAATGAAGTTCTCTCCCCCTCTAGAGTGCAGAACACTTCAGTCCCCAAACCCATACCTAACACTAGCTGGTTCAACCCGAAAGTCACCCCCTTCCTTCTTGGTAGGAAACTCTTTTCCATCCCCATCGGCACTTTGCCCGCTTACTTCTAACTTGGTATTCAATCTGATTTTTCTCTATGCTTGAAGTCATGGACAGTCTTAATCTTCGTGCCTCCCCACCAACCACTGCCTCATGCATGGTATTAAGTCAATAAATCTTTGTAGGGTCCTTCTGATTCCTAAGCTTTTTCCCTAAAGTTTCACGAACTCAAGCTCTGTCTCCTTACCTACATAGAAAACCCTCCAGAGAAACTTAAGGCTCACTCAGATCCCCTGCGCGCGGGTTAACGAGCAGGCCCCGAGCCTGGAGGTCAGAACGAGCGCCCAGGTGTTGCGGATGCCCCCGCCCCGCGGACCGCGTGTAGGAAAGCGGGGAGGCAGTACCACCTGTGGACGAGGCGGCAGCTCCCATCTGTGCCGCCGGGCTGAGCGCGGGGGTGGAGGAACGCAGGAGCCTCAAGCGGTCCCAGGAAAGGGCCTGCGGGGCCGGGCGCCCCTTCGCCCCCCAGCGACGCCCACTTACCTATGGTGGACACGACGGTGCCCACGAAGTAGAAGGCGCCGGTGAAATCCCAGCGCGGGCGGGCGCTGTCCACGCGGATGCCGGCCTCGGTGGCCTCCTCGTAGTGGCGAAGGAAGCCCCGCAGCTCGTCGCGGCTCAGGTTGTGGCGGCGGCTGAAGTTGGCCAGGCGCTCCTCCCAGCGCTGCTTGGCCTGACGCTCGTGCGCGAGTTCCAGCGCCGAGAAGACGGCGGCGCCGCCCAGCAGGTAGAGCACGATGAGCGCGGCGAGCAGCAGGAAGCGCGCGTTGTCCTCGTTCAGGTAGCCCGGGCCGCAGCTGCAGCCGCACCCCCGGCCGGCCATGGCCGGATCCCCGGGGGCCGCCCCGGGCCGGAGGGCCGTGGCCGCCGGCCGAGTGTCGCCCCGGCCCCCCCGGGGGTTCGCCGCTCAACCTGCCCCCGCACGCTCGACGGTCCGCTCACTCATGACCGTGGGGCGCAGTCCCTGGCTGCGCGGTTCCCCAGGCCGCCTCCTCGATCGCTCCCGCGGCGCCCGCTCCCCACGTCCGCCTCTTCTCCTGGTTTCAAATCCGCTTTGTGGCCGCTGTCCCCACCCGCCTCGGAGTTCTCCTAAATGCTCGAGGTCCGAGGGACCGGGAGCTGAGTCCGCTGTTCCCCCCCGGATGCCCTCCCTGCTCTGCTCAGATTGGGGAGGGGGCGTGGCGCGTCCTCAGCGCGAATCCGGACGGACTTGAATTCCCCCCGCAGCAAGGTCTTCCGGCCTCGCAAGCTGGCGGGTTAGAGGAGCCGGGTGGGCTCAGTCTCTTCGCGCATCGCTTCTCCAGCCGCCGACGGCTGGGACGCGGGGTGTCCGTGTGCTGGCGCTCGATGGGGGTGCCTCCCCAGACAGATCCGTGGGGCTGCGTGCCAGTCTCGGCGTTGCTCGGAGCCTCAGGCCTCTGGGGTCACCTACCCGTCTGCCGGGGTGTAGTGGCTGGAGCAGGTCCTGGGCGGGCGCACCCCGAGGGACGGCCGGGAGCGGGGCCCACGGGTTCCTACCTCGCGCCCGGCCCCCGCGCTGCGCGGCATCCGGCGGACAGAGCGGCTGGAGGAGGACACCAGAAAGGGAGGTCGGAATGGGGGGACGAGGGGAGTCAGGGGCATCTTCCCCGGGCAGCCTCCCTCGCCTTGCTCCGAGCGCCCTTGGCCTCCGGGTCCCGCGCGGGGGCGTCTTCCGCTCCCACGCGCCGGCTGTGCGGGTGCGACGCGCGTCCCTAGCCAGCCCCAGTTCCCGGAGAGGTGGCGGAGGACTGGGGGCTGGAGAGTTCCAGCTCCTCCATCCGGGCTTGGCCGCCTCAGTGTGCTCCAGAGATCTGGTGCTGCGGAGTGCTTTCCCCTCGCCCCGTGCAGAACAGCGGCCAGGCTCCCCAGCACACGGCCAGGGGCTCCCTCCCCAAGACCTGGCCTTTCAGGGGGCACTGGCACAGCCTCTGAGCTCCGTTCTCAGCTCCCCGGGACAGCCCCCTCCGCGCCGCCCTGTCGGCACTGCCCCCAGGGCTCCTCCTGGCCGCGGCCCCGCTCTGCAGAACGGCGCTGGGAGCCGAGCTCCCCGGGCTCCGCCCGGCCTGGCTCGAGCGCTCCGAAGCTGCAACAGGTGGAGCCCAGAGGCTGACCGCCGCAGCGACTCCACCCAGTTCCCAGCCTGCCGGCCGCGCAGCCCCGCGGCCCCGCTCCCAGCGCTGTGCTCCGCCTGCAGATGCGGTCTCTCGGCGGGCCCACCCGGGGGCTGCAGCGCTCCCACCCCGCGCGCTCAGATCCCGGGGAAGTGGGTGCTGTAGAGAGGCAGGTTAGGTACTTAGCGGGCTTGAGTGGGCCCCTCCTGGGCCAGAAGAGGGCGCTCCGTCTCCTCCAGACATGTGTCTCCCCCACCTGTGTACCCAGCCACACTCGGCCCCTCCGGAATCGAGCCCCTGGCATGTGGGAGTGAATACGGATACATAGAGGAATGGACGCGTAGGCATCTTCTAACTAAATAGAAGTCCCCCCCGCCTTCCGAGAGAGTAGTCCGAGGCTCCGAGCCCACCCACCACCCACTTACACTCGCTGGGAGCCGAGCATAAAGAAACACAGAGCTCTGGATTCCAATGCACCTGCCCACCCCTCAGCTCCTTTATCTCCTCCTGAATGTCCCTATTTTATCTGCCTCACTGGGGGCAAGAGCTTTAGGTGCTAGTGCATGTGGAGACACGTGTAAACGAGAGTCAGTCCAGCAATTATCCCCTCCCCCATTTTAATATGAAAATTTTCAAACATCAAGTTCAAAGAATTCTATATATTCACCACCTAGATTCTACAATGAACATTTTACTGTACTTGCCTTATTACATAGTTATCCATTCTTCTTTCCATCCCTCAAGCCATCTTATTTGGGTACATTTCAAATCAGGTTGTAGACAACAGTCCATCTCCTCCCCAATACTTTTCCCTACATATCATTAAGGAGAGTCCAATATTTACAGACTTTTTTCTTTGGGGGTAAAACTTACAGTGAAATGCACAAATCTTAATGCACAAATGTGAAATGCACAAATCTTTAGGTGTGCCATTAGATGAGTTCTGACAAATGCATGCGCCTGTGCAAATTAAACCCCTACCTATCCAACCTATCAACCAAATATCACCGGCAGTTCATATCTTCCTGGTATCTTCTCTGTCAGCAAATCCCCACCCACATTCCTCCAGAGGAAATCACTGTTCTGATTTTTTCCCCCATCTACTGGTTTTGCTTTCATAGAACTTGCTTTTGTTTGTTCTAGATCTTCATATAAATGGAATTCTACGGTTCTGTCCTTTTGTGTAATGCATTTTTGAGATCTATCCATGATCTATGTCTTGGTCCTTTATTCCTTTTTATCACTAATTTTTAAATGTTTGAATATTCATTCTCCTATAGATAGAAACCAGGGCTGCTAGATTTTTTTTGGCCATCATAAAACTGTTAGGAACATTCTTGTGCAAATTTTTGTGGATCTGTTTTCATATCTCAGGTAAATACTAGGAGTAGAACTGCTGGGTCATAGGGGAGCTGTGTACTGAGTTATATGAAACTGCTTAACACTTCTCCAGAGTAGCTGTATCAACCAACGATGGACAATAGTTCCAAAACCTTGTATATATTTGGCAGTATTAGTCATTGTGATTTTTTTTTTTTTAATTTTTAGAAGATTATGTGAGAGAGATAATGAGCAGGGGGAGAGGGAGAAACAGCAGCAGACTCTCCACTGAGCAGGGAGTCTGACTCTGGGCTCAATCCCATGACCCGGAGATCATGACCTAGGCTGAAGGCAGACGCTTAACCTACTGAGCCACCCTGGCACCCTGTGTGATTTTGAACATACTGGTGGGTGTGTTGTGCTATCTTACTGTGGTTTAATTTGCAGTTCCCTGCTTTCTTAATGTGCTATGGCCATTTGCATATCTGCCTTTGTAAATTTGTTGAATATTAATGTTGAAATTATCTCTTGAAATATGGTATCGATTATCTGTTTAAAAATTGATTTCTTGGGCGCCTGGGTGGCTCAGTAGTTAAGCCTCTGCCTTCAGCTCAGGTCATGATCTCAGGGTCCTGGGATTGAGCCCCACATCTGGCTCTCTACTCAGCAGGGAGCCTGTTTCCCCTTCCCCCTCTGCCTGCCTCTCTGCCAACTTGTGATCTCTCTCTAATAAATAAAATCTTTTAAAAAAATAAAAATAAAGGGGTGCCTGGGTGGCTCAGTGGGTTAAAGCCTCTGCCTTTGGCTCAGGTCATGATCCCAGGGTCGTGGGATCGAGCCCCACATCGGGCTCTCTGCTCAGTAGGGAGCCTGCTTCCTCCCTTCTCTCTGCCTGCCTCTCTGCCTACTTGTGATCTCTGTCTCAAATAAACAAATAAAATCTTAAAAAAAAATAAAAAAAAATAAAAATAAAAATAAAAATTGATTTCTCATGGGGGCACCTGGGTTTTCCCTTTGCCAGCTGCATCCTAAAAATTTCAGTATGTTGTATTTTCATGTAATTTTCAAAATATTTTCTAATTTTTCTTCTTTGACCCATGAGTTATTCAGAAGTGTGTTGTTTAATTTCCAAATATTTGGGTTTTTAAGACAAATCCTTTATTTCTAATATTTTCACTGTGGTCAGAGAACCATAGTCAATGTGTTTCAGTCTTTCTAAATCTGACTTATTTTATGGTCCAGCAGCAGATCTGTCTCTGTGACCATGCCATATGCTCTTAAATATGTATTCTGCGGTTGTTGGCTGTGGTGTAGTTAGATTCTATAAGTGTTAATTAGGTCAAGGTACTTAACAGTGTTTTTCAGATCTTCTGTCTTTACTGATGTTTGTTCTAGTTATTCTATTGATTGGTGAGAGAAGAATGTTGAAATCACCAACCAGGAGGCACCTGGGTGGCTCAGTTGATTAAGCCTCTGACTTCAGCTCAGGTCATGATTTCAGGGTCCTGGAATGGAGCCCTGCCTCAGTCTTCCTGTTCAGTGGCGGGGGGGGGGGGTCACTTGTCCCTCTCTCCCTCCCCCTTCTCATGTTCTCTCTCTCGCTCTCTGTCTCAAATGAATAAATAAAAAATCTTCTTTAAAAAAATCACAAACCGGGCGCCTGGGTGGCTCAGTTGGTTGAGCGACTGCCTTCAGCTCAGGTCATGATCCCGGACTTCCAGGATGGAGTCCCGCATCGGGCTCCCAGCTCCTTGGGGAGTCTGCTTCTCCCTCTGACCTTCTCCTCTCTCACGCTCTCTCTCACTCATTCTCTTTCAAATAAGTAAAATCTTTAAAAAAAAATCACAAACCCTGACTATGGAATTGTCTATTTCTTCCTTTAATTATGTCAGTTTTTGTTTCATACGCTTTGAAGCTCTGTTATTAAGCTCAAGCATTTATGATTATTACATCTTCTCAGTAGTAATCCTTTTATTTTTATGAAATGTCTTTATCGCTGGTAATACCCTTTACATTCAAATTTACTTTATCTGATATTAATCTAGTCACCACAGCCTTTTTGTACTTAACATTTGCACGGAATCTTTTCCATTTATTTTTTTTTAAAGATTTTGTTTATCTACTTGACAGATCAGAATTAGGTAGAGAGGCAGGCAGAGAGAAAGGGGGAAGCAGGCTCCCTGCTGAGCAGAGAGCCCGATGCGCTCCATCCCAGGACTCTGAGATCATGACCAGAGCCGAAGGCAGAGGCTCAACCCACTGAGCCACCCAGGCACCCCTTTCCCATTTATTTTTTAGCCTGTGTCTTTACATATTTAAAGAGGATTAGTTGTTCACAGTGTATAGTTGAAAGTTGGCTGGGTGGTTTGATTTTTGGTCAGGTCTGACAATCTGCATGCACATTTAACTGGAATGATCAGATCAACACTGTTCAACAATTTCTGCAATGATCAAAATATTTTGTAAGTATTTATGTTCTTCAGTATAGTAGTCTAAATGACTAGCGAGCTCTTGAGTGCCACTGAAGAACTAAATTTCTAATTTAATGTTAATTTAAGTTGAAATATCACATGGCTAGTGGCCCTATTTTAGACAACATAGGTTGAGATCCCTTATATTTAATACAGTGATTTAGATTCAAGTCTACCATTTTACTATTTGTTTTGTTTGTCCCCACTGGTTTTTGATCCTCCTTGCCCATCTTCTTTTGGATTAACTGAATATTTTTTAGAATTCCATGTGATCTGTTGACTTTTTAGCTCTGTCTCTTGGCATTTAAGTGTTTAAGGGTTAGCTTTTCACAGCCCTCTCACAGTTACTACTGTACAACTTTGTATAAAATAGAGAAACCTTCCAACTATACAGGTTCATTTCCCATCTTCTTCCCCACATCCACTGTGGTTGTCATTCAAATCACATTTCCATATGCTAAGACCCTCAATACATTTTTTATTCAGATAGCAATATATATTTTTACGAAAAAATTCAGGTTTTATTTTTACTTATTACATTGGTTGGAACTGATGTCAGGAACTTATTACTTTTGTTTCCTACCTCTTCGCAGAACAAAAATACATACAATGTGGCATTATCCTTAGACAAGACTTGCTTTTTCACATTTCACACAAGAATGTATATTATCCTTTCTTGAACAAAATGCCCAGATTACCAAGGAAACCATCTTTGAGGAAGTGTTTAATAAGCCTATTTTATTTAAATAAATCCTCCAGTAGGAAATGGGAGAATTCATTGCCTTCACTTAGAAGAAGGCAATGTAAATAGTTATCTGTCGAATTTTTCTGTGCAGCTCACCAACATTTCCTTATTGGAAACATCAATTTTTCCACATCACAGTTCCCCAAATGACTTTAAAGTCTCAAACAAAGAATTCTGTATCTTCCTTTGGCTTGCTTCTCTCTTGATTCTGCCGAGGCTTTATTAACGGTTCACTTCCTATCATCCTCTCCATTTTTGAAAATTTTCTTTAGAACATTCACCAATCCCTCTCTAGGATCTGTCCCCGTGTTGTAGGAGGGCTCTTTCTCTTCTCATGCTTTCCCAACCTGAGTCAGGCAGTCCCACTGCCTGGTTTCTGCTTTATTTCTACCCAAGAAGAGAACTGTATCTGTTTGACTTCTTTTTGAACTGTCTTCCACAGAGATGGGTTTCAAGACATTGTTGCAGTAACTCTTCTCATTTGTATTCTTTACGGAAAGACCAAATGACCTCTGTGAAATGCACCTGCACAGTTCTCAGTGAGGAATTGATGAACTCCAGTTAAGTCTGTGAAATCCACATTACCTTATCTGACCAATCCCATCCGCGATTTTCACCTTATATCCTGTTCTAATGGGATCAACCACAGCAGCAGCTTTTTGCTGTCAAAAAGTTCTGCTTTTCTTTGATTTCTGCCACACTATGTACTTGATTTGTCTCAATCTTAGATTTTTTTCAGACGGCCTTTTCTAGTGGTCTTTCCCAGCAGCACCTTCACCTCTTCCAGATCTTTCTGTCGCTTCCAGCCTCCCTCTGCCGTCAGCATTGACTTGAAGAAGACTTCTGTCCTCAGGCTGGCATAGCGGGAGCTGTGGGAGCCTTGTCCAAACCTGAAGCTGTGGTCGGGCTGAGTCAGGCAAGGCCCAGTTGCAGGCGGGCAGGGAACAGAACAGGATACGGTGTACCCATCGAGCATGCTCACCCTGGCGGGCACAGACCCCGCTGCTCCGGTTGCAGAGCCTCAAGCCTGCGGGAACACCCACCAGGTGCAGGACTTAGCCCCCCTCTGCAACACGGGTGTCTCAAGAGAAAGTCTTCTGTATTTGCACACATAATTATTTGCTCCTTCTGGTGGCTTTCCGTCCTTTTTGAATATCTGAGCTTCTCTCTGGTATGTTCTTCCTTCAGCCTGAAGACTGTCCTTTAGCATTTCTTGCAGGGCACATCTCCACATTCTCTTAGTTTTCTTTTATCTGATAATGTGGTTATTTTGTCTTCATTCTTGGAGGTTTCCACCAGATATAGATTTCTGAGGTGACCTTTTTCTTTCTGCCTGTGAAAGACATTTTGTGCTGTCTTCTGGCCTCGTGTTTCCAATGAGAGGTTAGCAGTCACTCAAATCATTGTTCCTGTTCCTTCTAGCTGCTTCCAACATTTTGTCTTAAGTTTGGTCAAAATGAGTTTGATGAGGAGGCACCCAGGGTAGTTTTGCATTAGCCTATTGCTTATTCACTGAGCTTCTTGAATCTATAAATTTATGTCTAAGTTTTTAGCCATTATTTCTTTGAATATTTTCTCTCCCCCATACTTACCCATCTCCTAGGATTCCAATCACATAAAAGTTAAACCTTGAGATATTATCTCACAAATCCTTAATTCCCATCCCATCCCCACTTTTTAGTATTTTCTGTTCCTTCTTCAGATTGGATAATTGTATCTACTTAGCTTCAAGTTCCCTGACTCCTCTGTCATCTCCATTCTGCTATTAAGCCCATCTACTGAAGCCTTTAATTTCAGATTGTGAGATAACCGAAAATACACCTATTGGTTCATGTCCCCAGTTCCTGACACAGAGCTCTTGAAAACCTGGTAAATTCCTAAGCGGTAACAGTACTAAGAACATCTTATGTTCTAATGCGGTGACTTGGGGTGGGGGTGGGGGGATGGGTTCCTGGATTGGGGCTGGTCACCAGAAAAACCAAACCATGATTATAAACTTGGAATTTTCAGCCCGATTTTCCAGAGAGGGAAAGAGGCTGGAAATGGAGTTTGATTGATCGTGCCTCTATGAGGAAGCTTCCATAAAACCCCCGTAGTACTGAGTTTGGGGAGCTTCCAGGTTGGTGAACATATCCACACTGGAAAGGTTATGGAAGGGTTGTGCGCTCAAACTTCCTGAGCCCAGGAGGGTCATAGGACCCTCCCAGACCTCACCCAACATCTTTCTTCACCCAACCATTAATCTGTGTCCTTTATCATTCCTT
The DNA here is from genome assembly GCF_002288905.1 of Enhydra lutris kenyoni. Classification (NCBI taxonomy): domain Eukaryota; kingdom Metazoa; phylum Chordata; class Mammalia; order Carnivora; family Mustelidae; genus Enhydra; species Enhydra lutris. The sequence continues at coordinate 5,558,551 of NW_019154104.1, forward strand.
TAAAAAAAACTGGTAGTTGGGGCACCTGGGTGGCTCAGTTGGTTAAGTGACTGCCTTCAGCTCAGGTCATGGTCCTGGAGTCCTGGGATCGAGTCCCACATCAGGCTCCACAGGGAGTCTGCTTCTCCCTCTGACCTTCTCCTTGCTCATGCTCTCTCTCACTGTCTCTCTCTCTCACAAATAAATAAATATTAAAAAAACAAAACCAAAAACAAAAACTGGTAGCTAAGTGTTCCCCTGAGCTCTGTAAGCTGCTCTAGCAAATTAATCCAATCTGAGGAGGGGTAATGGGGACCCTCTGATGTATAGCAGATGGCTCAGAAGCCCAGGTGACAACCATCTTTGGTTGGCATCTGAAGTTGAGGGGGGCAGTCTTGTGGGACTGAGACCTTTACCTGTGGGATCTGACTCTGTCTCCAGGTAGATTGTGTGATTTTTAAATTGCAGGACACACAGCTGGTGTCTCAGAATTGCTTGGCGTGGAAAACATCCCCACACATCTGGTGACCATAAGTGTTTTGAGTGTGGTGGTCATGTGAGAGGTCAGCAGGCACACTGGGGGCGGAGGGGGGGGGACTGCCCCCATAGGTATATTTTTCAGTTCTAAAATTTCCATTCCTACTGCTCTGCTGAGATTTGCTATCTTTTCTTTCAATATAAGAATTTTTTTTACACTCCTGAACATAATTTCTTTAGCTGGTTTAAGAATCTTTGGAGACTCTTTTGGTCTCTTTTGCTTGTCTTTTGAGAATAAGCCATGTCTTTCTCTTCATTTGTATAGTGAGTAATTTTGGATTATGTCCTAAGCATTGTAACATAGATAATTTATGATGTGTTGTAGAAACTCTGAATTCTGTTCTTTTCCTCTGAAAATAATTATTTTTTAAATTGTTATTTTTAAATAGGCAGTTAACTTGGCTGAACTCAACTGCAAAGTGTCTCCCCTGCAGTGGGAAGTGGTTTAAATTTTAGATCAGTTATTTTAGCTTGGCTGTGCATGAACAGCTCAGAGATCAGCCAGGGATTTGGGCAGAATTTATATACAGAATTTGGGAATCCTCTCTTTGGCTCTTTTCTGTTCTTTCCCTCTTCATGCTCAGAGACTATGGTTGCTTCAAACCCTGTACTCTGGATCTTCTAGCCGGCAAGACTACAGATTGCCACTGGAGGTTTCATGGTGCCCCTGGAGACTTGACCTCAGGACCAAAGTGGTTAAACAGAAACAAAACCAGGAAACTCACATAGTGTTGTGCCTTTCTTCCAATTGTTGATTCCCGTTCAGTTTCTGCCTGTGTTCAATCACTCTCAGTAGCTGGTTTTTAAAGACTTTTCTCCCAGAGCTTGTATTTTCTATCTGTGGAAGAGTTGGTTCAACTGGGGCTCTCTGGCCCTGCCAGAAACCCAAGGTTATGTGGTTTCTCCCACACATTACAAAATGAAACTTTCAAACATACACCAAAGGTAAAAGAATTTTACCTAGATTTAGCCTAGATTGTACACTTAAATTTTCTTATACTTGATCATAACTACATCCATTATACTTTATTTCTGTGCATTTCAAAGTAAATGCAGTCATTACTTCAGCATATGTATAATTAACTAGAAGTCAACAATTTAGTTTTTTTCTATGTAAAATTTACACAGAATGAATGGATATCTGAACTGTGCATTCTTTGAGTTTTTAAGAAAACAGCTTTACTGGGGTGCCTGGTGGCTCAGTGGGTTAAGCCTCTGCCTTCAGCTGAAGTCATGGTCTCAGGGTCCTGGGATCGAGCCCTGCACCTGCTTCTCCCTCTCTTTCTGCCTGCCTCTATGCCTACTTGTGACCTGTCTGTTAAATAAATATTTTTAAAAATTAAAAAAAAAACAACTTTATTGAGTTATCATTTACAAGAAAAGTTACCCATTTGGTGTATTAAAGGGGTTTTGTAAAATGTAACCAGTGCCACAATCATGAAACGTTTCTGTTGCCCCAAAAGTTCCCTCATGCAGCCAATCCCCTCTCCTCACTCCTGAATTCTTTTTTAAGGCCACCCAGTTCTACTTCGAGTGGGAGCCAGGGTGCCACTCCAAGAACGGAATTAGAGACCAAGGAGAGAGGCCATCCATTGCCAAGTGTGTCCTGGAGGGCCAGAGAATGTAATGGCAAAGCAGAGGCTGGGCTCTTATGAGGTGTTCCCAGATTGTCTCTAGAAAGGTGCTTTTTGGCTCAATAAGAGGACAGGTTCCATTCTCCCACCGAAAAGTGGATTCTGCTAATTCAAGTGCAATTAAAGATGCCCATTTCTTGAAGCCTGTTCTGGTATCAGAGGAGTTTCGGAGGCAGGAGCTTGATCTTTAAGAATGCAACCTTAGGCAGGTTCCCATCGCTCTGACCCTGTTTTTTCATTTGTACAATGGGATTCCTCCAGGGGTAAAGTGTCAGCTCATCCTTCGGGATTCATGTTAACATAGACTCCGCAGTCCTGCCCAACAGGCAGCAGGCAACGTGGACCCAGGACTTTTAGGACTGAAAGTCTGCAGGTTGGTTCTGCAGAGTTTTAAAGGGTGTTTGAGAGACTGGGTCCATGGAGGTGGATTTCCTTGTGAAGAGGGTCCCCTTTCTGTGGAATCCCAGAGGACTACTGGCTACCCTGCTGTAGCCAGGACTCAAACCTACTTGTCTTCCAGAAATGACTTGCATTTAGTGTTAAGAAGCAATATTTGGGGGGACAGGCTAAGTTTTCAAAGACATGGGTTTTATATTCTATACTTGAATTACCATCTAAGTGCTCCAGAGAGAGACTGCCAATCCCAAGCACTTTCACAGTGATAATGAGAATCCCTGCAACTTAGATTTATGGATTTCTTGCCAGTGTTTAAGAGCACCCTTTCATCCAATTCTCAAGATAATCCCATGAGGCAGGAGGGATAGGTATTACCCTTAACGGATGAGAGAATGAAGACTTAAAGTCGTCACATGACTTGCCTAAGGTCTCACAGTGTGGAGGGCAGAGCTGGGATCAGACAATCCTGAGTCCTGAGTGGCTTGGAGCTGAGTCTACCTTTCAGGCTTGTCAATCTCGAGCCATTATCCACGGAACTGTGTTCACTCAGCGTGATTGAACTAGCAAACCGGGGAAGGAATACATTATATATTGTAATCCTGAATGCACTCATAAATACATAAATGAAAACAATCACCTCATTTTGTGCTACAGGTATTTTCAGATTTTTCTACTAGATTTCATTGAAAACTACGGATGATGACTTCCTGAATTGATTTCATGATTCATTAAGATATTGACTGGCAGTTTGAAAAATCAGCTTTAGAACACTCAGATTACAAGGGTTTACTTATTTATGCAAATTTACAAGAAACTTGGACTTAAAAATTTCCTTCTGGGCTTACCTTTGCTTTGAAAAAAAACAAACCTGCACACTTGCTCACATTATTTAAGGATGAGACAAAAAGCTTTCTTTGGTACACTATTAATAGCTCACCTAGGGATACTTCTTGGTCTGGAGTGGACTTCAGGCATGTTCCACTTATCTCTGGAGAATTCCACAACTGCAGCCTTCTCATCAGGGGCAGTCCCCTGGTCTGGAGTGCTTGCACCAGGGACAGGCAGGTGCATCAGGGGACTTGATGGAGCTAGAGGGAAAGGTATTTTGTTGTGTTGTTTTTTGTGCTTGTCGTGTTGGTGTGGTTTTTTTGTTGTTGTTGTTTTTAAGTAACTACCTGGAAGTAATGTGGGACCCTGAAGGGGGTTAGAGGATGGGGGCATTTCAGGCTCCTGTGGAAAAAGCTTGCTGGAGAATGGTGTCTGTATACCTGAGAGCAGGTATTCTGAATCTGGAGACTGCTAGGTTCCTCTGGCTCCAGCATTTGCCAGACTCTGTTAGTCTTTCATTGTTTATGCTTAATTAATCTGACTTCTGTAGCTATAAAAGTATCCTAATGTATTCTTTCATAAAAATATTGAAAAATTACTGAGTAACAAATATGTAGGGATTTTAAAATTTTGTCAGTTATCTGAAGAAAACAAAACCAGCACTCACCTACCAAAGGACCTATGAGCAAAGAGCTACCAAGAGCACGCACAGTGGCATCATCTGTGTCTTTGGGGCCAGAAGGGAACACATGCTACTTGTGACCTTGACTCTTATTTTACCTTCCCTAAATGGGGTGTCACCTGCCCCAGTGTGATGTGTATAGTTACCGATGATTGACTATGCCTGTAATAAATTCCCTATGGATGCAATTTCTCCCTCACCTTTTCCCTTCTGAGCTTCCCTGTATATTAAAGACTGGTCCAGATGCCTTCCAGTTTTTATTTTATTTTTAAAGATTTTATTTATTTGTCAGAGAGGAAGAGAGAGAGAGCACACAAGCAGGCAGAGAGACAGGCAGAGGTGGAGAGAGAAGCAGGCTCCCTGGTGAGCAAGGAGCCCGATGCAGGACTCGATCCCAGGACTCCGGGATCATGACCTGAGCCGAAAGCAGTGGCTTAACCCACTGAGCCACCCAGGCGACCCAGCCTTCTAGTTTTTAATCACAGTGGAGTGCTTGCTACAAAGGGACCAGGGACCAGTGCCTTAGACTGATGAGTGTTGGTTAAAGTTTCAGTGGGCCTTCTGGTAGGCCTGAGAGAACACAGCATACTCGAGATGGACTTGCTTAGAACTCTGTGAAGCATGGAAAGTGCACTTGACCTAACCTGTGTTGCTTTGGCCCCATGTCTGCTCACTAACCACCCCCCCTTCCCCGTTACTGCATGAGGCACCCTCCTCCTCCCCAGCATTTTAATATTTTTTTTTCTTTTTTTTTTTAATTTATTTTTATTTATTTGACAGAGATCACAAGTAGGCAGAGAGGCAGGCAGAGAGAGAGGAGGGGAAGCAGGCTCCCTGACAAGCAGAGAGCCTGATGTGGGGCTCGATCCCAGGACCCTGGATCATGACCTGAGCTGAAGGCAGAGGCCTTAACCCACTGAGCCACCCAGGCGCCCCCTCCCCAGCATTTTGACACTTGGCATAATCCCTTCTGCTCTCTGCTTTAGGCCTAGTCCATGGAAACATCAGGTTTCAGTCAGAGACGTTCATAGAACGTACTTAACGTGGCAATGTCTTCAGCTGTTGATTTTCTCACTTGAAAGGAACCAGTTCCACGGTCAGGTTCAGTGACTCGGGCCTGCATACTAATGCTGCATTTAGTGGTTGATTTTATGGACCCATAGCTGGTTCAGTCACGCCAACTAGGATTTGCTGTTGCAGTGGATGAAGGTGTACCTGATTTTGTGCTACTGTTATACATCCTGTACGTGAGGCCTGCTGCTGGGCTGGAGCTTGGGAACGTGCGCCACAAACATGCGCCGCACTTGCTGCCTGGTTCCTCACAGCAGCACGGCCTGGGCTCAAATCCCAGCTCTGCCCTTGCCAGCTGTGGGACTTTGGACAAATAATCTTAGTTTCCCCATCTGTAAAATGGCTACAGTAATAGGTTATTAATGGGTTATTATAGTGAAGATTTGGTTCGTTAATACACCGAAAATACGAGCAATACCTGGCGCACTCCAAGTGCTCTGTACTCGCTGGTCAGTGTTCTTACTCGGGGCCCAGTGGAGTCTGGGCTCAGATGGTCACCTGTCCCCATGTGGGGTTCTGGCTGTGGGCACAGCTGGCATCTCCCAGGAGCAAATGACTGTGTATTACCCCTGAAGACCTATAAGAGCAACTTAAGTCCTGTAACTTACTAGCTGCTAAAAATGCAATAAGAAATTGCGGTTTTGTTTGTAGTACTTTTTTGTCCTGGATATTGCTTAACAAAAAGTGGGCTACTAGGGGCGCCTGGGTGGCTCAGTGGGTTAAAACTTCTACCTTCAGCTCTGGTCATGATCTCAAGAGTCCTGGGATGGAGCCCCGCATCGGGCTCTCTGCTTGGCAGGGAGACTGCTTCCCTTTCTCTCTCTCTCTCTGCCTGCCTCTCTGCCTACCTGTGATCTCTGTCAAATAAATAAATAAAATCTTAAAAAAAAAAAAGTGGGCTACTAAACTTGGAAAACTTGTCAAAAATTTTATAGTGGGACCCATGCATGCATGTATTTAGCGCATTATCAACAGAATTTTAGATTTAATCCTATGTAATATTTAAGCTATTTTATTTCTGCCGTTCAGTTCCTGCACTATTGTCATAATGAGTACCATTCATCAATACAATTACATTTTACGCATGTAAATAAAGAATGCCTATCTTTTTCTTTGAGGTATTCATCAGTCAAAAGCAAGTATTTTTAAGGAAGTGGTTACAGCTCTGATTTTTCGATTATGAGAAAGTAAAATGTCCTAAGATTTGAACCAAACATCGAGATCATCCAGAAATGGTTTTACAATGGGAAACAAGTCATTTCCCTAGAAAGTAAGCTAATTTTGTGTGGAAAAAAGTTGTGACAAAATGGAACCTAAGATCCTTACTTTCAGCATACCAAATCTGATGCAGAAACCATGTGTTGGAAGTCACATACCAGTAACTTCTATTAAGGAGAACTATTTAACTTCTACACAAGAGCCCAGGAAAACAAAGCTGGGCTCCACTGTTACCGTGGAACCTTATGGATGTTATTTAACAGCAGGCTGATGTGAGGATTACATGTGAAGCACTCAAGCACAGGAGTCGAGGCACAGAAGAGCTCTGGAAACACGGGCTATTACCTTATGTGGAAAAATACAGCCTCCCGAATTAGCCAATTTTAAGGACGATTTGTATCAACTATAGTTAAAACCAGGCAGCTGTTCTCAGGATTGTGATAATAATTTAGAGGTACCTAGGGGGCGCAGTCGGTTAAGTGCTTGCCTCTTGGTCTCAGCTCAGGTTCATCTGTGGCTCCTGAGATCAAGCCCCGCGCCAGCCTCCGAGCTCAGGGCAGAGTCTGCTTGTTTCTCTCCCCCTCTTTCTCTCTAAAATAAATGAATCTTTAAAAATAAATAAAATCCCTCTTTCCCTCCTTCACCCCACAAAAGCAGCTGAGGGAAGACCCATTCCCCTCTTTATAAGACAGAATGTGGGAAGTGGAGGGGACACGGAATCCTCCTGCCAAAATGGCAAGTGACTTAGGTCACTATGTGTAGGGACAGAATTTAATTTTAAATTTTAAACTTAATTTTAAATGATCATTCAGAATATTCTGTTGAAATTCATTATCTAGCATGAAGATCTTGTTTAGACTTCTGGCTACATGTCCATCTCTGTAAGAGGACATTAGGGAAGCTTTCAAAAGAGCATGAGAGAACTCCACAGAAAGACAGCGGTTCCTTTTGTCCGCAGGCTGAGACCCTCCTTCATCAGCCAACAAGTCTCCTCTATTAGAACTTCATGCAGGGGCAGAAGCTGAATTTTGATGTGAATGTTTGCTCTCAGCAGGTATGCAGTCACTGGCTGGTGTTTCCGGATCTGAAGCAGGGGGAGGTGGGGAGGGGGACGATAAAAGGTGGCAGGCAGCTACCTGCAGAACAAGGGTGAGATGAGTGTTCCTTGAATCAGGGAGAAATAATTGTTGAACCCCAACCTGAAAATAAAGGAATTTCCTCAAACATTAACAGACACATTTGATGATGCTTTTTTGTAGCACTTTGGGTAATTTGGTTAGTCCCATTTTTAAAAAGGACCAGATGCGGCAGAACTGCTTGCTTTTTGGGTTCCCATGTTGATTATTCTTGGGCCTTGTTTTCCATGTGTGCTATCACCTATACCCAGAAAGCTCATGTTATGAACCACCTATCTATGCTGGCCTGTCTTCCTCCAGTCCATGCTAACCAGGGTGAAGGGCACAGAAGGCTAATGTTAACAGCTGGACAACCACTGAGTGCATAACCCTTGACCATGGGCTTCCCCTAATGTTATCTTGATGTACCTAGCCACCCATTCTGGAACTTCTGTTTCCGAGGGGCTCCTTTGGGTCCCCACGAAGTGTAGAGGAACGTTACTTGAAATACAGCCCATGGGCCAGGGTTGGTCTGTGAGGAGTACAGAAGATAAGCATTTAGAAACTTCCACTGTAATCTGACAGTCCTGTAACATCCAAGCACCTGATTCTGTACATGTGTTTGTCCACAACACACTGGGGGGTAAAAACCATCCCTCTCCTCACATACCATGCTGCCTGGGAGTTGGGCCACCTGGCAGAAAACAGGCCTTGGACCCTGCCAGACCCAGTTCAAATACTGGGAGAACATTTTCTAGAAGTAGGAACCTGCGCAAGCGCTACACCTTTCTGAGTCCCAGTCTCATTAGGAAAAGGAGGCTAATCCTAATGGATCACCTGTGGCCGCAGCAGGAGCAATCACCAGACGGTTCTCACGCTGTGCGGGCTCGGAGTATCTTCACGCATTCACTCACCACTCTTCATCATCCTCTGTGAGGAGAACTACCACCACCACTCCCATTTTACAGTTGAGGGGACCAAGGCACAGAGAAGTTAAATAAACTGGTCTAGGTCACACAGCTGTAAGTGGCAGAGGAGACATTCAAACTCCAAGCTCCGACCCACTCTGCAGTGACCTGGATCGGATGAGCAATGGACCTGTGTGACCGACTCAACCAGTGACCGCTGTCAAGCTGCCGCTGTCCTCTCGAGTAGCTGAACCCATCCCACAGGGCCCAGGCGGCCTGCTCACTGTCCTGGTGACACGGCTGAGGGAGACGCCTCTGTGGTGCTGCCCCACCCCCACCCAGGATGGGACCACCATGGTGGTGAGAATCTTGGGGCCCCTGCAAGGCCTATGGACACACAGACTGCAGGGCACCCGCTCTGGGCCAGCCCCGGGGGCCTTCCCATGCCTTCCCGGCTCATGTGATGAGGGTCTGCACGTTTTGGGAAGTAAAAGGCGGGGTCCTGAAAGGTTCAAGCCTTAGTATAACAGGTTCACTACACAGGTAAGAGGAGTAATTCGGTGGCTTTTCAACTTTTTTTTTTTTTTTTTAAAGCAGCGTGAGCACACATACACACATAATCCCAGATAATATCCTTTACAGAATCCCAAAATATAAAATAGGTAAAGCGAAGTGACAGCAGAGTAGAGGGTCCGCAGCTGGCTTCCCAGACTTCTCTATGGCAGCACCGCTGCTCCGCCCTGCCAGGTCCTAAGGTGAAAATCGTAGGCCTGGGAAACAGTCTGAAAAGGTATCTTCAGAAATCTTTCAAAATTAATATTCAACAACTCTTGAAAGTTGTAAGATAAAGAGGGTGGAGACAAACTGGGTATCAGCCTCATGTGGAAAAGAAGGTCTCCATCATCCTAGGAGAACGGGATTCCTAAGTACAAAGGACAGATGTACTTAAAGTGGAAACATTCACAGCTTGGACCCAAACCAGCTGTGATGTGGGGGGCATCCTGAGCCTTTCTGGGCTTCTGTCTCCTTGCTTGTAAGCTGAAGGCACCAATTTAGGTTACCTTTCAGGGTTTCGTGCAAGGAACATACTTGTGCTTTTATATGGTTCGGTGAGCTGTCTCTTCTGGAAACTTGAGGGGATGAAAGACACCCATCTGCTCTGGGGACGGGCGAGGAAATGGCAGGACCCATCTGTAAGCAGAGAGGCAGCTAGCACAGTGCCAGGATGCGAAGCCTCGTGAAGCTGCAGGACGATGGGAGGTAGTAGGACTCCGTGTGTCAGAAGAGTAGCCACACTGACCTGAGCGACAGGCTAGGAACATGGGCAGCCTCATGGCCAGCAGCCCCGAGACAACACTCAGAAAGCGGAGGGCCGGGTGATAAGCAAATGGTCACATTCTTCCCCTGCTTGGCTGAAGAGCAGGACGGACGGAGTACAACACACATAGTCTGTCTTCACTTCGGAAGAGCGAACACCACGGTGAAATTCCATGTATCATTTTGAGGATGACTTTGTGTCTATATTCAACATTGTCGAGTTTGATAGCTTTCATTCTGAAGCTTAAAAAAGTGAATTAAGGGACACTGTTAATGACTATCAAAGGTGTAACCAGCATCGTGCTCACAAGAGTGAGCTCTGCAGAGTTTTGTTAAGGGTGTAGCTAAAACTCGAAGGGTAAACATCCAGCACCAATAAGAACATTCATTATTTGGGGCTTGATGTCTTGCACCTAAATTTCATAGTGCTTTAAGATTCTCAGGAGGGAACCCACATATTCCCATGTGTATCTGGTGCTTTGGTATAAGGAATGTTCCAAATCCATGGCCGATCTGGGGAAAAAAACAAAACACATTATAGTTGTAGAATACTTATTTGAACAGGCAGGATTACAAAAAATTCACTTACCCACTAGGATAAAACCACCCACGTGTCAGAGTTTACACGTTAAGAACCCCTCCCCTCTTTGTAAAGATTTATGAGTGCGTGCATGTGAGCACATGTGGGGGTGGGGAAGGGAAGAGAATGAACCTCAAGCTGACTCTGTGCTGATCCCAGAGCCCACAGTGGGGCTCAATCTCCCAACCCCGAGATCACAACCTGAGCCAAAACAAAGATTCGGACACTTACCCAACTGTGCCACCCAGCACCCCCTTAAGAACCTTCCCCGAAGCAACCCCAGACAACAGCCCATTTCAGACAGTGGCTGTTGGCAAAGGTCTGTGCTAAGACACAGGCGAGTGAACAGTGGAAGCCGGCCAGCAGAAATCAGGGTTGCCACTTACACTGACCAGTCACCTTGCCTGTCAGCCTCAGTTTCCTTCTGTGTACCTGACTGCGGCGCTGTCAGGACGGGCAAGTGAGATTAACACATGCAATGTCTGAGGGCATCCGGCAGAGAAAGGCAGCTGTTACGTCTTACAACTCTGGAGAAACCAACAGCAACAGACGGCATACTGCTCTCAGCTGTCACAGTCACATATAATCAGGAGGCCCGCGTTCACCTCCATGAAATGGTTTTGTTCTGTTCCTTAAAGGCTAATAATTGATGAGGCATGAAGGTCTCTGCACAATGACTGTAGATCGATGGTGAAGCAAGCAACATGCCTTGGTAAGACACAACGGAGAACACTGAAGACCTAGGTTCAGGTCCTGCCCTTGTCTTTCTCTGCAAACTCGGGAAAACACTGGGATCTTGGCCTCGGGTTCCTCAGCTGTGAAATGGGAATTAGCTACGTAAGTAACCTCTCAGGAGGGCTGTGAAACATAAATGAGAACACCTGTGGAAGTTCCCGGCATATTGTAGGTGCTCAATAAACACGAACTTCCCCCCATCCCCTTTTAACTGGGGTTTCAGAAATTGACAAACTGATCACTTTTACCATGCATCATTACTGCTGGAATCAAACCAATTCAAAAGAACAACAGTATGCGTAGGGTGTAAATGCACTCCCAGGGTTAGGAATCAAGCTCCACGTAACTGTCCTGATAGGGAGGAGAGCTCCAACAGCTCTGAAGGGGTGAGTGCCCAGAGTGAGGCAGCCGCGCAGCACGGGTGTGAGAGGTACCATCGGCGGAAGCCACTGCCCAGCACTGCTAAGCCACTCTTGGGGAAGCTTCCTCCTCTTCCCGAACAGAAGCAGATGGCAGCTCAGAGGACAACCTGACAAACAACAGGAGGTTCTCCTCACCGTCCCTGGTGTGGAATAACGGCACGCAAGCATGCAGACAGCAGCACCCTGCAGGACACGCAGGGAAAGAAGGCTAAAGATGGCAACAAGTTAGCAGAAGCCCGTTTTCTTGTCTTTGGCCTTGAGATGGTGTGAAAGCCTGAAGCTAGCTTGTTAAGCCCGTGAGAGAGCCATAATCCTGCACCTGTGCGACACGCTTGCTTCATAAAAGGCTGAAGGTTCCGCAGCACTGGAGACTCCCCACTGGCCTGAACCGAGCACTGGCTCTCCTGCCCCGGGAACACGGTCTTCTGTGGCCGGACTTCTCCCATCTTTTCCTGCAAACTGCCCCACTGGGTAACATATGCTCCACTTTATCCCCAAGGTAAAGGACACCAGATCCTTGCTAGGTAAGGAGCTGTTAGATTCTTCACCGAGGCAGGGTTCGTGATGCAAACACCCGCCAGCCAGCCAGCAACTCAGAGACCGCCACCGATTTCTTCCTCTCCCTCACAATCAGCCAACGATGACCAAGCGGCACTGGCGAGTCCCTAGACACACTGCTCGCTAAGTGAGCAAATGCCTATACCCACGGGCTAACCATGTGCCATGCCAGCTGCAAGGCTCACCACTACCCTGGGGCAGAGACACAGAAGGGCTAACAGGAAGGTAGGAGGTGGCCCTGACTCTGTTGTCTTGCTACCATTACTGGAAGTCAGCATTAACACTTTCTGGCTTAGATGAAAGCCTGTTCTAAGCAATCCTCCTAAATTATCCCATGAAAGAAAAGCTTGCCTCATGAAACAGTCCTGCATGTATCTGAAATATCTGTTGGTGCTGGTTAGATGCCAGGTGCTCTGCTAGCCAAAGCTGACGTCCTCTCAGTTTGCGGTCCAAGAGGGTAGACAGACAAGCAGGCAGGCCATGGGGGCAGAATTCTGAACTTCACCACATCAGCGTGGTGGTTCCCGCACCTGGCTGACGTGCGAATTGCCGGAGCGTTTCCTCAGAGCTCACCTCAAGGGAGCTTGTTTCAGTCGGTCTGGGCTGGGGCCTGGCATTACACATTCTCACCAAGTTCTAACGGCGATTTTAATACAGAGTCCGAGATCAGAAACTAAATGGGATGAGCTGCTTTCTGCTGTGATACAATGGAAGGATTTAAACCAGGATGTGACATGAGACGCATGGCAGCAGGGGAGATGATGTCCAGTGGGAGGGGACCAACAATGGGGAGATGATAGGCAGTGCCGTCTAGGGGAGACACAGTGAGGCCAACATTAAGGCCACGACAGGAAGGCTGGGGATGAGGGGACAGCCGAGGGGTTTTACTCTGTGTCTATGCCATCTGTCCTCGTGGTTGGTCAGTTGAGGACTGCGTGCATCTGACATCTCTAACTCTAGAACCCAGCCCTCTGTGGGGAGGTGGCACAGTGTGACGGTAAAGGGGGCATGGACATGGACATGGACAGGCTACCCATGGGGACCTGACCAAATTGACCTGAGTGCTTAGGTTCCTTGTCTATAAAGTAGGGGTTATATTAGTACTGGTGTCATGGGGGCAGTTAGGATCCCATAAATTCAAGTCAAGTGCTCAAAGCAGCTCCTACCATGTAATAAGTACTTAATGAGTGCTAGCTGCTATAATATAATGACCACCACCCTCAGCTCATAGTGGGTGAGTACTGTCACTACCCTATATGCTGTGTAGGTCTCCCAGGTTTTTTTAGCAGCCAGACAAACCCAAGTACAATATCCCATTCTACCTAGCCTCTAATCCTCTAAGAAATGGCCCTTGTGTTAAAGAGTTGGGACTTGGATGCCCATGTCCAAACACCCATACCCACATTTCCCACTGTCTTCAAGGGAACATGATATCCTACCTACCTATAGAAGTTGCTGCCTATCACCTGAGCAATTGCCTTTAATTCTTTCCTTGTATCAGACACAAAGTGTGTGTATATGGCGCGTGTGTGTGATCCCAAAGAGATGAACTTCTCCTTAGTTCATCTAAGTGATGCCACTTTACTTCAGCTTACTCTGAAATCAACAAATGTACAAAAGACTTGCCAGCTTACACTACAAAGGAAAGCTTCAAAATATTTTACACTGGGTTACCAACCTAGCAGAGATGCAATCTTTGGTAACTGGGATACCAGTGTTATCTGAAGCCCATTAATACTCTCCTCTGTGAAGATCTCCCGTATTAATCTGTGACTAAAAAAAGCACAAGAGAACAATCTACCCAGTGGGAGGAAGAATAATTCAAATGGCTAAAAACCAAGTACTGATTTTAATATCATCTGATAAAATTACTTTACTTTGATAGTTCTAGATTTCCTAAAGGTTTCTGTTGACAAAGTAATTTTAAAAGCTAAGCTGGAAGTTTGTTGTCAGTCTTCTGTTTGTACTATGAAACAATAATAGATTTTATTAAAGGAGATGATCAAAATAATGTCTAAAAACCTCTTCTGGCTCTCATAAAAAAAAAAAATATCCAGATTTCTAAAGATCGTTCAAAAACTGGTCCTTGGAAATTAAGCATTTGCTCACTTCTTTTGCATCTTCTTTGGATTAGAAAGTTGAATCAGCTATTGTCCTTACAAAAATACTTTATGAATCTGGTCTCTGCTATTTAGCAATAATTCTGACAGGTCTAGACTGAAGTTTATTACGATATTACCTAAATTCAAGGAATTATTTCAAATGAATCAAGCAGCAGGCGGAATGGTTAAATTATCTGGGAGCCCATGGTTTAAAGAACTTTAAATTATATACACTACGTATATGCTAAATCTAGATCACGTGTATCTCGTGTGCCAGCCAGGTTTCAATGACCTCGCCTACTGAGCAATTACATATATAGCTAATTACATATATAGCTAAAACTTAAATTCTAAAATATACTAAATCTGTAAAAGATACACACAATGTGGCAGATACCACCTTAACCAACTGATCAATACTGATTTCATCAGTGATCAGGCAGATTTTATCATGTGACTCCTCATACGATGCACTAACAACAACAACATCTCTTCTGTGGTGTTCTTGGCAAAAGTTCATAATCTGGATCTATTTATGAGAAAACAATGGGAAAACCAAATATACAATGTCCCTCACTGTCTATTAAACTAACTGGCCTGTGCTCAGCAAAGTGTCAGCAACATAAAACACACAAAATTTCTTGTGGCACTTTTCCAAATTAATGGAGACTAAAGAGACTGCTAAACAAATATGACATGTAATCTGAAACTTCCCTTTTGTTATAAAGGTCATTATTGGGGCAAGAGATGAAATCTGAATAAGTTCTGTAGATGATAGTATTAAATCAATGTTAATTCCTGATTTTGGTAACTACTGTGGCTATGTAAGAGAACATTTTTAAGAAATATATTTTGAAGTATTTAGAGATTTCACAGATCTTGTTTACAACTTCCAAATGGATCAGAAAAAAGTTAACATAAGAAAGGAAGATTATGTAAGTGAAGGGGAACCTGGGTGAAGAGAATATGGGAGTTCTTTATACTGTTCCTAGAACATTTTTCTAAATTTGACATTATGTTAAAAAATTCAAAGAAAAGAATACTATAGTTGACCGGAACAACATGGGTTTAACTGCAAAGGTCCACTCACATGTGGGCTTTTTCCCCAATAAAATACATACAATACTTAAGTGTATTTTCTTTGCCTTGTAACTTTCTTAATAATGTTTTCTTTTCTCTAGCTTACTTTATTTATCATAGGAATAAAGTATATAATACATATCACATACAAAATATGTGTTAACTATTTAGGTTATCAGTGAGGCTTCTGTCAACAGTGGGCTGTTAGGGGGCACCTGGGTGGCTCAGTGGGTTAGGCCGCTGCCTTCGGCTCAGGTCATGATCTCAGAGTCCTGGGATCGAGCCCCACATCGGGCTCTCTGTTCAGCGGGGAGCCTGCTTCCTCCTCTCTCTCTGCCTGCCTCTCTGCCTGCTTGTGGTCTCTCTGTCAAATAAATAAATAAAAATCTTTAATTAAAAAAAAACAAAACAAAACAGTGGGCTGTTAGTAGTTAAGTTTTGGGGGAGTGAAAAGTTACATGCAGATCTTCAGTTGCACTGGTGGTCACTGCCCCGAGCCCCGGCACTGTGCAAGGGCCAACTGTTCCCATATACCACGTGAACAACCCAGGTCACTTAACATAACTATGGTCTCTGAAGCTTTGTACTTCAATTATTCTTAAATTTGACATATATAACTTACTCTTTAAGTCCAAATAAGATAAGTTTTATGTAACCTTACCTTGTTTTACCCTCTTTATAGTGTATCAGAGAATACAAAGAATATAAGCCAAAAAGGGAGTACGAAGCAGATGTCTCTGGCATGTAACAGCTCCGGAGAGATCACATACTGGTCTATTTCATTCTTTTCAGGCTCAGGGTCATACAACAAGTGGAACATATGGAAGTAAGATTTAAAATGTGGTGATTCTGCTTTATAAAAGATTTTTTTCCCTCACATCAGATGGGTAATGTGCTGAGGTCATAACAAGGTTTGAGGGAGGCACGTGTCACACATTGGTGTGAACATCCAATCATCACACTTATGAACTACAAGAGGATCTGAAAGATTTCCTTTAAAACTACAACTCCTATTAGTGACATGAGTTTGGTTAGGTATAACTTCTCAGGAAAGAGTAATTTAGACTCCCTCAGGCCAGGGGCTTGTGTCTGTCTTGTTCAAGGACATATTCCAAGGACCTAGACAGTGTCTGCACACAGCAGAAATATACCTGTGGAGAGAGCAGATGAGCAGCAAGTCCTGCGTAAAGCAAGGTGGACCTGCAGCTGTGTGTGTTTTACTTCATTATTTGATCAGTTTCTTGTTTTCAGGATGTCTGCCGGTGTCTTGTAATAAACTATAATTGGTTCAGAGCAGTATATTTCTTTGCTAAGCTTTCTGTACAGTTCCTCAGATTTAAAATATAACGAGCATGATCTTATACATGTTACAGTGGTTTGAAAATCATTTCCAAACAAAGTGCTTTTGAAATGTTCTTAACTACTCACTTTCCCAAGTCTTAGTAAGACACCTTTCTTCTAGTCCGTAGAAGTCCCTGGAATGCTGGCTACATGTGAACTGGTGATATCCGAGTGACTGGCACCATTTTGCATGCTACTGAAGCAGTGTAGAAATAAAATACAATGCTCCAGTCTCCCTTGTATGTATGTTTCAAAGAAGTGTATATACCCAGACAACGCCGCTGAACAACAGAAAACATTCTGCTTGCTGGCCAAATAAAAGATTCATCACTGCACAGTCTAAGATACTACCCCGTTGTAAACTTTTAAATTCTTGGGAATGCTTTTTCTATCAGAACTGAAGGAACCTCAGGATATTTTTAAGGCTCCTCTGTCTCTTTCATTCTTGCTTGCAAAGTCCTTTGGAGATTACGGTTAAGTGGAGGAGGTGGAATTCCAGCCAAGGTTCTGGGCTGGGGGTGGAAAGTATATAGCCCAAGGCCAGACCACAGGAAGTCAAACTCAGTCAGTTCATGGTGCGTCTGTCCCCCACCTCCACTAAGCTTACTCAGAACTCAGGTTTGAGGATGGGGGGAAAAAAAAAGAACATGAACAGACAGAGAAAAAACTACAGCACAAAGCTGGAAGGAGAAAGGAGAGGGTTTTCGCAGTGAGGTCCTGTGACACTAGGTGGGTTCAGGGACTGTCCTACATGGGCCTTAGGCTCTTTTCATTATCAGCTCAGCAAGGGGAAGGGGAGAAAATGAACACCGGTTATTACATGCCAGGAACTGAACTGGATATTCTAAATAACAGAAACAACAGCTAACGTTTATTGACTGCTAACTCTGCACTAGAAGACTGTGTTAGGTGCTTTACAGATAGCATCCTGGTTACTCATTTCAACAAACTCTACGAAGTAGGCACTCTTATTTTCCCATTTTTACAAATAGAGACACTAAGGCCTAAAGAAAGAAAATAAGTGCCCAAGGTCACTTAATAAGTTGCAAGGTTGGCACACAAATACAGCCTAATTCTAAAGCCCTCTTTTTCATTTGTATGTGCAGGGAGGGTTGTGGGGGGCACCGATTCTCGGAAATTCTGATAAAACCGATATAATATTGCCAGTAAAAAATGAAGATGCATAAATATACAAATTTAGAGGACTCAAATATACATAGCTTGGAAAGAAGGAAAAAAGAACACTTCTTAAACTTGTTATCAAGACAACTGATTATAGCTCTAGAAAGTCCCCTGCCATAGGCGGCGGCACACCAGGCAGCATGAGACTATATGGATACATCCAACAAAGTCAACACCATCGAAGAAACAGGTCCACTGGAAGGGGAAGGTCTGGTTTACCACCAAAACCAGGAAGGGCAAGTAAGGGTGGGGGAGTAGCTGGAGCCCATCTAGCACCGCCCAGGGAAGAAAGGGACCCAGTGCCACAGTTGGCTCTGTTAAGGAACCAGAGATTCGGGAATATTAATGCAATGATGTCATTAAAACTTTCCAAACAAAAATCACATTTTCCCTGTTCAAATTCAGAATTTACTCAAATACCATTGACTATAATCCAGCTATCTGTGAAGGCATCTGCCTTCCACTGGAAAATACGCTGATTATAATATACCTTTTGCCATTTTAAATTAATAAGCATGTCTTGATTTTACAACTGCTGCTGTGTGAGTCTGGTAAGTATGAATTTGCTTTAAAGACAGACATTCTAGGGCTAAGACAAGTGCAGCTGTGGGGCTGGGACAGACCTGAGATGGAGCTGGTCCCACTCATACCAGCCAGCTTTCCTCCAAGAACACCATGAACCTGAACCAATGTTCTAATGACTTTCTATTATGAAAAATACTTGTTCACTGCCTCTAAGAAAGTCATAGTTGAGGGCAGCCTGGGGATCTCCCCTTTAAGAGGATGGGAGGTGTTTGTGAAGTCAAATTGTTTTCATCAAAATATTAAGCCATTATTTGTCATCTTCACTTCTCGTGAATGTATAGAGGCTTTGTGACGTGATACTGCAACTAAGCAGCTGTGAGAATTCAGTGGTCTTTCATTAACTCAGAGAGTAAAGAGGTCTGCCTGCAAAAATTGTAGATAATGCCACCTTCCTCACTTTTTTTTGACAATAAAAAAACACCAAATATGTGTATACACACACACACACGCATATGTATGTACATACATACATAACATATATATGTGTTTGTATATGTGTGTATATGTGTATGTGTGTATATATATATATATATATATATATATATAAATAAATAGGTTTATTACTTTAAAAACTAATATAAAAAATTCTTGGTTTTTGAGGTCTAATATAGTAAATCTCAACAAAAACCCATGTGAGTAAAAGCTCCTTGTGGTCCTTAATAATGGTAAGAGTTCAGAGGGGCTCCTGGACCAACCAGTTTGAGAAGGAGAGCTCTAGTGGCCCGAGACAGGGCAGCGAAGGGGCCTCTGCAAACCTGCATTTCCGAAGTATTTTGTGAGCCAACCTCCCACTGAGAGACTGACGGCTTCTTCTGGGCACTGTTTCTGTTCCATACATAACACCCATGATCTCCCTTCATGTGTGTCCTACCTTTACTTCCATACAGTTCTGGAGGCAGGTCAAATGGCACAGGAAAGGCGGCCACTGGCTCCTTGCTCCCTGAGAAGAATTTCTCTTTTACTTTGAAGCTGTCCAGGCCCTGCAAACACACAGAGGGCATCTATGATTCCACCCTTTATCTGAAAAAGATCTCAAGAAGCAGTTGTACCTGTATGGTGCTCACAGCAAAACTGAAGTTATTTCAGAGCTATTTTCAATGTTTGATAGGTGGGATATATTTGTAACTCCCCTAAATTAATCTTTCCTAAAAATAAGAGGTTCAAATTTAAAAAAATCAAGTTATAACAAAGTTTACAGAAGTTTAACAAAGGAAGTAAGAGAGAAAACAATTTTGGATATCATAGCCCATTTCTCCTAACCACTATGTACAGTTTGCAAGGAGTGTGTAGAAGACACTGTATATAAATAATTTCAATATTGCTATAGTAACAGGCTGCTCACTCTGGTGTAAGAATAAAAGTTGCCTTCATGTATAATGAAAGTGTTCCAATATAATGTGATAGGAATATAAAAACAAAAACTCTTCCAGACTCACCAAAATGGAAGGTTTATTCCAAGAACTCAGAATAGGGTATTATTTTTAGATCTTAACCAGGGTACAAGTTAAAGTTCTGTTATCTCAGCTCAAGTAAAGAACCACCAACAGCCTTCTAGGACCTTTACAGCAGCGCAGGTACCTACTACGTGAGCCTCATTTTCCCCAGGCCTCCACACACTGATCCCCCTCTTCTGATCTCCCTCAGCGGGTCATCCCAGCACCTTGTTTGCAAGTCACTCTGTTTCTAATCCCTTCTGTCCACCCATCCAAACACATACCCACCCTCCATAACCTAAATACCCACACATCAAACAGTGCTAATGTCTTTGGAACCCATACAAAGAACTAGAGTTCTAACTACCCTAACTGAGTAGGGGAGGTTGTTTGTGGGCACAGTGTAGGACGTGGTAAGAGTTGGGGTTATGCTGACCTGGGCTTCAGTCTGGTTCTAACATTGCTCTGGCATTTGCTGAGCTGCAAGAATGGCTGATATTTGCACTTGTTCATTCAACACATTATTTCTTGAGTGCCTCTGGTGTCAGACACTGGCTGCCTAAGAGGTAACAAAGATGTCATTGTCCCTGTCCTCACTGGGTACAAAGTCTAGTGGGGAGACAATGCATTTATAAAAGTGAAATAATTACATACTTGTGATTACCACTATGAAGAAAAACAGAAGTACCAGAAGACAGAATAGCAGACCTGTTTTATTTTTTCTAATTTTTATTTTTTTTAAAGATTTTATTTATTTATTTGACAGACAGAGATCACAAGTAGGCAAAGAGGCAGGCAGAGAGAGAAGAAGGGAAGCAGGCTCCCTGCTGAGCAGACAGCCTGATGTGGGGCTCAATCCCAGGAGCCTGAGATCATGACCTGAGCCGAAGGCAGAGGCTTTAACTCACTGAGCCACCCAGGTGCCCGAGCAGACCTGTTTTAAACGTGGAGGATAAGGGGTGGGGTGGAGGATGGTCAACAGAAGCCTCCCTTAAAAAATGACATTTTAATTAGACCCTGAAAGAGGGATAGGGTTAGGAGACGTGAGAGTGGAAAGAATATTCCAGGCAGAAGGAATACCTTTGAAAAGGTGCAGAGGTAGCAAAGAGCTTGCATGTTCCGGGAGCTAAAAACAATGGTTAGTGGGACACCTGGCCACTTATTTACTAGGCCTCAATTTCCTCATTTGTAAAATCAGAATAAAGCATCTGGATGCCACCACCTTAAAATATCTTTCACGTCAACACCTAGCCTTGGTGCACAGCTGGTGTTCAAGCAATGCTGAGTTGCAAAAAGAAGGTAAAGGTATCTTGCCTGCTTCCTCTATGGGCTTTTCCATTAGACAAATCAATGTCCAAATGCTCTGTGCACATGAAGACCTTAGAAAGGTATGGCCGATGAAGAAAGCGCTAGCACTGATGAAGATGGGGATGAGAAACAGCAAAAGGCAGTTAAGTGATAACCGTCTGCATGCTACACAGAAAAGCAAGAAATGCCTTTCACCAGTTTCGGGAAAAGGAAAGGCTTTGTACAAAACATTATAGCTGGGCCTTGGGAAATTGGGATGATTCTGATAAACAGAGATGGCAGGAAAGAACATCAAGGGAAGCCAGCATAAGCCAAGGCAGAGTTGTTAAAGCATCGAGCAAGCACATCCGGCAGACGGGGAGTGAATGACCTCCAACGCAGGAGGAGGGCTGAGAACACTTGAGAGAACCAGATTGGGGGGGGGCTGTGAACAGGAAGCAGTACAGGTGCCTGTGGCTCACACCTATCTCACTGGGCCCAAGCCGAGGCCACAGTGACTCTTGATGGGCAGGCTGGCCACGTCAGACGCATCAGGGTAGAGACCATCTTTCTGCTGAGGAGTTCATTCGGTAAGATGGGAGCCCTGAGCTGCTGGGGGCTCTCACATACTTCAAAATGAACTCTGAAAATATGGCCCAAACCCCTGGATTCAGCTCTGCCTGAAGCAAGAGATTCACCCTCTATGTTTGCCTTTTTTCTTACACTGTTTCAGCTGGTTATCTGTCACAACCCACAGCATCGCAAGTGATTAAAGTGTGTGGCCCTCACTTTGACATACAGTGAGGAGGTGCAGGTTTCTGAACCGAGAAGTTCTACTACAAAGGCAGACCGGCACAGATGAGAACAGATCCAACAGGGAACTGTTAGAGCCAGAAGACCGAGAGCTATTGCCACACCAATGGGAGATGGATGAGTGAATGGTAATGGGGATACAAATACCAGTGTCATAACAAAAGCGGAGATACAAACGAGGTGAGTTCGGAGGAGAGTGGGGTCAGTAGAAAGGGAAGGAAATGGATTTGAAAGAGACTGAAGGAAAATAAAAGATCAGGGATATGTGAGGGCAGAAAAGGAAGGGGGCAGAGAAACCAAGGGCACTGGAAGGGGGACACTGCAGCCTGCCCCCTCGCCCTCACTTCCTCCCCCCCTGGGGAGGGCTGCTGGGTCATCTACACAACAGTCAACACTGGTGCCCTACTCACAGCTTACCTTCAACAAGTTCTGGATCGGAGGCTAATCTTACCCTGTTCCTTGTGCATATCGCTTATTTGCTGTGTGACTAGAGGTGAATTACTTAACCTTTCTGGGCCTGGGTTTCTTTATCTATTAAATGGCATGCTGACAGTAAGTTATTTAGAATGATGGCTTGCACACGGATGTAAATTAGTATAGTATGTACATCCAGGATGTTGTGATAAAATTACTCCTATTTTATAAGGGAGGAAATAAAATGAAGGTTAGATAGTTGCCCAAGGCCATACAGCTATTAAGCGGTAAGGCTGGAAATCAAACCCTGCCTTTCTGATTGTTAATCTTCTGTTCCTTCAAGTAGGTAAACAAACAGTCTCACATTCACCCACCAGGAGCCACAACAAAGGAAGAATTCCTTGAAAATTTAAGAGGTGATATTAAAGCAGACCAAATCAGGAGGAACCAACTTCTGGAAACCATGGTTCTTGACATTTGTGAAAACAGGCCAGAGGTTGGGAAGTGAAGTCATTTAATGACATTAAATACTTTATGTGGACTTTCAGATAAAAATAATTTCCCTCTTCTTTGGCTCCTAGTCTATTTCTGTTATTTTCAAACAAAGGATGGCGAGTCCTTACGGCCTGGCCCAGATCTGATGTCCCAATGTGCTTTGGCATGCGCCTGTTCTGTACTTCACATATAAGAAGCTTTGAGCCATCCATGTCTGACAGGAAGTAATACGCTTTCCTGAATGCCATTTCTGATCTAAATTCTAGGGTATTATAGGGGGAAAAAAAAAGTACCACTTTTCCCTTCAATCTGGATGTCAAATAATTTGAAGCTGTCGTCTAATTATCATTATTTATATATCACAGTGGTATCACTTGGCATTTCATGAAACAGAGGAAGCTACCCTCCCAGGCACAGATACTTAAATAGACAGTTAAGACAATATATTTATAAAACACCAGGTGAGAGGGTGGACATCTATCACACTTGAGAAATTACTGGCTTTTCCCTTCATCAGCTCTGGGAGGAAAAGAGCTGTTATCATCATGACGGATTAAGTTTAGTGGCTTAGCTCCATCACAGAGAACAAGAAACATGTTCAAATCTCAGAGATATCATTTATTTTTCAGTTGCATCCGATTAGCATCCTCAAGCAGTAAAACCCTATATACAAGGCATCAAGTTTTCCTGGCTAAAATGGTAATGACAGTAAGCCTTCTAGAAGGAGCACACTTAATCAAAGATGGACTAATTGACAAGGAAGTGAAGTACAGGGAGGTGGCTGTCCTGTCCTGTCTGTAAGGTGGCATGTGATCAACTGTGTTTCCCAAGTGGGGGCTGAAAAGCTTCATGGAGGAGAGAGTAAGCCCATGAGGCCCAAGAAGGGTGGGTTTCTGATAAGCAAAGGGCTGTGTCGATGGGGTGGAGTACACTCAGGAGAAAAAGGAAGAGCATCCCATCACTGTGGGTGTGAGGTCAAAATTTTGACCTCTGCCTTCCATCTCCTATTGAACTGCTGGATCTCCGAGCTGGTACTGCTGCTGCTAACTGCTCCGTACCTGCCAAGTGCTAGGCACTGTTCCAATGACTCGTAGGCAAGAACTCTCAATTCTCCAACAGTGCTACAAAGTTAGTAGTTACTGCACTATCCCCACGTCACACTGAGAAAAAGGAAGCCTGTGGAAGTAACAGGCCCAGGGCCCAACAGCTTATAAGCAGGATCACAACTCTGTTGTCATTTTGGCTCCTCTAGTACTGGGTGCTCCCAGAGATCCTTTACTTGGTCCCTGGTATTTCTCCAACATGTTCTTCTACATTGTCTTTCCACATGATTTAACTTTCTAATGGAGGCGAGGAACAGTAGCACAAGATCACACAACTAGTAAGTGGCAGCTGTGCCACTGGTGCCCCAGCCCACCTCACCCACCTGCTAACAAGCACTCCCAGGTGACTAGAGCCCTGGCTGTGTAGGGGATGTGGGGGGAGGGGTGGGAATAGAGGTTGGGGGGCCATGCTGTCCCAGGTCAGGGCCGGCCCTGCTGTCCCACAAAGGATTCTGGACATAGTCTCGTGGGCCAAGAGGAGACATTGCAGATTCAAAGGGGAATGCAGACCCTGGCAGATGGGCAAAAAGAGCTTCAGAAGTTTAGCCGTAGCCAAGATGGGGAGCGATGGAATCAATCCAGGGAAGAAGACAATGACCTACAGCAGCAGGCGGCAAAACTCTTGCTAGGGCAGAGGACAGGGTGTGGCAACTGGATGTGGACAGGAAAGAGGAAGGAATAGAATGCCAGAATGGAGCTGAGTGGGAGAACATGAAAACTTAGACGAAAACTCCATGTGAAACAGTACCGACCAGCTGTAGCCTCATGGGAAACACTGAGTACCCTCAAGAGATGGCCAGTGGTCAGACACCGTGTGGGGAGGGGAGGGAGCAGCAAGGCAGTGGCTTCTGTGAATTTCATTAGTTCTTCCAGCCAGAGCCAGTCATGATGTGAGCAACTACTTGTGGCATATATATATATATATATCAATTTTGGCAACAAAAGACAATAAAAGAGTTTTATTGTGAACAGAACAGAGAAAAGAGACTTGAAGACAAAGTTCTTATGGATTTGACTGAAGCATTTTTGATTCTAATGACAGAAAAGAGAAGCTGCCATCTCAGGGGCAAACACATCTAGGGTTTGGAAGGAGCTGAGGTGCCCCTCAGCCCTAAGGCAAGTACAGGAAAGCTCAGGCTACCCTTGTGTGGAGGAAACCATTTTGGACCTTGACCAAGGATTCTCAGATGCTTACGTACATTCATCCCCAGAAGCAGCAGTAGCTGTAGCCCATAAAGTACTAGGCAGGCTCGAGTCCAGGACTTAGTGCCTGACAAAGTATGCGCTCCATAAACACCAAAATGCATGAAGTTGAAATAGAAACCCTGCCTCTCCCTAATATATTCACAGAAACCTGAGGATTTAGAACACAGCTACCAATCTTTGAAATTGTTTGATCTTTCCTATATTCAAATTTTTCTGAACCTAAATGAATTAGAGTCTAATCTAAAAGTTAAATACACTTAAAAGGACAAACCTGAGAAAAATTATATACTTGATAAACTGATATCAGACCTCAAAAGAATAGTCTTTAAGCACCTGTGTAACAATAGCTAAGTGCTACGTACACAGTGAAATGTACCCTTGATATTAATCCCCAAAGCTCCTGAAAGTATTCCCAAAGGGAAAGCTATTAACTGCACGGCTCTAACAGCACGTTAGTTAGGTTTATTGATTTCATTCACTTAAATGCAGAAAAAAATGTGAACAAATCAATGTTTGGTTACCAGAGACTTCGCTTCCAGGCTGAGCCTAGAATCATGAATGAAAAATGGTGGCTCTCATCCACTATTTTCAGACCACAGAGAATGTCCTGTCATGCAACTATTGGTTCCTGAGTGACAGGTCCTTATTATGGCTGGGGGAAAGTGCAGGAGCTGTGGGGCCTTCTAGGTGCCTGCCTCAGCAATGTCTGCGCCTCTTCATTCTGGCCACAAAGCTCAACTGTTTGTACACGCTAATCTCAAGTCAGTGTTCTGGAACACAAGGATCAGGGTGGCCTACTGGGGAAGGACAAAAGTGGCAACTCCAGTTGCTGATCACTCAGAAACGTGGGTGTTCTGGACATGGAGCTCTGCTAAGAAGTACAAAGGTGGGCTGATCTCAAGAAACCGGATTCTGGATGACGTCCAGTTAGAGAAATGATTACAGAACTGGGTATTAAGTCTTTTTGGCAAACTTGTAACCAAAAACATTTAAAAGGCATGTCTTACTAGTACTGAAGAGGGAAACACAAGGCCTCATTTTCTAACAAACCCATTCCCATTAGTAACCTTTTTGAAATGAACAGATACAGAAATTTTAAGAACATCTATTAAACACACAGGGATTGGCATTTGCAAGCAGTGCATCAGACTAAGTGTGTGCACATGTGCTTTTAATTTCAACAAAACAGGTGAGCAATTCTATACTGCAAATTGCTTACGAACACATTTGAACACCTCCTACACACAACATCCACCGGGCTAAATCCCTGTGGTATGCACAGCCATTGTTCTCCCCGTTTGCCATCCGTACACAAAGGACAGTGTGTACACTAGGAACTGAAAGGAAGCAACATCAATGAACAGATGTACCAAGCCCTAGGAGAAAGGAGCTCACAGTCCAGTCAAGGAGATACACAATTAAATGATAATACAAGGGATATGTGATGAGTCCGCATTCTAGAAAGCTGTGGGATGCAAAGGAGGGGCACCTAGACCGGAGACAGGGAGGCAGGTGGGTTTAGGGGTGTAGGGGTGCTGTTCCTGATACAGATTAAGGTTGATGAATGATGGCAAGACGGTTATTAGGTATCCACTTGACCGGGCCATCGGATACCAGATAACTGGTTAAACGTCACTTACGGGGGGGGGGGGGGGGTCTCTGAGGGTGTTTCTGGATGAGATTAGCATTTGAGTCAGTGGACTGAATAGAACAGACAGCCTCTGACTACCCACTATAAGTGGGCATCGCCCAATCTGTTGAGGGCCTAACTATAACAAAAAAGCTGCAGAAGGGTGAATTTGCTCTCTGTTGGCTGGAACATGGGTCTTCTCCCAAACTTAGATCGGGATTGAAAGCATCAACTCTCCTAATCCTCAAACCGTCAGACTCCACAGCTGCTGGAATTACACCCCCAGCTCTCCTGGGTCTCTCTCTGATAGAGGGTAGAACTTCCTAGCCCCAAAATCATGCGAGCCAATTCCTCATCATAAATCTTTCTCTGTATATATCTATATATCCTATTGGTTCTGTTTCTCTGGAGAACACAGATGGGCTCGACTTGTAGTAGGAACAAATTCTGTATGGCTGAACACGAGGGCCAGGAAAGAGAGAGAAGTGGTCAGGCTCGGGGAGTCAGGAGTCAGGGCATGAAGAGAACAGTAGGCCATGCTAAGGAGCCTGGCTTCTGTCTTACGAGATTTGAAGGTGGGTGATGCGACCTGATGTGTGGTCTACAAAGACACTCCAGCAGCTGGGTGCAGAGCAGCTTGGAGGCTGCCCTGGGAAGCATGGTGGGAGGATCCCATACCAGGAGATGCGCACCCTCGACACAGTGGCAGCAGGAATGGCCAGAGGTGACTGATTATCAAGCAGCATTAAGCAGCAAAACTTGGGTATAAAAATGTCACCAGAGATGACTGTACACTTTGAGCTAGGACGGTGGGATGACAGTAATAGTAATCATTAATTAAACTTTTATAATAGTATGTCTTAAGTGATGAAGAGGATTTTGGTGAGATTCACAAGGCCCTTATCCTCAGGTACCTTTTGAATAATATAACTTAAATTATATCATAATTGGAGAAGTATCTTATAAGCTTCAAATTATTTAAAAATTGGCCCGATGACATCATTAATCCTGCTTAAAAAACTAGTGATTTTCTACTGTCCACATGGGACAAAGTATAATTCCAGTGGGTCCTGCTTGCCAGTCTCCTTTGGAACAGGAGTCCAACTTCAAATTCTATGGCCCACATCCCAGCGCCTTCCTAGGCACATGGAATGGCCTGCCGTTCCTCAAATATAACATCATTGTTCTCTCTGGCTGGAAGCCTCTTCTCCGTTGATGGGGGTTTAAGCTCGTAACTCATTTTTCAAGACCCAGGTCAAAGTCATCTCCTTACAAAAGCCTTCCCTGGGCCCCTAGGCAGACTACATGCTCCTTTTCTCAGAGTCCTTATACTGTGAACCCCCTACACCACAGTTCTCATCACATACTATAATCTGTTTCCGACCTTATCCATGAAATTCATGAGAATGAAGATGCCATCTCATTCCTCCTCCCACTCCCAGGGCTACTGAACTGGAGGCTTGGGGAGCTGGTGGAGCTGAACAGAGTGACTGCATGGTCATTCCAGGCAGGCCAGAATGTTCAGTGATGAGTCTGGGAGACATTCTGAGGAGGGAGCTATGGAGTTGTGCTGCATAGTCTCTCCTCCACAAGTTAAATGTCTCACTGTGTTCGAATTACCTCAGCAAAATGACAAATCACCTCGTAGCAAAGATCTTTAGGCTGCCCTCAGCATCAAAACCTTATGGTTTATATGTTTATATGTTAATTCTGTGAATTCTGCAGAGACCAAGCAAAGGTCTACTGGTTTTCCAGAAGGTTCACACACCAGTAAGTGATACAGTAGCTTAAGGACAGTCTCCTCTGTTGCAATTTTCCTGACACGGTTTTATGCAGACTGATAAAACACACATCAACTCACTCACGGGTGACACCCTCAGGCAGTGGCTACCTCTGGGATGGCTTCCTAGCTCACAACAATCTGCCCTTGTCTGGGAAACAGGCCCACTATTACAGGACAGGGGCAGGGCCGTACAGAGGTGTAAAAGCAGACAAACTTGAGCAGTCTTTAAGTGCGGAATAACTGGCAAATGAGGGGACAAGCCACCATGGAGGTGTTACCAGTGGCAGCCCCCAGACAGGTGGTGCACTGCTCGGGGCCCCAGGGTGGCCCGCTCTGCCCCTCCCCCCTGCCCTCCGCACTGTGCCACTGATTCCATGACATGCCTTTCAGCAGCTCTGTTGTGGGCTTATGTAAGCTCAAGTTAGTTTCTGTCAAGAGCAATGAAAAGGATCTGAATACCCATTTTCAGCCCTTGGGGGTCTGCTCACTCAGGCCAGTTACTTCTCTCACAGGTCTTGGCACCTAGACATCTCTCAATGAAAGTGCCTTTTTAGAATGACCTTCTTGCTCAGCTTGACTACTAGGCTTCTTGGGAGGGCGAGGTCAAACACATTTTTTTTTGAGAGAGAGAGAAAGAGAGAGAGAGGTGAGGAGGGACAGAGGGGAAGAGAGAGAATTCCAAACAGATACCCTGCCAAATGCAGATCCCTACACAGGGCTCGATCCCACAACTCTGAGATTATGACCTGAGCCCAAACCAAGAGTTGGATGCTCAACCCACTGAGCCACCCAGGTGTCCCAGATAAAATACTTCTGTGTTTTGTCCACATGTCTCATATTGGCACCCTGCCCAAATAATTTATAGTTCAGTGAAGGACACAGAGAATCCACCCAGAAAAGAGAATGTCTGACGAGATAGTGAAAGTTTTGGGTGTCTGACAAGATAGTGATGGTTTTGGGTCCTTATTAGTGTTACAGAGGAAGCCTGCTTTAAAGCACTGTTCTAGGATCTGGCCAAGAAACCCGGACTGCTCGACAAAACACTGACTTTTCAGTCACTATGTTAATTACACGGTCACCGTGCTTGAAGTCTCACCCTTAAATCTATCAGCATAGCATAGGAGGGCGAAATACATTTTTAATATTCTTGCCTGATAGTCTTTATAAATAACCTAATCTATCGAGAATGTACTATAATGGGGGCTCTTCCTTATTGTAATAGTATATAAGAGTCTAATTTGGGGATTCTAAATGATTATGCCTATTTTTTCCTCTATTAGCGGTTGCTAACGTACAGTCAGAAATAGAATCAGAAGTAAAAATTAGCTAAGCAGGGTCTAGAGGACCTTAAGTTGTCTTTCGTATTATCATTTTCATGATGAGTAATCGAGTCGGCACAGTTAGAAATGTCCAGAATTCTGCAGACATGGACAACCAAAGCCAAACAAGAGAGACATGGGATTTATCACTTATTATTGGGAAATAATCCTGGCCTTAGTTCAAAGCT
This sequence comes from Enhydra lutris kenyoni, assembly GCF_002288905.1. Taxonomy (NCBI): domain Eukaryota; kingdom Metazoa; phylum Chordata; class Mammalia; order Carnivora; family Mustelidae; genus Enhydra; species Enhydra lutris. The sequence continues at coordinate 5,588,492 of NW_019154104.1, forward strand.
ATGGTCACTATAGTCACACCAAATTACCATTATTACCCTAGTGCTATGAATTTATTATTTTTCTGTGATAAAGCTGAAAGATCACAGGAGGGATCAGTTAGAGATGGTGGCTTGAGGGCTGGAGCCCACTCAGCTGTGGAACCCTAGGAAAGTCACATCCTTGTCTATAGCAAAGGGGGAACCATCTACCTCCAAGGAAATGAAGGGGGAAGCAGCTGTAAGCAGTGTTAGAATCTGCTCTGACTCTGTAGAAAAAAAACAAAATGTGCTAGAATTTCATGATAATTACACTTAGGAGAAACTTATTTGCTAGCTCTGTAGCAAAACTCTGAGTTGGAGAAGAAAAGGATGAAGACTGATGAAGGGAGGACAGAGAGGGAGAAGAGGACTTTTTACTGGAGTGTAGAAGGGAGGGATAGTGAAGAATACTGTCAGGCTGGGGTTGGGGTGGTGGTGGTGGTGGTGGTGTGCTCTCTGGAACCTTCCAGACTATGCCTACATGTCACATGGGCTGGACTGAAGCCTGAGGACAAGTACACAGCACTCCCTTAAATATTCTGGTCTAGCCCAAGCGGTTTACAATGGAGCTGCATCATGTGTGTGTTATCATAAGTTCAACTATAGCAGGTGGGGGGAAAAAAAAAGAGAGAAGAAAAGAAAAAAGGCAAAGAAAAGCATTAACCATCTTATTGTGTGGGCAGTTCTGACTGCATTCCACCAAATGTGTGAGTGAATGTGAGGGGCAAGATAGGTGGTCTTGGGGTCTGTGTGCCCCTCAGAGTGGGAAAGTCTCTCTGGGCCAAGAGGGTTTTAGTGTTTAGAAATCAGAAGGCCTGCATAGCCAGTCCCGACATGAAAAGCAGCCATACTGTCTGGCGTTCAGCTGCAGAAACCGAGAGCTGTTCCAAGGTGGGAGACAAGCTGGCTGGGCTAGGCACCTCAAGAGACACAGCTTCCATTGTGGTGTGTTTCTAGGGGGCTTACCAGAGAGTCTGACCGCACAGGGCCTCCATGACCTTCTGACCTCCTTCTCAAGCAGACGTTGTGAGCGTCCCTGCCTCCTGACTTATGCTAATGCCACTTCCAACATGGGATGCCCTTCCCTCTCCTCTCTGCCTAGCCTAAACTCGAAGCATCCTCCCCCACCAACCCCCCTCCCCCGCGCCCTACTAAATCTTCTAGCTTCCAAAGACCTCCTCCAAAGGAACATCTTGCTCTTGGCTGACTCATCCCTTTGGTGACCTGTCACTACCATCTTGTAATGAATCTTAACAATATTTAAATCCTGTGAAACATGTGATTAACTTTACCCAACGCAATTATCTTCAATCTGTCATCAGGTGTGCTTCCTGAGAGCAGCAATCTCATGGCACCCAGAACAGTGAGTGCTAAATATATCTGTTAGCACAGGCCAGCAGTTGAGGGCACAGGCTCTCGGTTAGAACCCTGGCCCTGCCACCTCCTGCCCTCGGGCAGGTCATCATGATCAAAAGAAGAGAACATAAAAACCCAACCTGCTTCACGTGTGACCACTCAGGCAGTTTCAAATGTGAACTTACAAATGCTGATGGCAGGAAAAGGACCCCAAGCTCATAGGAACGGATCATCAGCTGGGTGCCATTCTTCTCTAACGCTCCCCAGGCGGCCTTGGACAAATTCGCGCTGCAGGGACAAGGACACAGAAAGGGCTGATCAGTGAAGCATTTCAGCTCAGGTCAAACTTTCACAGCTACAAGAACATCGGTCAAAATCACAGATAGCTGCTATCACATTCATTCAGTTTTGGGCAGCATTGTGCCCTGTTTAGAAATGGAATACTAAATCCTGCTGTGCTATAATCCCCAGGATTTACCTAATTGTTAATTTGGGGCAGCTTCACCCTTATCTGTGTTTTCCCCGAGGACAGCTATTAAAATAATTACCCTTTTTAGATTTTTTTTTTTCTCTGTCTAAAGTCTTTTCTTTCCTGGACTCTGGTGTAGCTGGAAGGTCTGATTTTATTATATGCCAAAATAGTATTTAAGGAAAAACTATGTCAATATGATCTTAGGTAGTGTCTTAAGCTTCACATTCCTTTCTTCTGCCTTTGGTTTTAGGCCAGGAAGTGGTAAATTCTACTTTCAACCTTAAGGAAAACAGAGGAGGGCAGAAGACTGGCATTTGTATCCAGAAAGAAACGGTGTGTTCAGAATCCTGTTTTACGTGGGCAGAGAGTCGCAGGTATACCTACGAGTCACAGGATGCAGATGGAAGGAGCCTTGGGCCTGACCGGATGGGAGGCACCCAGATTGGATCAAGACCCAGAGGCAATCCCGATAGGGAACAGACCTAAGCTCTGAGGCATCAGCTCTAGAAACATGCTCTCCTGCATCAAACTGGGCCAAGAACCCTCACCCACCAGTTAATTAACATAAACCCACCACAATGCTTTTTCCCCAACGAGGCTCACCCAAATTCCCTTATTTTTAGAATAGGGGATATTCTTAGCTATTCAGACCCTTACAGCCCGACTTCAAGGACAATGGAATTATTTCAAAATTCGATCACTGGGGCATCAAGTATTCTTGGAAGCAAGTGCTAACCCGGTGTCACAGGAATCACAGAATCAGAGACAGGCAGTAACGAAGAAAGATGAAAAGTGTGATCTCTGTTCAGGGTCCTGTGGGAATAGACAAGGACTATGGAAATCACAGCTAAAAAAGTGCTGAAATAATGAAGCTAACTTAAAGCATATGGACAGACTTGCCTGTCGTCCTTAACGGACCATACTGAGAAACAAGAAACTCCACTTTGTTGCTCAAAAGCCACAATCATGAACACCACCATCTGTGATGGATCACAAAGATGGAAAGAGCAGGGGGAGTGGGGAAGTTCACAGTAAAGTGGTACTATGACTCCAGGAAAACTGTTTTCTTTAGAAGTCCAAGAGGATAGCTTGCTTGTAGGTTTCTCACCCATTAGTCCATTAGTAAAACACGGTGACCCCCTGGGCAAAGCCACAGGTCTAATGGCACAACCAGCCAGTGAGGTGAGGTGGAAGCAGTCTCCCGTTGAATATTTTCCCCACTTTCTAGGTCACCACCTGATTGCTCCCATGACTTGCAACACCTAAGCATCACAGGCCAGAGGCACTTTCTGGAAGGTCTGTTTTCTTTCTTCACTAACTAGTCATTTCAACAACTGGAGGGCTTATTACAAGGTAAAGATTACTGGAGACCACGAAGATCTCTCTTCAGGTAGTTTCCTCCACGCCCTCCTTTGTATTCAGCATCTAATAAAATCCGCATGTGGAACATTTAACTATATCCTGAATACTTATACTGAAAGTCACTTGTACGCTGTCTAGGTGATAAGTCAATATTCCTTGAAAGAGTATCTTTAATGATTTTTTTGTATCTGAACACACTGTGGATCACTGGTACCCAGGGCAGCCAGGACAAAGGGGTATTTTTACCAAACTCCAGCCCTACTGCCTGTGGTGTATGTGGTGTAGATGGGCATCTCCAAGTGTCTAGCAGAAACCCAGTGCCTTATGAGGTACAGTGACATCACAGGGCTGCTTAGGACAAGCTTTTTTACTACCAAAACTTCAGGCGAGTTCTAGCTTTTCTCTTCCATTCAGGATCTAGGTCTATTGCCTTTCCTGGCTTCTAGCTGTGGCCCCTGCTGTTACTCAGGCTCACTTGTACTCTGATCCCTGTCCTTTCAGTTTTCTTCTGCCTCCTGCTGGACGGAGCTGCTCTCTCCTCTGCCAGTGCTCGGGTCCATTCTGTTGTTGTTGGGTGTCAAATGATGCTTCATCAAAGAGGGTTGGGGTTTTTAGTTTATTTTCTGTTCTTTAGGAGTATGGAAGGATTCTGAAAGTTGGAGAATTCCAGAGGATGGGATCCTGGATGTCCAAAGTTGTACTGTCCCACAGAAACTGTTCAAGCTGCTATGTAAGGTGAATAAAACAGTGGCTTCTTGGGAACAGGTGCGTGGCAGTCATGGTTTAACCAGAGAAGCAGAACCACTAGATGAGTGTGTATGAAACAGAATACGTATTAATTTGCAGGAGTTTAACTTCTGTAATTGCAGGAGCTTCTAAGGCAGTCTCTAAGGGCCACCTTTGCCCTGAGCTGGAGTTTGAAATCTTCGGGGCTAGCAGTAGCCAGGAAAGACAGAAAGCCACAAGCTAGAACCATAGGCAACAAGCTGAAGTCACAAGTAGAGACTAAAACCATGTCTGCTTGTGTTGCCTCTGGCTTTGGGGTGGGGGAGGTTGGGCGGGCTTGTGTACACGCACCAGGTGAGGCCGGGGTTAGAGGAGCTAAAGCAGGAATCTGGAGCAGATGCAGCAGTTGCCGGTCCCCTGCTGCCTCTTGCCAACAAGGGGAGCTGGCTCAAAAGCACAACGTTTAGGTGATAAAAAGGACTGCTACATCACATGGGCCCTCCAAATCTCCAACAAGAATCTCCTCTGCGCTCCACCCCAACCAGAAACATAAAAGAACGGGTATTCTGGAAAATGTGGTTCAGCCTATGTATACTGACACATTACAAAGCCACCACAGGGTAAAGTTTTTTCTGGAGCCACCAGCTAAGTGGACCAATGGTCAGTTCTTGAACTAGGCAATTCACAAGGCCCTTAATGACAAAGAGCTCAACTGGTGGTAGGTTACCCCGCCACAGCTTGTAAAGCCTGCCTGCTAGCTAAAGACCTGAACTCATCCAGAATACGGAAATTTTGTCCGAAGTTGAATCCTTAAGAGTAGATTTAAACTGCTAATGTGTAACAAAGTCCAAGGAAAGCATAAGGATGCCACCTAAGTAAGGTACATGGAGAAGGCAGATGTTCAGAAAAGATCCCTGACCCCCAAGTGGGAGAGATTTCTGTCCTGGCTTCCCCACTAATAGCAACATGCTCAGGCACTCTTCTTCTTAGGCATCAGTTTCTTGTCCCTAGAATGAGGGGGTTTTGGCCAATGAAGCCATAAACGCTTTCTGGACAACAGTCTACAATGACTAGACACATCCACCTCCTAACCAGATAGCTGCCCTCCACCTATGTATTCCAAAACCAGAAATATTAAATTCATGCTATTCACTGGGAGCTCACGGCTGAGTGGTGTTTGCCTGAATGTTCATGGTAACATGCTGGGGAAACAGCCATGCAAGAAAGGAGAAGGGAGCAAGGAAGAAGACCTGTGGGCCCATCTGGCTTCATGCATTTTTAGAAGTTTAAAGTCTGGTAACATCAGCCACCTCCAATCCTGGCCTGAGCACCTACTTATGCTGCTCAAGGAGTTTACTTTTAATATTTAAAAAAATCTTATTTATATAAATTATTACTTGAAGTATAGCTGCCATACTAGTTTTGAGTTTACGACAGTGATTTGACAATTACCTCCATTACCAAATGCTCACCACCATAAGTACTTGTTTCAAGACTGTTAGGAGGTGTACAAAACCACAAGATGACTGTTACGGGCACATGTGTCCATGGAAAACATCTCTTTCATGATGAGTACTTAATCCAGGCAGCAGCTGCACCATGAGTGCAGACATGGCTAACAGACTGAGCTTTTAGCCACATCCCTTAGAGGACCGGGGGTGATGGGTACAGATACTTCCACAGACAGATGCAATAAACAGAATGTTGGCAATAGATGTGAGAGAAGATGTAGACAGAGCAGCTGTGTGACGAGGAGGGAAAATGATTAACTCTAGCTAATGTTGCTATCACCCCAGCCTAAAATCCGGCAGGCAGTATGCCTGTCTCTCTCCCCCTGCCCCCCTTCCTGCTCCCCACTCTCAACATGCATCTTCTGTTTTGCATTTGCTGGTTTTTTTGTATTGCCCTTGGACTCGGTTTCTTTATGCACTGAAAAATAGTTTCACAAGTGATACGGAAAGATACTCCCTGTGAAAGATTCAAGTTGTATACAGGTATACACAAGGAAATAATCTTTATTATTTTATTAATTTTGATGGATTTTCCCTCTCAAACATCTTTCCTATTTAGACTATCACCAACAATGTATAAGAGACTCTTGGATTCTTGAGAAGACTGGATGGATAATATCTATGAAAATTTCTGCTAATCTAATAGGCAAAAATAGATCTCATTTAAATTTGATTTCTCTGATTACTAGTGGTACTCAGTGTTTTTAACTGTATTTATTGGACATCTAGGTTTAATTTTGTGTTAACCATCTTAAAATTACATTACTTGTCTTTTTTACTGATAGCCAGTATGCATAGCTTCCTACTGCTGCTCTAACTACCATAAATTTAGTGGCTTAAAACAGCATGAATTCATTATCTTACACTTCTGGAGATCAGAAGTCTAAAATGGGACTTGCTGGACTAAAATCAAGGTGTTGGCAGGATTGTATTTCTTTTGGAAGCTCTAGGAAGAATTCATTTCCTTGCCTTTTCCAGTTTTTAGAGGCCACCTGGAATCCTTGTATCTCCATTCCTCCATCTTCGTAGGCCAAGATCAATGGAGTTCTCTTCTTATCGCCATCACTCTGGACTTCTCCCTCTTCCACCTGTAAGTGCTTTTGTGATTATGCTGGGTTCTTTCCAATAATCTCCCTCATTAAAATTCCATCTGCTACCTTCACGGGCTCTGGAAATTAGGACATCTTTGAGGAGCCATTATTTTATCTCACGGTGCTTTTCATGTGTTATAATTATGCAGCAAATGTTCTCCCAGTTTCTTGAAGCTGCTAATGAGAACCTTTATATTTCAGGTCTTTCTTGCTTGCTTTCTTCCTTTTTTGGGGAGCGGAGACAATTTATCTAAGCTGCAATTTTTTCCTTTACCATCTTCTGAGTTTGAGGTCTTGTTTAGAAAGGCCTTCTTTATCCATCCTCAAATGGTGTCTTTTGACGAACTGAATTTCTAAAATATCTTTGAAGCCCAAAAATACACTGATTTTTTTTTTTATGGTCAAGTGCATTTTTGTGCCATCTATTAAACCTCTGCCTACTCCAATGTCAATATGAGAATATTCTTCAGTTTTCACACCATAGTTTTAGCTTTCTTACCTAGGTCTATCATCCATCTGAGATTAATTTTGTTTACGGTTTAAAGATAGACCAAGGTTTGTTTATTCTGCATGGATATCCACCTGCCTTAACCACCATTTACTGAAAAGCTGGTGCCTTTGTCAAAAGTGTTTAATTACATCTATTTCTGGACTCTATTCCATTGATTAGAATATCTACTAAACTCTACCACAGTCTTACTCTCATTTTATGCCAAGTCTTCCAAACAGGTACTGTAAATATCTTAAGACCATCTTGGCTATTTTAGATCTTTTGTATATATACATGTAAATTTTGCAATCAGCTTGTTCTCTCTTTTTTGCCTATTCTTAATACCTTGCATTTTCAAATTTTTTAAATTTTAGAATCAGCTTGCTGATTCTTTTTTTACAACAAACACTGCTGGGATTTTGATCAGGATTGTAATGAAATCAAAGAAGCTGGGACCAACTGATGTCAATATTGAATCTTCTAATCCATGAACACACTGTATCTAGCTCCATGTATTCAATTTCTTTCAGCAGTGTTTTATGCACAGTTATCAGTGTAGCTGTCTTACACAACTTCTGTTAAATTTATTTCTAGCTATTTGGTGCTTTTGATATTTTTTTTAACATAGAAATTTATTATTGGGGCACCTGGGTGGCTCAGTCATTTGAAGCGTCTGCCTCAGGCTCAGGTCATGATCCCACGGTCCTGGGATCGAGCCCCACATTGGGCTCCCTGCTCGGCAGGAAGCCTGCTTCTCCCTCTCCCACTCCCCCTGCCTGTGTTCCCTCTCTTGGTGTGTCTCTGTCAAATAAATAAAATCTTGAAAAAAATAAAAACAAAACAACTATTATTTATAATCATGTCACCTATATTACAGATAGCTCTACTTTTTCCTTTATCTTTTCTTATTGCATCAGGTATAGTACAAAAAAAAAAAAAATCTCAGTCTTCAATCTTTTACTTCATAAGGCTTCTCCCCACACTACTATACTACAATCATTCAAAGTCACAGAAGTCCTCCACATTATAAAATCCAATGGAAACTCCTTCGACCTCATCTTACTTCATATCTTAGCAGCATAAAACTTCCATAAATCACCCAGATCCCTCCTTTAAAAATGAGGTATTTTCCCTCGACTTCTGTTAAACTTTGGTTTTCTATTTTCAACCTCTCTGGTCACTTCTATCTGATCTCTAAATACTGGAGTGCCAGGAATGTGTCATACCCCATGCCGAGCTATTAACAGACATTGGTTCCAAGCTGGCAGAAACAAAATCTGGAGACACAGTGGTCCACTTAGATGAAAGAAGACTCTTAGAGTTAAAGCCTCAATGAAGAGACTTTTATAACCCCAAATTTCAAATTAATAGGAAAATAATCCCAATCCATCATGAGAAAAAGTCAAGAGAAAATAGGATTAGACTTCAGATAACTGATAAGATGGTAATTTAAAATTAAATATATTTAAAACAATGACTGTGAAATAAAGTGAGACAAAAATGCAAATGTGACAATAGCAGTTAATACACAGCACTTACCACACTGTTTAATCCCTTTATTTTTCTGTTAATTCTCATTCTAAACTATTAGATTCTCTATCTATAGTATATCTATACTATTATCCTAATTTAACTGATGAGAAAAATAACTGTTAATCACAGGTAGTAAGTGGTGAAGCTAGAATTTGAACCCTGCAACGTACCTGTGCTCTAAGTTCTAAACCATAAAGCATACTATATATTACTAAAGCCTCAGACTGAAAAATACAGTCACTGAAATTCAATTTAATTGATGAATAAAATAACATATTAGTTGAAGCTAAAAAAAAAAGTTAATGAACTAGAAGAGAGATCTTGAAAAAATAACACAGAAAGCAACTCAGAGGCAAAGCAATGAAAAATAAAAGGCTGAAGACTGAAAGGGTCTCACATGTATTTAGTAAGAGTTATAAAAGGGAAATAAAAATGGTTAAGTTGAGGGGCACCTGGATGGCTCAGTCACTTCATCATCTACCTTCAGCTCAGGTCATGATCCCAGGACCCTGGGATCGAGCCCCACATTGGGCTCCCCGCTCAGCCAGAAACTTGGTTCTTCCTCTCCACCTGCCTGCCACTCCCCGCCACTTGTGCTCATATGCTCTCTCTCAAATAACTAAGTAAAATCTTAAAAAACAAAAACAAAAAATGGGTAAGTTAATATGCTCAGAGATGAAAACCAGTAATCTTAGAGATAATTGTTTAAATAGATCTTCAGACTGAAGTTCAACAAATGCCATCAGGACTAAAAGTAATTCTACATCTATTGATCTGTTGTAGTAAAACTACAGAACACCAAAGATAAAGAAAAATCTTAAAAGCAGGCTGAGACAAAAGGTAGATTTCCCACAAAGGAACAGTAATTAGATGGCAATTTCCTAATAGCAACAAATGAATTCAAAGCCAATGAAAAAAATTCTTCAAAGAAATAGGAGAAAATAATGGCTGACTTAGAATTTTATTTTTTTTAAGATTTTATTTATTTATTTGACAAGAGAGAGATCACAAGTAGGCAGAGAGGTGTGCAGAGAGAGCAGGGGAAGCAGGCTCCCTGCTGAGCAGAGAGCCCGATGTGGGGCTAGATCCTAGGACCCTGAGACCATGACCTGAGCCAAAGGTAGAGGCTTAACCCATTGAGCCACCCAAGCACACCCAACTTAGAATTTTAAATCCAGTTAAAATTATTACTCAGAAATGAGGGCAGAAGTAAAGGTAGTTTTACAAAAACTCCCCCAAGTGCTTATTATCAGTGAAAAGGTTTCAAAGAACTAAAAAAGGATACAGTTTAGGAAAGAAAACTAGATTCACTAGAAAGGACAATAATGCCAGGAAGAAAAGCAAGCAAAGAAGTTTGTAAACTTGTGGGTAACTCTAAGCAAGAATGACTCATTTCCAAGGCTTCAATATAGTATTGGAACAACAATCCTGGAGAACATGTAAGAGATAGGACAATCAGAATTAGGAGTTCCACATTTTTCTAGCTGTTTAGGAAGAAGAAAACCCCAAATAACTTTAGATTCAAGATTAGAAATGGACTATACTTTTTTTTTCTATTAAGCATTTTTATTTTCATCAATAACACTGTAACTTGTCAGGTTTGAAAGTTTGAGGAGGCCCAGACCTATCTACTTTTTTTTTTTTTTTAATTTTCAGCATAACAGTATTCCTTGTTTTTGCACCACACCCAGTGCTCCACGCAATCCGTGCCCTCTCTAATACCCACCAACTGGTTCCCCCAACCTCCCACCCCCCCGCCCCTTCAAACCCCTCAGATTGTTTTTCAGAGTCCATAGTCTCTAATGGTTCACCTCCCCTTTCAATTTCCCCCAACTCCCTTCTCTCTAACTCCCCTTGTCCTCCACGTTATTTGTTATGCTCCACAAATAAGTGAAACCATATGATAATTGACTCTCTCTACTTGACTTATTTCACTCAGTATAATGTCTTCCAGTCCCGTCCATGTTGCTACAAAAGTTGGGTATTCATCCTTTCTGATGGAGTCATAATACTCTACAGTGTATATGGACCACATCTTCCTTATCCATTCGTCCGTTGAAGGGCATCTTGGTTCCTTCCACAGTTTGGCGACCGTGGCCATTGCTGCTATAAACACTGGGGTACAGATGGCCCTTTTTTCACTACATCTGTATCTTTGGGGTAAATACCCAGTAGTGCAATTGCAGGGTCATAGGGAAGCTCTATTTTTAATTTCTTGAGGAATCTCCACACTGTTCTCCAAAGTGTCTGCACCAACTTGCATTCCCACCAACAGTGTAAGAGGGTTCCCCTTTCTCCACATCCCCTCCAACACATGTTGTTTCCTGTCTTGCTTATTTTGGCCATTCTAACTGGTGTAAGGTGATATGGAAAACCCAAAAGACTCCACCCCCAAACTACTAGAACTCATACAGCAATTCAGTAACGTGGCAGGATACAAAGTCAATGTACAGAAATTAGTGGCTTTCTTATACACTAACAATGAAAATACAGGAAGGGAAATTAGAGAATCGATTCCATTTACTATAGCACTAAGAACCATAAGATACCTGGGAATAAACCTAACCAAAGAGGTAAAGGATCTGTACTCGAGGAACTACAGAACACTCATGAAAGAAATTGAAGAAGACACAAAAAGATGGAAGACCATTCCATGCTCTTGGATCAGAAGAATAAACATTGTTAAAATGTCTATACTGCCTAGAGCAATCTATAATTTTAATGCCATTCCGATCAAAATTCCACCGGTATTTTTCAAAGAGCTGGAGCAAATAATCCAGAAATTTGTATGGAACCAGAAGAGACCCCGAATCGCTAAGGAAATGTTGAAAAACAAAAATAAAACTGTGGGCATCACGTTACCTGATTTCAAGCTTTACTACAAAGCTGTGATCACCAAGAGAGCATGGTACTGGCATAAAAACAGACACATAGACCAGTGGAACAGAGGAGAGAGCCCAGATACGGACCCTCAACTCTACGGTCAAATAATCTTCGACAAAACAGGAAAAAATATACAGTGGAAAAAAGACAGTCTCTTCAATAAATGGTGCTGGGAAAACTGGACAGCTATACGTAGAAGAATGAAACTCGACCATTCTCTTACACCGTACACAAAGATAAACTCAAAATGAATAGAAGACCTCAACGTGAGACAGGAATCCATCAGAATCCTAGAGGAGAACATAGGCAGTAACCTCTTCGACATCAGCCACAGCAACTTCTTTCAAGATATGTCTCCAAAGGCAAAGGAAACAAAAGTGAAAATAAACTTTTGGGACTTTATCAAAATCAAAAGCTTCTGCACAGCAAAGGAAACAGTCAAGAAAACAAAGAGGCAACCCACGGAATGGAAGAAGATATTTGCAAATGACAGTACAGACAAAAGTTTGATATCCAGGATCTAAAAAGAACTCCTCAAACTCAACACACACAAAACAGATAATCATATCAAAAAATGGGCAGAAGATATGAACACACACTTCTCCAATGAAGACATACAAATGGCTATCAGACACATGAAAAAATGTTCATCATCACTCGCCATCAGGGAGAGTCAAATGGACTATACTTTTTAAATTAATAGAAGAAAGATAATTAATAGAAGAAAAATAAAGTAAACCTGATGAATCTGATAGAAGAGAGAAAAAGGAGGCAAAGAAAAAAAACATGGAAACAAGAACACATAACGTAAAGTAGAAAATTACAAATATATCAGTATGAACACAACACAAAAGCATTAAAGTCACCTACTAAAGTGGAGATTATCAGATTGGATTTATATGGTACATGCCTAAAAATGGAGAAACAAACATTAAAAGAGAAAGGACTTTTTAGATTCCACACCAAAAGCACAATCCCTGAAAGAAAAAAAAATTGGTAAGTTGAACTTAAGAACTTCTGTTCCGCAAATAGAAGTATTAAGAGAATGAAAATAGAAGCCATGGACTGGGAGAAAATATTTGCAAAACACATACCTGATAAAGGACTATCAAGACACCAATGGCATTTTTCAAAGAACGAGAACAAATAATACTAACATTTGTATAGAACCACAAAAGACCTGCCATAAGCAATGCAACCTTGAGGAAGAACAAAAAAGCTGGAGATATCACAATCCCATAATAATCTAAACAGTACGGTATTGGCATAAAAACAGACATAGATAGATGGAACAAAATAGAGAGCCCAGAAGTAAACCCACATTTATATGGCCAACCTATGATAAGAGTAGGCAGGAACATACAATAGGAAAAAGATAGGCTTTTCAATAAATGGTGCTGGGAAAACTGGACATGCAAAACATATGAAAGAATGAAACTAGACCACTTTCTTACACTAAATAAACTCAAAACAGATTTAAGACCTAAACTGAGACCTTAAACCATAAAACTCCTAGAAGAAAACATGAGCAGTAATCTTCTGGACATTAGCCTTAATGTTCTTCCAGATATGTCTCCTCAGGCAAGGAAAGCAAAAACGAAAACACTTGAGATCACAACAAATTAAACTTTGGCACAGTGAAAGAAATCAACAAAAAGGCAACATACTAAAAGAAGATTTGCAAATGATATATCCAGTAAGGGGTTAATATCCAAAATATATAAAGAGCTCCTACAATTCAACACCTAAAAAACAAAACACCCCGCAAATAATCTGATTAAAAATGGGAAGACGACTTGAATATTTTTCCAAAGACGATACACAGATGGCCAACAGATTTATGAAAAGATGCTCAGACATTACTAATAATCAGGGAAATGCAAATCAAAGCCACAATGAGATATCACCTCACATCTGTCAGAGTGGCTAATATCCAAAAGACAAGAAATGATGTCTCAGCAAGGATGTGGAGAAAAGGAAACCCTCGTGCACTGTTGATGGGAATGTAACCTGGTGTAGCCACTATAGAAGACAGCAGGGAGGTTCCTTAAAAAATCAGAAACAGGAATACTGTATGATCCAGTAATTTCACTTCTGGTTATTTATCCAATAAAACCAAAAACACTAATTTGAAAAAATAAATGCACTATGTTTACTGGAACATTGCTTATAATAGTCAAGCTATGGAAGCAACCTAAGTGTCCATCACTAGATGAATGAGGAAAATGTGGTATATATGCACAACGTTAGATTACTCAGCCATAAAAATTAGATCTTGGGGTGCCTGGGTGGCTCAGTGGGTTAGGGCCTCTGCCTTCGGCTCAGGTCATGATCCCAGGGTCCTGGGATCGAGCCCCGCATCGGGCTCTCTGCTCCGCGGGGAGCCTGCTTCCTCTCTCTCTCTGCCTACTTGTGATCTCTGTCTGTCAAATAAATAAATAAATTAAAAAAAAATTAGATCTTGCCATGTGCATGGATGGACCTAGAGGGATTATGCTAAGCAAAATAAGTCAGAAAGACTTATTAAAGAAGACTTATTATATGATTAGATACTTTTATATGATTTATTTTCCTTCTATGTGTAATCTAAGAAACAAAAACAAATGAACAAACAGAAATAGACTCACCAATAGAACTGGTGAGTGCCAGGGGGGAGGGGTGTAGGGGGATGGGTAAAATAGGTGAGGAAGATAAGAGGTACAAACTTCCAGTTATGAAATAGGTTAAGTCATGGGGATGGAAAGTATAGCATAAGGAATATAGTCAATATTTAATAACTTGTATGGTGATATTTGGTAACTACACTTACAATGAGCATCTTGCAATTTATGTAACTGCTGAATCACTAAGTCTGTACACCTGAAAATACTGCATTTCAATTATGCTTCAATAAATAAAATTCAATGCAAATTCTGGGTGTGATGAAATAAAAACTAAAAACAAACAACTTGATTAAAAAATTGGCAAAGGACCTGAACAGATACATCACCAAGAGATACAGAGATGGCAAATAAGCTTAAGAAAAGATGCTGCACGTCCTTTGTCCTTAGAAAATTGCAACTTAAAACAACAAGCTACCACTACACACCTGTTAGAATGGCCAAAAGACCCCACCCCAAGCCCCTCCAAAAACCACAATATCAAATACTGGCATCAAGAACTATCATTCTTTGCTGGTGGTTATGCAAAACGACAGAGCCACTTGGGAGAACACTTTGGCAGTTTCTTTCGCAACTAAATACACTCACACTGCGCAACCCAGAAAGCATGCTCCTTAATATTCACCTCAAGGAGTTGAAAGCTTATGTCCACACAAAACCTGCACATGGGTGTTTACTGTAGCTTTATTCTTCACTGTGCAAACTTGGAAGCCACCAAGATGTCCTCCAGTTGGTGAACAGACAGCAGGCTGTGATGCATACTCAGACAACGGACTATTATGTAGCACTGAAAATAAATTAGCTATCAAAGTCACGGAGGAACTTTAAATGCATATGGCTAAGTGAAAGGAAGCAATCTGAAAAGACTACATACAGTAGGATTCCAACTATACAACATTCTGAAAAAAACAAAACCATACAGACAGTAAAATGATCAGCAGGTGCCGGAGCTGGGGTGCAGGGATGGTAGTAAGGAAGCATGAGCAGGTGAAGTACAGAGGATTTTTGGACAGTGACTACTCTTTATGACAATGTAATGGTGGATGCATGTCCTTTTACTTCTGTTAAACTCCATAGAATGGGGGCACCTGGGTGGCTCAGTGGGTTAAAGCCTCTGCCTTTGACTCAGGTCATGATCCCAGGGTCCTGGGATCGAGCCCCACATCAGGCTCTCTGCTCGGAAGGGAGCTTGCTTCCCACCTCTCTCTCTGCCTGCCTCTCTGCCTACTTGTGATCTCTGTCTGTCAAATAAATAAATAAAATCTTAATAAAAAAAAAAAAAAAAAAAACTCCATAGAATGTACGTGAACCCTAATGTAAACTAAGGACTTTATGATTTTATTTTTTTTAATATTTTATTTATTTATTTAACACACACACACAGAGAGAGAGAGAGAGAGAGATCACAAGTAGGCAGAGAGAGAGGAGGAAGCAGGCTCTCTGCTGAGCAGATCCCAGGACCCTGAGACCATGACCTGAGCAGAAGGCAGAGGCTTAACCCACTGAGCCACCCAGGTGGCCCTAAACTAAGAACTTTAGTTAATAATGTATTAATAGTGGCTCATCAAGTATAACAAAGGTCTCACACTAATGCAACATGTTAACAATAGAGGAAAGGGAGATGAAGGGTCCTTTCTGCTCAAATTTTTCTTAAACTGCTTAAAAAAGAGAGTCTATTAAATTTGAAAAGTAATGAACTATTTGTACACATGAAGGCACATGGGACTAATTTATTTGTACTTTTAATTTAACCCCAGTAAAAATACCATTACTTTATTTTCCCAGAGCAAGACAAGCTTATTGAGTTTATATGTAAGAATAAGAAAAAATATATTCCACATATATCTCACTGATATTGAGTTTATATGTAAGAATAAGAAAAAATAATTATCATATTCCACATATATCCCAGTGATATATGTGGAACTTAAGAAATAAGGCAGAGGATCATAGGGGGAGAGAGGAAAAAAAGTGAAATAAGATGAAGCCAGAGAGGGAGACAAACCATAAGAGACTCTTAATCTCAGGAAACAAGCTGAGGGCTGCTGGAGGGCTACTGGAGGGCTGCTAGAGGGATGGGGCGGCTGGGTGATGGATATTGGGAAGGGTATGTGCTATGGTGAGCGCTGTGAATTGTGTAAAACTGATGAATCACAGACCTGTACCCCTGAAACAAATAATACATTATATGTTAATAATAATAAAAGAAGAATAAATAGCCAGGACAACCTATCAAAAGAGAACAGTGAACAAATGCTGGCTCTACCCCATAAAAACTTGATGAGTCCAGAGCTCAAGTGTTTGCTTTTACCACCTTTCTGATGTACCGAGTGAGTGGTATTCATCCTCAGTTTCCTTTTCCTTCCCTTCCCTTTCTCCCTCTTCAATTCTCTGTAGTCTGACTTTCACTCACTCAGTATTTGCAACTGCCAAATTCAGTGGTCTTTCCGGAGTCCTTATTTTTCTAGAGATGAGCAGTCCTCACCTGGGAGCAGTTTTGCCCCTAAGGGGACATGGGGCAAGGTCTGGAGGCATTTTCCATTGTCACGATTGTGGCATGCTGCTGGCAGCTAGCGAGTAAATGCCGGGGATGCTAATATCCAACAATGCAGAAGGCAACCCCCATAACAGAAGTCATCTGGCCCCAGAGGTCGATCATGCCATGGTGGAGAAACCGTTTTAGACTTCTCTCCTGCATGGATAGGATTTTCTCCACTTACTTTCCATCTCTCTTCCTTGGCTTTCTTTCCCCTCGACTGTTAAGCTTCTCTCTCATTTGCTGTCCTTCCCACCATGAACCCTCTAAATTCAGGCTCGGCCCTTGGCTCATTCTACTGTCCGGCTTGCCAACAGCAAACGTTATGCTGATTAAG
The DNA here is from genome assembly GCF_002288905.1 of Enhydra lutris kenyoni. Lineage (NCBI taxonomy): Eukaryota > Metazoa > Chordata > Mammalia > Carnivora > Mustelidae > Enhydra > Enhydra lutris. Next base: position 5,605,467 of record NW_019154104.1, read on the forward strand.
TATGACTCCGAGACTTCACCAGCTTTGAGCTATCACCATATTCAACTAATATCTCCAACCATAAGCTGGATTTCTCTATTGGAATGTCACATTATCAACCCAAACCCAATACTCCAAAAACAGAACCTATTAGCATACCTTTACCCTCTAAAAACCAGCTCTCTCCCGCTTTCCCCTCTACCCACAATCTCATTCAGTCAGGCTCAGAAATCTCGTGCATTTTGGACTTCTCTGCTCCACATCCTCTACCTCCAATGAGATCTCCCTAGTTCTGCCCCTTTCACACTAGGCTCTGGATCCAAATGGACTGCCCTATCTCTGGTGTATATGCCCTTTCTCATTTACATCTTCTTCCAGGCTCTCAAAGTATCTATGTGTCCTTTCTACTTAAGCACAAGGTAAATATACAGCCAGGAATTTAGGAGCCTCCTCAGTCTGACCAGATTTATGCTTTTCAGTCTTATTTCCTATTACGCCTTTTCCTGACTCTGCTACTTTTAAATGAACTGATTAACTGACTGCCTCCACGTCTATGCAAACATTTCCTAGTCCACAAGGTCTTCTACACACTCCCCCGCCCCGTGGCTATCTGAGCTCTTTCTTACCTGGCAAACCCTGTTGCTATCAAGAAGCTGTCTGTCTTTGGCGCACAGATGTCTCCCAACTGAATCCTGCAGATATTACATAGGCAAGAAACATCTAATTAACTCAAGAAAAGAGACTAATATACAAAGGCCCAGAAGATACAATTTATTGACTATTTTGTTCACTACAGTTATAAATTAAAACCTTAAAATCTAGAGAAAAAGTCTTATTGTTGAAAATTAAGCACAACAGGAGAGTAGGGTAGTGGGTAAGAGCAGAATCTGAGCTTGCATGCATTTCTATTACTGCCAACACTGCTGCTCTATAAGTTCTGTGCCTGTAAAATATGGTAATGTACTTGCTTTATAAAGGGAATATGTGTATTATATAAAAGAAGGTGTGTAAAGCGTCCCTGGCACATAAATGGTGCTTATTAGATGTTAGCTATTACCAACATTAATACCCTTGATAAATTTCTGGGAAGACGACTCTGGTCTTCCTCTTGTGACTCACTAAAAAATGGAATCTTCCAGAAGGCCGATCCATCCAGGCCTCCTCATCCTAGGAAATGTCAGTGGTAGATAGGTCTAAAGTTTCTACAATGGATTGCTTCACTGATTTCATAATTCTAGCACAAGTCCCCAGGGCATAAATATAGTGAGCTCCTATTTTATTCTGTTAAGGAAGTCAAAGGATTTTGGTTCCCTTGATACAGATTTATGTTCCAATTTTTTTTTTTTTTTTTTTTTTTAAAGCAGGCACAGGGTCTGAACTCAACAACCCTGAGACCAAGACCTGAGCTAAGATCAAGAGTCTGACACCTAAAAGAAGGAACCATCCAGGCAGTCCTCCCCAATTTTTAATGTAGTGACTAGGAATTTAATAGCAGCGTTACAATTAAACCATTTCTACTCATGTCCAATAATCTTATGAAATTAGGTACCAAAGGGGACACAACAGGCCAGTTGTGTTTTGGGGCTATCTTGTTTCATAGATAAGGCATTCACAAAGAAATTCCAGCAAGAAAAGAAAAATAAACATGATTATGACCCATGTTTTCCCACAGATAAGAGCAGAGCACTAAAGGAGATCAGCTACTTGGGTGTGGGCTTTTACAAGTTGCAGTTCTGACAACTCACCAAACAGGCTGAGAAATCTATTTGCAACATCATTTTGCTCCTCAGCCACAGGCATATTATGTCCCCAAGCAAATGCTTTCATACTCACACTGAATTTGGAGGGCTAGCTTTGGTACCATGTATAATTCAGTCTAGCTGTCAACCTAGTCTTTAAAAAGGATCCATCTATCCAAGGGGTACCTGGGTGGCTCAGTCAGTTGGGTGTCCAACTCTTGATTTTGGCTCAGGTCATGATCTCAAGCTCCATATTGGGCTCTGTGCTGGGCATCAAGCCTGCTTATGATTCTTCCTCTACCCCTCTCCTTCTCTAAAAAAAATAAATAAAAATAAAAGGACCCATCTATCCTTGATCCCATAAATGGAATTACATGGGCTTTAGAAGCCATCATAACAGGGGTGCCTGGGTGGCTCAGTGGGTTAAGCCTCTGCCTTGGGCTCGGGTCATGATCCCAGGATCCTGGGATCAAAGCCCCGCATTGGGCTCTCTGCTCAGCTTCCTTCCCCCTTTCTCTCTGCCTACTTGTGATCTCTGTCAAATAAATAAATAAAATCTTAAAAAAAAAAAAAAAAAAAAAAAAAAAAGAAGCCATCATAACAGTATCCCGAATCCAAAAGGACAAAACATACTGTCAAGCAGAATCAAATTTGCTTTGTCAATTTCAGGTCAAAACTGGTATTTGGAACATCCTACCAAAGAATTTCAGTGTGTGTTTAATAGCAACCATGCTGATAACCAAAAACTGCTTACTTTCTCATTTTCTACTGACATATTCCATTATTCTGGTCCACCTCCTATAGAGGAAAGGTAACATAAAGAAGTGCAAAGAGCAATCAACTCGTAAGATTTAACTTTTGATTTTGGCCAGTTACTACCTTGGGGTTACGTCTTTTGGGTGCCACCTTTTCATCTATAATATGGGGTTGAACATCATTTGTTCACTTCCTGGTTAATAATGACAAATGAATGAAACAATTTAGTGAAAGTTCCTAGTTTATTGAAAAAACAACATAAAGGTGATGTTTGGGAAGTATTAATACTTAAACCTGTAAAATGTGAGATGGGCTTAGGAGATTACCAAGTGGCTTTCCAGTCTTTAAAAAAAGAAAAATCTAGAGAATACTTTGTTCAAAGGAAACATTTAAAGCAGATAAAAGTATCTCTAGGTGAACCAGGAATTAGGTGTGTTCCTGTTCCCCACCCACTGTGGTAGTGGGCTCTGAAAAGAGTTTCCAGAACCCGTAGGTCTCCAAGGAACATGGCATGAAAATCCCTACTTCAGCCCAGTCTCTGGCTTTACACATGGAGAAACAGCCCAGAGGGCTGAAGCAATGGCCTAGAAGCAAGAAGGCTCGCCAACAGTGGACTGTTTATAGACGGGTAACACTACAGTCCGATGTACAGCCAGCACTGGTTCAATTTACCTTAGAGACCCTGAAAAGCCATTGGAGTAACAGTCTTCTCCTGGTCTCCCAACCAAGTGTGTGCAGGCAGGTCCCTGCCTTTATGTGCCTGGGCCCCACAGTGGCGCCGCCTGCCGGGAGCTCTTCTCAGCCTTCGGGAGCCTCAGAATGAACAGCACCATTAGGGGTGGTTTCTACCAGGACCTTCTGAGACAGCTTGAGGAGCAGCCTCCTTGGGGTTAGTGACCAGCTCCGCAAAGCCTGATGGTGCCTCTCTCCCCTAAAGAGCTATGTTCACAGCTCTATTTCTCCTGCCCTCTCAACCTGTTCTGAGTCTTTCAGATTCTTCTGTAATCGTTTCTCCATGTGAACCTCCATGTGAACCTTTTCAATTCCACTGCACCTTTAGAGTCTTGTGTTTGGAATTTCACATCAGTCGCTCAGCAGGTTTTTCTGCCTCAATGCTTGTATTTCCTTTAACCCCCCCATAAGCTAATTCCAGAAAGAGCATGACTTAGAAGAAACAAAAGATCTGGCTTCAAGTTCCAGTTCAACCATTTACTAGATGAGCAGCCTCAACGCTTGTACCTGTTTCTACTTTCAAAAAATAGCTATGACAACACTTGCTCCATTTATATCTCAGAGCACATGACAACATCATCATAAGAACAGGATGTCAATCATAAAGCCATGAATAACAGTCTTTATCAGTACTATTATCACAACACTCTTAGTCATCTCACTGTCTCCTTCAAAAATATTCAGCAATCCTTATCTGAAAAGTGAAATCTTATGCCTGTCATACAAGTTCCACAAGCCTGGTCCCATCCACTGCCAGGCTTCTTCCCCATCCTTCGTACACAAGCCTTCATGCCAGCCTAGGTGTTATCTCCATATCCCCCAACACGTCTTCTACCTGAAGTGCCCACCTTGACCTATCAAAAAGTACCACTTTCTGAAGCTTCATCTAGTTACTTAATGCAGAAGAGATCTCTTTCCTCTGAAAGACACCCACATTATTAGTACCACCCTGGATGCATTAATTGCTACAGTGTAAAAAATTCCCCTGAACACACACACACACACCACCTACCTACCCCCTCATTAGATACTGATCAAACTCTCAATGGATCACATCTAGCTATCAACATGCCAGGCTGAGGGACATCTGCAAGCCCACAGGCCCAGCACGGTTATCAGAAAGAGGTACTGAATGTGTATTTGAAAATGGCAAAAAAGATGAGTAATAGAGTGAACAATTTAGCCCATCTCCCACCCATCTCCCCTCTGGTAACCACTAGTTTGGTCTCTACAGTAAAGAATCTATTTCTTGGTTTGCTTCCCCTCCACCTTTCTTTGCTCATTTCTTGAATTCCATATGAGTGAAATCATATGGTATTTGTCTTTCTCTTATTTTACTTAGCATAATATTCTCTAGCTCCATCCAAGTCATTGAGGCATACACTCATGATAAGCCCCCGGTGTTATCTAGAAGTGCTGAATTTGGGGCACCTGTGTGGCTCAGTTGTTAGGTGTCTGCCTTTGGTTCGGGTCATGATCCCCGGGTCCCACTTTGGGCTCCCTGCTCAGTTGGAGGCCTGCTTCTCCCTCTCCCACTCCCCCTGCTTGTGTTCCTTCTCTAGCTGTGTTTCTGTCAAATAAATAAATAAAACATTTTAAAAACAACCAAAAAAGTGCTGAATCCTAATATTGTACACCTGAAGCTAATGTTTAATCAAATTCCAGTTAACATAAATGTAAAAAGATGTGAGGACAGAGTGGAGACAATGTGCACACAGATTTAGCAGATGGCCATCAGAAGAGAAACCAACCCTGCTGACACCTTTATCTCAAACTTGGCCTCCAAAAGTGTGGAAAAAAAAAATGTTTATACACACACAACAATCACCAGTAAGGGACAAGAGAAACATCCAGAAGATGGAGGCTGTGGGTGGGATTAAACAGACTGGATGAGCAGAAGCCAGAGGATAGGTCCTCAAGACCTCTGTCAGCTGTCCAGATGTTGACCAATAAGTGGAAATTGGATGCCCAGGATACCGAAATGTTTTAAGAGAGCACTGAAACTAACTGGTTAAAGATTCAATTCTTGATTTTGGCTCAAGTCATAATCTCAGAGTCATGAGATTGAGCCCCATGTCAGGCTCCACACTGAGCATGGAGCCTGCTTAAGATTCTCGCCCACCACTCCATGTATGAGCGAGCACTCTCTCTCAAGGAAAAAAAAAAGGGGAGGGGGGAGAAAGCACTGAAGCTTTAAGTGCTGTACCCCAGCAAAGCCTGGCACAGAATGGATGCTCAGTGAACATCTGATCAGTGAGCCAAGAGGCAGGACACACACAGGCGGAGAAAAGGCAGCACCATGGCTCTCACTGGCAGCCCACAGCTGTCAGAGCAGGCTCAGCAAGGGCCAAAAGGGCTGCTATGGCAGAAAGTAAAACCTGTATGGGCTGAGAAACCAGTGGCAATGCAATGGGTAGGAAGACAGAGCATTCTTTTTTTTTTTTTTTTAAAGATTTTATTTATTTATTTGAGAGAGAGCATGAGTGAGGAGAAGGTCAGAGGGAGAAGCAGACTCCCCATGGAGCTGGGAGCCCGATGCGGGACTCGATCCCGGGACTCCGGGATCATGACCAGAGCCGAAGGCAGTCGTCTAACCAACTGAGCCACCCAGGCGTCCCGGAAGACAGAGCATTCTAAAGCGAAGGGAAAGGGGAGTCAGTGGAAGGCCTGGCACAGCCGCGCTAAAGGAGGTCAGCAGGGAAGAGGGAAGACTTGGCAGGTACCTAAGGAAATGGTGTGGTAAGTTTCTGAGCTGTGTGTTCTCCTCACAACCTCAGCCAGCAGTGCTGACCCCAATGCAGAAAGACAAGAGGGCTACGCCAACCAGAATACAAGTTCCTTGTGGGCAGGGATCATGCCTGCCTTATCCGCCACCCATAACCGAAGCCTAGAGCAGACACATATGAAATACTCTAGACTATCCGGGTTCCAATCCTAGCTCTACCGCCACCAGGCCACTGTCAGGTCTCTAAAATGGGAATATTACTATGTAATTCCTAATTAAGAAGATTAAATAAATTAGAATTAAAAAAGCACTTGGTGAACATAGCAGAAGGCATAAACTTGTTGAATCACTGTTGAACAGAAACTAATGTAACATTGTGTCAATTATACTAAAAAAAAAAATCAAAAACCAAAAAAAGACCAAAAACCAGTTAGTCAGCATATATAGTAAGCATCATGAGTGTATCTGGTATTATTTATAATGGGTTTTCTTTGGGGCCCTGAACCTGGTGCAGGACTCCCAAATAGAACCTCCTCATCTCAAGCGATAGGTATACTCATGACTAGTAGTCCAAGTGTACAAAGGGTCTAGAGGCCCTAGGTCAGGGGGAGCTCAGGACTTTTTCCCAATCAGGGATAATGCTCCATCAGACATGCTCCCATGAGCATGAAAAGGGGCATGCTCTGTGTCCTTGGTCTACTTGTAGCAGAATCCAAGAAAGTGAGGGTGGGGATAGGACCTCTAATCATCTCTTGTGCATAAAGGAAGTCATCTGCTGACTTTGGTACTGATAACATTATTTTTGACAAAGTACATGAGGCACACCAACTAACCGTAGTATTTTGGAGCCACAGTTCCTGGCAACCAAGTCTAGCCAGTGACATCTACCAATATTTTCTTATGTGACCCAATTTGATTTTCACTGCAGAAAAAGAAAAAAATCAGATGAAAAAAAAAAAAAAAAAAAAAAAGACTGTTTCAGAGCCAAAGGAACAGACATTAGAGAAGTATTGCACAGCGATGCTGAAAATCAGAGCAGGGTACCATGTCTCATGCTACCTCAAAAAGCTACGGTGGTTTTATAGTTAAGTATTTGTCTCGTTTTCCCCTAAAGTGGTAGCACCAACATTTCTACTTCTCCCCGATTATCCTGCAATGCCTGTCAGTTGCTAGGCAACTGTAACTTGCCAAGGCTTTCTGCCCACCCACAATGCACAGCTTTCCTAATTGTGCTCACTGGGTTTGCCAATTAGTCCTTGGAATTATCTTTTAACCAAAGTTACTTCTTCAAGTTTGTCTTCTTGCCCGCTTGGTCCTGTGGTAAAATTCAAACACTGTCATCATGTCGCAGAATTTCAAGAACAACAAACTGCCCATCAAATACAGGATTATTTCATGGTAGGATCAAAACTATAAATAGCCTGAAATAAAAGCAACCAAACAAAAGAGAAAATTGGTAGCCAACATAACATCTTAAGTTCAAGCGTAAGTGCTAGTTTTAAGTTTCTTTGAATAATATATTTCTGGCTGAATGAACTCGTCTTGATTTCATAGAATAATTGTGACCAATTTGTCAATTAATCACATATTGAGCCTAGAAAAGGCTCTAACTATACAAATCTTGTATCCTTTATTGTATGAATAAAACAAAGGCTTTTTAAGCTGCTTTCTTGAGTCTTGTGAGGTCTTTTGAACATGAGCTTAATACCTCGTTAACAGCCACGAAAATCAGGCAGTTCATGTTCAATACATCATACAGAGAGGTAGGTAACTTCCGTACGTGTTTTCCATCATCATCCTCACAACACTCCATAAAGAAGATAAAACCAGATTATAAAGGATATTCCCCAAATTTATGTGGCAAGGCTGTAAGGGGCAACTGCAAACTAGAATATGATCTTTGGACTCCATCCCAGTGTTATTTCCTCCACAGGACATTGATGAGGTAAGATCACCCAGCCTCTGAGGTACCTGGGTTTGATGAGTCATAGGATTAAAAGCTCTTAAACCCAAGCAACTAGTAGTAGTGGTCTGAGGAAGAGGAGCAGGATGGCTGGGGAATGGGAAGACAAACTTTTTCCATCTACCCTTTTCCTATTCTGTGCATGTATTACCTACTGGAAGATTTTGTAAGGCTCTCATTCACGTATGTATAAGTCATTAATGATATGCTGTGCAGAGTCAGATGTGGAGGATCTAAAGATGAGTAAAACCTGGCATCTGTTCTCAAGCAGTTCCTATTGTATGGAGACACAGGAACACAGAAATAATTAAGAAGGAACATGTAGAAAAAGACTAAGCAAAAAGTGCTACAAAAACACAATAGGGAAAAACAAGGAATTCAGTCTGCTGAGTTAGAAAAATTTTCAAAGGGGAACACTTGAAATAGACCTTCAGGAGAAGTATAATCATTCTGGACAGTACAAAAAGAAAAACGGGGAGAATCTGAGAAATAGTGAGCAAATGAATGGTAACTGCATTATAGGGAATATCATTCACTCATTCAAAAATTTCTGGGCTGCTATAGACCAGGCGCTATGCCAGGCACGGTAACTGCTGGTCTGAAAACATTAAACAAAAGTTTCCAACAGGATGAATATTTTAGCAGGAAAAGTGTAGGAATTACAAGCTCATTTTCTCTTAAAGTAGAATACTTCTAAAGCATACAGTTCAATAAAGTAGAGACTTCATTAAAAATGGTTTCGGTGCAGAAATTTGAATTCTCAGTGATATGGCAACTATACAGTAAAACCTAACCCAGGGTCTATGCAAAAGGCTTTCAGTCAGAACCCCAATCTCAACATATAATGACAGAGAGAATATTAAAACTTCGATTTTGTTTTTTTGTTTTTTTTTTTTTTAAGAGGAACCCTCCTACACTATTGGTAGGAATGCAAGCTGGTGCAACCACTCTGGAAAACAGCATGGCGGTTCTTCAAAAAGTTGAAAATAGAGCCACCCTATGACCCAGCAATTGCACTACTGGGTATTTACCCTAAAGATACAAATGTAGTGATCCAAAGGGGCATGTGCACCTGAATGTTTATAGCAGCAATGTCCACAATAGCCAAACTATAGAAAGAACCTAGATGTCCATCAGCAGATGAATGGATAAAGAACATGTGGTATATATGTACCATGGAATACTATGCAGCCATCAAAAGAAATGAAATCTTGCCATTTGCGACAACATGGATGGAACTAGAGGGTATTATGCTTAGTGAAATAAGTCATTCAGAGAAAGACAATTTTCATATGATCTCTCTGATAAGAGGAAGTTGAGAGGCAATGTGGGGGGTTTGGGGGGTAGGAAAAGAATAAATGAAACAAGATGGGATTGGGAGGGAGACAAACTATAAGAGACTTTTTTTTTTTTTTTTTTAAAGATTTTATTTATTTGTCAGAGAGAGAGAGGGAGAGAGAGTGAGCACAGGCAGACAGAATGGCAGGCAGAGGCAGAGGGAGAAGCAGGCTCCCTGACGAGCAAGGAGCCCGATGTGGGACTCGATCCCAGGACTCTGGGATCATGACCTGAGCCGAAGGCAGCTGCTTAACCAACTGAGCCACCCAGGCGTCCCACCATAAGAGACTCTTAATCTCACAAAACAAACTGAGGGTTGCCGGGGGGAGGCGGGTAGGGAGAGGGTGGTGGGGTTATGGACATTGGGGAAGGTATGTGCTATGGTGAATGCTGTGAAGTGTGCAAACCTAGTGATTCACAGACCTGTAACACTAGGGCTAATAATACATTATATGTTAATAAAAAAATTAAAATTTAAAAAAACCTGGTTTTATAAAATTTTTATTTTTATTATTATTTTTTAAGATTTTATTTACTTGTCAGAGAGAGAAAAAGAGCAGCAGACAGAGGGAGAAGCAGGTTCCCCACTGAGCAGGGATTCCACCCGACGCAGGACTTGATCCCAGGACTCTGGGATCATGACCTGAGCTGAAAGCAGATGCTTAACAGACTGAACCAGCTGGGTGTCCCAAAACTTTGTGATTCATGTATATTTAGAAGGATAATTGGAAAATGAGAACTGTAGTAAAGCTAGTGTTTTTATAAGATTTCAGTCCCTGACCTGAAATGTCAATGGGGTAAACAAAGTCCCCATGAGCACAAAGTCAATGTCCTCTATTTACAACGGGCAGAGAAATGACACGTAATAAGATAGTATGTATATACTGGAAGCATCAAGTGAAGGACACTTCTAAGGTGATAAGGGTCTTCCCTCTCCCCACTCCCAGATTAGGAAATTAGATCTTTTGGGATTCTACTTGTCTTTCACAAGATTTACTTTAAACAGCTCTACATATGCTGGTCAGTGTGGTTCTCCAAAGCAATCACACTGCGGAGTTACTCTTTCACTCCAATAAAAGCAGCCTCCTCCTTTGCCTCAAGATAATTATAGAATTTCTTTTCTCAAATAGCCTTCGGATGCTGAGGTTCAGTCTTTTGAATATGTTCAAGTGTAATTTTGCCTAACTATGAAAAATAAATCTCAATTTTGAGAACAGTAAGAAATTATTTTCAACTCAAAGTTGGGGAATAGGACAGAAGGATCTAAGTGTAATAAATACCAATGAATCCTACGGAAGGCAGAATTGGAAGGTGGCCCCCAAGATTCCGGCCCTTGCTCCCGATGTACCCATCTGGTATAAACCTCTCCCTTTGAGCATGAGCAAAATTGTGAACATGATGGGATTTCATTCTGTGATCAGGTTACTGATAAACTGAGTTTATCAAAAAGTTTGGGATGACCATGGGGGAGCCTGATTTTATCAGGTGCAGCCTGAAAAGAGGAAGCGGGGGTCCTTCCTGAGAACAGATTCTCCTACAGGCTTCAAAGAAGCAAACAGTTTTGGGGTGCCTGGGTGGTGCAGTGAATTGAGCATCCCACTTAGTTTCAGGTCAGGCTGTGATCTCAGGGTTGTGAGACTGAGCCCCATGTCAGACTCTGGGCTCAGAGCAAAGTCTGCTTGAGTTTCTCTCTCCCTCAGCCCCTTTCCCCTGCGCACTCATTCTCTAAAATACATTAAAAAAAAAAAAAAAAAAAAAAAAGGAAGCAAACAGCTTTGTTGTGACCTGTCCCCTGCGAAGAGCAATGGCACAGGAACCAGAGGAAGTACTGTGGAGTCAAGAACGGCCCCTGGACTGTCACCAAGAGCACAGGACCCTCAGAGTTCTGCCAACAACCTGTAGGACTGGCAGAGGACCCCAGGCCTTAGAGGAGATATACACAGCCTGGCTCACACCTTGATCCTGTGCGGAGGACTGTGTCCAGACTCCTGACTCACAGAAAATGCAGGATAATAAATCTGCAGTTTTACTGAAGCTTAGTTTGTTGGTAACTTATTACACATCAACAGAAAACTAACCCATGGCCAAAAACTGAACAGTGCCTATTTAGGAAACAATGCTGGGGGCGCCTGGGTGGCTCAGTCTGAGTGGTTTCGGCTCAGGTCATGGTCTCAGGGTTGTGGGATCAAGCCCTGCACTGAGCACGTCTGCTTCCCCTCTCTCTCTGCTCCTCCCCCTGCTGTGCACTCTCCATAAATGAACCTTCAAAAAAATTTATCAAAAAAAGTTAAAAAAACAATGCTTGTTAATGTGCCTTAAATTCACATCAAAGGAAATTCTTGAGTGACAAAAAGATTTGAGCAATGGCAGTTTTTTTTGGTAAAAGTACTTAGTTTCAAAAGGTGACCACCATGAAGGGCAATACATTTTTGATGTATGAATCTCAATTATTAAGAAAACTTCTCATCATGTCAGTCAAAATTTGTATTGCTTATCATCCATCTTGCTTATTACTGTTATTTTTTTCTGGTGAACTTGTTTTAATTTTGTTGTACTTAAGGAGTTATTAATCAAATATGATTATTAACATGGACTGGTAATATACAAAGTAGAAAAGGGACAAAAACTTAAATTTATGTAGCTTTTGATATTTGTCTTTTGCTAAAATCCAATTCTTAAGACATAATCTGTCTGCCACTTTGTTAATGGTTATATTTGCTAGACATTATCACTTCATTTGGACGAGAATCAGTGGTTTTCGGTATAACTATGTCTCACTCTCTCAAGCAGGAAAATGTATTAAATGAAAGGACAGCAGCATTCATAAATCAGTTATTCATAAAGTTCTGAATGATGACTGATACTATCCAACAGGGCAGAATCTAGTGGATATTTAGAAATATATGTTTTGGTTTTTTGCTTTCACCGTGATGGGGCATTTGGTATGTAAGGCCAGGTTATTAAATACCCTAAAAAACGTGGGACAACTCACAGGACAAAACTGTTTTGACCAAAATGCCAACAGTGCCCTGTTGAGAAACCCATTATTTGAGTATAAGCTACGACATTAAAACCATGTCTTATTCCAGAAAGCCTAATGGAACATCTGTAACAAGATATATATATATTTTTTAAGTACTTAATTGTTCTAATCAATGCAAATTGTAAAATACATCGACCCAGGACTGCCTTCCATAGACCCCGGACTAAAAGCTTTAGGAAACACAGGAGACATGAAGGCAATGGCAACTCTGTCTTGAAAGCACGTAAAGGACAGTCTGCCCTACCTTCGCACTCCAACACCACCACTTTGTTTCTTCTCAAACACAACAAGCACAAGCATGTGTATCCCCACCTCTGCTTCTCTGCCCAGAATGTCTTCCCCCAGCTATCCATCCCAAGGCTCACTTCCTCCTTAAATGTCTCCATGTCAGTGAGGCCTTCCCTGACCATCCTATTTAATGAGCAGCCTCCGTCCTCAACCCAAGCACTCACCACTCAACAGCACAGGGCTAGAGGGTGCGGAGGTTCTTAGGCCCCTGTAACCTCCCTGTTCTTCAGTTCCCCTCCCCGTAGAGAGGATTAACAGCTACATGCAGAAGACTGAGGACTACGTGTGGGGTGTGTGTCTGTGTGTATGAAGCATGCCTAGAACAGTGTCTGGATCTGGTAGTAAGCATTAAACGTTGGCTCTGAACCTAAAAAGAACCTGAACCAAATTCAAAATTAAGCTTCTACTTAACTCATTTAATGGCAAAAAAACACTTAGCTCATTTGGTGGTAAAAGCTGACCTAAACAGACATGAGGCTACTTGTAATGCCTACCACAGTGCAGCCTGTACCGTGTTGTCTTTCTAAACTCTAAGTACTGAACTACATCTAGTCAGAAGGATTCTGAGTAAAAGACAAGGCACCTGAATTATTCTACTTTGTTTTTCTCTATAGCACTTATTACCTGATACATACACATTTACTTTTTGGGTAACTCCCACCACAATAAAGTCAAGGATTATTTTATATAATTATACCCCCAGCACCTGGAAGAGTGCCTGGTACACAGTAGATGCTCAACATAGGCTGAGTGAAAGGTTAAGTTCTGTGACGTCCAAATAGAACGTGTAACACTTCTCTTAGGTAGAAGGAAGATTATTTCTGAAGGATGGTGACCAGTTGTTCTTCAACTCAGGGTCTAATTCGTTTGTTTGGCAACGGAACACTGGTAAGTGTGAAAAGCCCACTTGTTATGTAGTTCCTGAGGTTTCTCAATTCCCAAGACATCAACGTTTTGCTACCCTCGCCCCTAAAAATGCCACAAAGGCTCGGGGTATCAATAATTAGTTCTAAAGAAAACTCCAAAACATACCAACTGCACACCAAACTTCTGAGTACAAGACAATTCCATGTGACACTCTCATCATAAGTCAATTTGCACTCAAAGTGACCGTTCTGCCACTACAACAGTTCCATTTCCCAATTTCCATACGGATGACAATGACCACTCCCATATCCCACCACACCCCACACGTAGGAAGCGCACGTGAAGCATCTTCCACATTCGGTTCTGCACAAAGTCTAGGCGGCACTTTGACGATCACAGCCTCAATGCTGGACCCACCAGCTTCCTTGTTAACAAATCGTTACTGACCGCCCCTACATGTCAGGTGTGGGGGGAGGCAAGTCACACTGCCAGGGAAAGAAAAGTAACCAAGCAGGAGGCCCAGAACGTTATGGAACGCGCCAGGCTAAGGAAGCAAGGAGAGTCTCCATCATGTTGAGACCTGAAAGACAGTTCAGGCTTTGCTAGGTGAAAATCTATGTATGTAGAATACTCAAAATTGTTACAATTGCAATTAAATAACTGCAGTTAAACTACAAGTTGTTTATAAAACCACTTTTGTTCTAACATAAATGCCTGGAGAGCAAGGACTGCACTTTTGCTTATCCTTCTATCCCTGTGCCTGGAGTTGGCAGATTTGCCCACAGTGTGCAGACACTTGGGGGGTAATGGAGAGAGTCCTCAGCTCTGTAGTCCTATTCCTTGCCTGTGGAAGGGACACAACCCCTTCACAGGCTCCTGCGCTGGCTAAATGAAACAACGCAGGGAAAGTGCTAGAACTTTCCACATGACAGCTGCTCAATGAAGGTTAAGTCTCTCTCTTGCCCCTTTCTTATCCCCACAGAGCAGAAGTAACTTTTTTTTTTTTTTTTTAAGATTTTACTTATTTGACAGAGCGATCACAGGTAGGCAGAGAGGCAGGCAGAGAGAGAGAGGGAAGCAGGCTCCCTGCTGAGCAGAAAGTCCAATGTGAGGCTCGATGCCAAAATGCTGAGATCATGACCCGAGCAGAAAGCAGAGCTTTAACCTACTAAGCCACTCAGGCGCCCCAGAAATAACATTTTTAAAGTCTCCTACCCAGGGACTGACATTTCACTGAAGATTCTCCAAGGTGATTAGAAGTCTCAGGACAGGGTGCCTGGGTGGGCTCAGTGGGTTAAAGCCTCTTCAGTTAATAAACTTGGTGAAGTTTATTAATTCACAAATGTTAAGGGGTTGAACTAAAATTTGGATTTGGGTCTGTGTAACTCCAAACCCACGCTCTTCCCACCATCCTGATTGCCCTTCCTCAAGAGAGATTTTGGGGTATGTGCTCTACAGACAGTACCCACCCCTCATTCACACAGCCCATACCCACCTGCTCTTCCCCACGAACGCTCACCTTTGCTATCTAGGTGGCCATAATTTCTCCGTGCTTCCCAGCTGGCCTACAAGCAGCTACTCATTTCCCATGATCCACTCGCCATCCAACAGCCTGGATTATCTTTAAAAGACACGTATCAGATGTCCTTCCACTGTTCAACTCTCAAATGACTTCCACAGCACTTAGAATAAAACTCTTATTCTGGCCTTAAAGGCCCTGTATGCTCTGGCAGGGCCTCCGCATGGCTGCACTGGGCTGTTCCAATGTTTCACACACTCCACAACTGAGGGCCTGACCCCACCTTTACGTCAACTCAGCCCAAATGTTACTTCCTGAAGCAGACCCCTGTTCCCTCCAGACATACTCTAACATCACCCCATTTTGTTGTTTCTAGCCCTCATCTGCTATTTCATGCTCACTCATTTGTATACCGTCTGCCTCTCCCACCCTGCTCGAGCTAAAATGAAAGCTATTAGGACAGGTTCTCTGTTGCTCTTGTTCCCCACAGTATGAACAGTGCCTGACACGGGGTGGGTCTTGCTGGGCACATCGCTCATGCTCTCAAACATTCAGTGAAAATATAGCGTCTTGAGCTCCATACGGCTTTACTAGTGTACTGAGTGTTTAACAATAACTGTGTCCCATTTAATTCTTAATACTCACAACTCAGACTTCTTGAAGAAGAAATGGTGCCCATACTGTGTCACCCTGTGTTCTCCCTGCCTGGCATACCACTGGCATTCAAGAAATACACTCTGAATATTATGGCTACTTAAGAGGATGACTTGGTGCCAGACCTGCATGAGCTAATCACTGGTTACTGGGACAGAGTAAAGTAAGTAAACACTGGCACACAAACTGAACAGGGAGGTTGTTTCAAAGGCCCTTCAAAGCAAGGGTACTATAGTTACAAGCAGCACCACACATCCTTTAACGGCTGTACATTTTGAAGATTAGAGACAGTGCGTGCAAGTGAGTGCGTGAGCGGCGGAAGGGCAGAGGAAGAGAGAGACTCCAGCAGACTCCCCACAGATGGAGAAGTTCCACTCGGGGCTCAATCTCCTGACTGTAATGTCATGACCTGAGCCAAAAATCAAGAGTCAGATGCTCAACTGGGTGAGCCACCCAGATGCCCCTGCTGTAAATTTTAAACTGGGCCTTTGAGGAAACAGAATTTGGACTCTTTGAGAGAGGAGGGGCAGCATGTGTTAGGCAGATGTGTTTCATAACATGATGTGGGAGCACAGAAGAGACGGCCCTCCCTGGGACACAGTGTTTCAAAGGAACAACAGATATGTGTGCACAAGGGGTTGATAAAAATGCTCTCAATCCAGTGGCCGAGAAGGTCATAGACAGTGGTTGTACTAGACTGTCACTAGTAACTTTAGTGCCTATATTAAACGATTTTACTTCCACTTCTAGTTCTTTCACTATACTTTATCGCAGCAAACTTACACTGTGGACTTCTTACAGCCTGGGGGACATGTCACTGAGTGTGACCCTTCACTCACCCTTACAGCTGCTGTGCACATAAGGGATCTGAGGTTCGGATCCAGATCCCTTCATAAACTTCTCTGCAAGAAGAGACAAGACAATGATGTAGGAGCTACAGGCTCCAGTGGTGGAACCTTCATCAGTGCTCTAAGGATGTGGACGAGAGAGAAGTTGGCAGGAGGCTGGTCCCCAAGAGAGGAAACCAGACCTGAGACAATTCTTGGGAGGTGGGCAGCAACTGGAAAGGCAGAGAGCAAAGACAGAAGGATCAGGAGAGGGCTGCTGGCAGGGTGATTACTGGGGCACAGGAAGTTGCTTCTGGTAGTTCATGTTGGAGAACACAGGATAAGAAAGGAGGAAATGGTATGGTTAGGGTCACAACTCCAAGGAGATCTCCAGACACTAGTACACAGGAAGTGGGGGGAACCTGAACATGGGACAGTGAGAAAAATTCATGCTTCTGAAAGGTGAATGGGCATCAACAACTAGGAAAGGAAAGGTGGCCTGAGAAGTGGACCATTTGAGTGATGGGATGGCAGATAGGCAATCACGTCCCAAGTCCAGGCAGTACCTGACTCGGTAATTTCATTTATCAGAAAAGTAACGTCTGAGACACTTTAAGGATGAACAGGCTTTGATTATCCTCCAAAGCATCCACATGCCCAACTCAAGCACAGAATTGCTCCCTTCCTATTTTAATTACTTCTGTGCCTGGCTTCTAACATCGAACATAAGATTTAAGTAGTGCCTTTAAGAAACTTATTTTTTATTATTTTTTTAAAAAGATACTATTTGTCAGCAACTGCATGCACGCACATGCACACAAGGATGGGGAGAGGCAGGCAGAGGGAGAAGCAAGCTCCCAGCCGAGCAAGGAGCCCAATATAAGACTTGAGCCCAGGACTCTGGGATCATGACGCGTGAGCTGAAGGCAGGCGCTTAAATGACAGAGCCACCCAGGTGTCCTGATGCTTATGTTTTTATCCCGAGTGCCCCGCATTCACAAGAGGAAGGACTGCAGTAAATGCTGTAGAATGTGCAAAGGAAGGAATAGCAAGAGGATGGCTGGGCTGTAAGCCTGAGGATAAAAGAGGGGGCAGGTGCCACCAGGGCCAAGATAGATGTTAGGAAGGAAATATCCTTCTACATAAGAGCTCAGTTTGGGGCACCTGGGTGGCTCAGTGGGTTCAAGCCTCTGCCTTCGGCTCAGGTCATGATCCCAGAGTCCTGGGATCGAGCCCCGCATCGGACTCTCTGCTCAGCAGGGAGCCTGCTTCCTCCTCTCTCTCTGCCTGCAGAGCCTACTTGTGATCTCCGTCTGTCAAGTAAATAAATAAAATCTTAAAAAAAAAAAAAAAAAAAAAAAAAAAAAGAGAGCTCAGTTTGGGATGTTCTGACTTGGAGAGAAGGTAGCAAACCAAGAAACAAAATGGAGTTCCTGGTAGATGTCTCTTTTATTTTGGATCTACAGCTTTCCTTATCGTAGAAGGGCTGAGAATGGGCTCTAAGTATTTTCTAAATTATTACTTCAGTTAGGTCAGACATACTTCAGTACTGGGATGCTATGTGGGTTTGTTTGTTTTTTTTCATATCACAAAGTAAAGTGATGCAGTTTCTTTTGACTTGTCTTCACAGAAAATAGGTATACACAGAAAATAGCTGTTAAGAGTGGCATTAGAAAGCCGAAGTGAAGAGCACCAGCTGTGAAGTCAAATTCCTTGGGTTCAAATCCTGCTTCCATAACTTACTACTGTTTGCCTATGGGCAGCCTACTTAACCATTCTCCAAGTCCTCATGGAACAGCTGTGAAAACTAAATGAACACAAAAGCACTTAGAACAGTGTCTGGTATATTGAAATTGCCAAGTAATTGTTTTAATTTTTTGTATACTTTGGTAAGTTGATAGTTTTCAGCCTAGGTATTCCAGAATGAAATTAGAAGCCACAAATCCATGACAAACTTCAAATTCTTAACAAATTAACTTCTGAGTCAGAATTTAGTAATGAATAAGCAGTTATTCACAGAATACAAAACAGCAGATACGAAGTGAATAGACAGTGGACACTTTCTGGACTTAAGAACACAGGGTGCCCTGGCTTGAGAAAATCCATTCTGAAGCTACGTGAATCTTTTTTCTCTCATCTAGTTGCAGCTTCACTCAGATGTTCCCTGAAAACCCCATGTACTTTTCCAGCTCCGTGGCCTCTGCGGCGTACTTCCAGCCCTACTTGCGATACCACTGTCTTAACTTTAGCAGGTCTCTGACCCACCCCAACCCCACCCCCAACCAGATAATACATTTCTGCTTTCATCAGATCCTGACACAGGTAAGCAACTAACGGACAGGGTCCCATCTCTTCCTGCAGCCTCTGCATGGCATGGGGTCATTTCTTGTTCTGGATTCCCAGAGCTGAACAAATGTTGTCGTTATACTCAACTACAAAAACTCTGTCTTTAGACAAGGATTACTCAGTTTTAATCTCAACCTCATTTTATGCCCTTAAAATAGGATCAATAAATACCCAACTTTAGTGAAGTACGTCCATCTTTTAACTCCACCCTGAGGAAAACAATCCCCAAATAAACAGTAAATTCAACTTTTCCAGTGACGTATAAAGAGACTCACGGCAACATTTCTCTAGGGAACAGTTTTCCCAGCAGGATAACATGATGCTAGATAAGACCACTTTTACCAAATAACTGATATATTTCTCCACATGGCTTTTCCTACATTGGTTAAAATCCTATCTGATTTTTCTCAAAGTTGGAAGTATAGCCTTCAAGTTCAATCCAGCCTTCATGCAAAGTAGCATGATTGCAGGAAGAACCTTGACTCATACAAAAAAAAATGAATATATAAGGGGTAGAGCCCTAAAACATGACCCACACTGTCAGAGAATTCTGTCAGACCAGATTGAGAAAAATACCTAATTCAAGGTATTCAACACAAAGCAAAAGAATGGTCATGTAAATAAACAAACACAACATTTAGCCCATGGGGTGAATGATGGCCTATTACTCAACTATTCCCAGTGGTAGCATTTCAGAATTACAAGCAGGTAGATAATTCACCTAGTTTTACTGACTCATCATCAGGGTATGCAGGAAGTGACCATCACACACAGCATCAGGATGGGGAAGATGCAATTCAAAAGCCAGGCTTTTAATACTGCCCCTTAGTAACATGGTTTCTGTTTTACTCAATAACTTGGCTTAACAGACAATTATTGAACAGGTGAGCTGACACTGAAATGTAGTCTCTGAAAATCAGTTCCTTTGGATTACGTTCAAGGGTCCATAATATACTCCAATTTATGCACTTATTGGTTAGCTCTGTAGAAGGCTGGGTAGCATATTGATAATTTCTCATCACTAAGTCAGGATATTTAAATAATTTAGCTTTAAGTGTGTTAAAATAAAATTGGGAGAGGGACTAACAACAATCTCATACTTACCAAGGCAACTAGGGATTGAACTTGCCCAATGTCAGGCCACATACATTTTAGAGGTCTCTGTTCTCCCTGGCACTACCTATCTGTCTCAGGCAATGCCTTCTCTACCCAGGAAATATCTAATTCAGGTATTCACATCCAAGAAACCTCCTTCAGAAGCCAAAGTTTCTCGGGTGCCTGGGTGGCTCAGTTGGTTAAGCAACTGCCTTTGGCTCAGGTCATGATCCTGGAGTCCCAGGATCGAGTCCCACATCAGGCTCTGGGCTCCCAGCTCCATGGGGAGTTTGCTTCTCCCTCTGACCTTCTCTCCATCTCATGGTCTCTCTCACTCTCTCTCA
This sequence comes from Enhydra lutris kenyoni, assembly GCF_002288905.1. Lineage (NCBI taxonomy): Eukaryota > Metazoa > Chordata > Mammalia > Carnivora > Mustelidae > Enhydra > Enhydra lutris. The sequence goes on from NW_019154104.1 coordinate 5,625,682, forward strand.
AATAAATAAATGAGATCTTTAAAAAAAAAAAAAAAAGAAGCCAAAGTTTCTCTTTAAAAGACACACGGCAGGAGCCTGGGTGGCTCAGTGGGTTAAGCCGCTGCCTTTGGCTCAGGTCATGATCTCAGGGTCCTGGGATCGAGTCCCGCATTGGGCTCTCTACTCAGCGGGGAGCCTGCTTCCCTCTCTCTCTCTGCCTGCCTCTCTGTCTACTTGTGATCTCTCTCTGTCAAATAAATAAATAAATAAAATTTAAAAAATAAAAATAAAAGACACACGGCAAAGAAATGTGTACCAACTCCCCTGGCCATCCTTCAGTCTTGATGGTGAAGCCCCAACTAGCATAATCCCAGCTATCATGGCCTCCAGTCCGTTATGTCAGATGCATGGAGCCTTGAGCATCTCATTTACCTCTCACAACAACCCCAAAAGACCGCCATCACTTTTCCCAAAGAATAGGAAATAGACTTAGATTAAGTCCATTTTGCAAGTTCACAGAGCTAGTAAATGACAGAGCACCTTAAATCTTCAGTACTCAAATGTATGTTTTTCCATTACACTTTTTAGTGTAATGGAAAAAACTTCTGTGCTTCAAAAAGTTTGCAGAAGCCCACTCTTGCATCTGATGTATACCCCTAACACTGTTCATGTCACACAGTTCCTTATCCTGAGCAGGTGAAAAGTGTAACCACTAATTTCCATAAGCTAGGGAAGGAACTTGGTTTTGTTTCTAACTGGCTTTTTTAAGAGTTTCTTTGTATTTTTAAACTTTTGTTTCAAAGTTTTTTCATTAATTACTCTGTCATACCTTAATTATTATTAATGACATCAATTGTGTTACTAAATCATTAAGAGATGCCTAATGGCGTTGGGTCAGACTAGGAGTCAGTTCTCTTTTTCTAAGAGCATAGCAATATACCTTGCTATAGACACAAGAATGCTTAGTAGGTAAGGCATTTCTTATAGGCAGTAATGAAAATTCTGAAATCGTAGTGTTCGTTGCACAATTCTTGAGAGTATATAACTAAATCATTATATTGTACACTAAAGAGGTGAAACTTAAAATATGTTAATTATTTAATAAAGATGTTTAAAAAAATACTTAAGAGATATTATATTATTATTAATTACCTAAGAGAAAGTAATTAAGGAATACTAGTTTTACCGTATCATTTTTGTTCTGTATTTACCCTGAATGTTAACTTGCCTCATTCCTACTATTGAATATTAAGTAACAACAGTAAATGCAGACTTTATACAAACCTTATAAATATCAAGACTCATAAAATCAGGCAATGATTACAGGCACTAGAAAGGGGTAAGTCACAAGCCTCTTAAATAAGGCTCAGAAGACACACACACTTGAAAACTAGACGACAATTTACAAAACCACTTTTTGGAAGCCCATTCGGTATTCAGAACAAGAGTTACAAACACATTTTAAAAGTTCTTCCCATCAAGACTATAAGGATTACTTACCTTGTGACAAGGAACCAAGCAATTTGACTGAAGTCTGGAGAGGGTCTCATATATGTTTTAATATGTGGCATAGCATTGCTGCGGCCAGATGTGTCAGCTGACCATTTGCTAGCGACAGGAAAGACCCATTACTAGTAAGAAAATATAAATCTGTCAAAATCCTAGTATTAGGAAACTTCATGGAAAGCACAATCCTGTCATCTAAATAGTATGTACACAGCTCTGTGATGGGACCGCTGGTATTTTATTAAACTCTGTTTAGAGAGCAGGGTAATAAAGCACTGTAGCCTTTTGGTATTTAGCCTCCCCCCCCACTTTTTTTTTTTTTTTTTTGCCAATGAGACATGTATATACTCATGTGTATTACTTCTGTTGTGCTTTCAACTGCACGTTTGCAGGTCTTGTCTCCTACATGGACTATGAGCTCCTTAAGAGGAGGAATCAGGCTCCCACAGTGTATTACCAAGTATGGGCTCAGGAAAAGTTTGTTCAAAGTAAGTACAAAATGGGAAAAATGCCAACAGGATGAACATTAAAACAATGTTGAAAAGCAGGAGGATGGGGTGCCTGGGTGGCTCAGTGTTGGTTAAGCACCTGCCTTCAGTTCAGGTCATGATCTCAGGGTCCTGGGATCAAGCCCTGCATCAGGAATCCCTGCTCAGCAGGGAGCCTACTTCTCCCTCTCCCTTTGCTGCTCTACCTGTTTGTGTTCTCTATGTCAAGTAAATAAAAATCTTTAAAAAAAGGGGGGGGGGATCATTCAGAAACACTTCAGTCCAAGGCTGACATTTACTTGCCAGTACTGCAGGACTGAGTTCTATAGGAAAAAAGGACCTACATCATGAGGCAGCCATCCTTGCTTGCAAAGGGAAGAGGCTGAGACCAAAGTTAGGGTTAGGTAGACCATCCCCTCGATCATTAAAGTCACTTGAATGACCTGCGAAAGGAGCTCAGTATAAAGAAATAATCTCTGTAGGGAATAATCTCCCAACGGATCCTCAAAGACACACTGAATTAGCCTGCAAGCTACTGAGATGCAACCCGCCTTTGTTTCCAGCCATCAGGTGTAATAAATGCCTGGAGCCAGCAGGAAAGTGCGATGGTCTAGAACATGCAGTACGCATAGTGGAACAAGAGGAGGGCAAATGACAATCCTTTCCCCTGTTCATTCAACCATTTACTGAACCCTTAAAACAAACCAAGTCTGAGCCCATGCCCTGGAGAAAGAGTGCTGTGGAGTCGGCCCTCAGCAAGCCCGCAGTCACGCAGGGTGTTCATGTGCAGACAGAAGAACCATAATCTGGAAATAGGAGCTAAATGCGGCTGAATCACTATGCCGTACACCTGAAACTAATGCACTCCTGTGTGTCAATTATACTCAAATAACATTTTTTAAAAATGCTGCTTACATAAATTCTAAGTTATCCATCATCATCCTTATTTTTTTTCTTTGAGTGCCAATATTTAAATACAAACCTCACAGATCAGTTTCATTCTTTGGTATTAAAAACCTATTTCAAATAATGTTCAAAACCTTGTTTTAAGTTATTTCCATCACTAACATATGTCGATGAAAAAATACAGCTGTATTATGTAAGGTTCTTTTTTAAAAGAACAGACTGACATAAATAACATTCTTATTCCTAAAGAAGCAATAGCAGCATTCTAAACCAATTACTTACTGAAAATAGGAATGGAGCCAATTCTGTTTTTCAGCTGTCTGGATGCTATAGGGAAGAGAGCCCCCAGCTTTTAAAAGAAGAAAACAAGTATTATAGAAAATAATTTTAGGATCCTTCATTAAGAATCTACAGTAAACACTGAAAAAACAATACCACTTCCTATTTCGTCTTATGAAATGGTTCTTTGAAAGGAAAGGTCTACACTTGTATTAGGTATGTTCCGTTATGGGGTTTCCTTACTTAGGGATACATGTTAAATGGTACATGTTTACAATCTGAAAAGAGGCACTATTTAATCACTCAGGGGTGGTAATTTACATATCAATAACAGCACAGATTCGAAGGTTTTTGAAAAATTGCATTAAGAACTCTGGCCTAGGGGCGCCTGGGTGGCTCAGTGGGTTAGAGCCTCTGCCTTTGGCTCGGGTCATGGTCCCAGAGTCCTGGGATCGAGCCCCGCATCAGGCTCTCTGCTTGGCGAGGAGCCTGCTTCCCTTCCTCTCTCTCTGCCTACTTGTGATCTGTCAAATAAATAAATAAAATCTTAAAAAAAAAAAAAGAATGCTGGCCTATCCTACAGTTCTCATGCAGGTGGTCTGGAGCATCTCCAATTTTTGCCCAAGAGCAGGACACCTGGGAAGGCACACTAAGATGAAAATTCAGTCCTCCTGCTTCCTTTACCTCTTTTTTCTGATATTTCCAGAGTTTGTATTAGCTAAACATTCTTACAAACGGAATAGTCATCACTAAATTTAAGTTAAAATGTACAGGGGCACCTGGGTGGTAGTTGGTTAAGCGTCTGACTTGGTTTTGGCTCTAGTCATGATCTCAGGGTCATGAGACTAGGGCCTGTGTTGGGCTCCATGCTCAACAGGGAGTGTGCCTGAGATTCTTGCTCTCTCTCTCTCTCCCCTTCCCTCTCCTCCTCCTGCTCTTGTTGTCTCTTTCAAATATATAAATCTTAAAAAAAAAAAAAAAAAGTCTGGTAAACAGTTGTTTTTAAAAAGCAATTCTAAATGCCATATTCCTGCATAGAAAGTAGAGATACAGTTCCAAGTGGAAACACAAGTAGTAGCCAGTTTTTGTTCATCTTTGAAAGGAGGAAAGTTCTATTGCAGATTCACCAGTGACTTTCTAAACACATGTTGGAACTTCTCCATAATCTATATCCAAAAAGGGCTTTAAATTTCTGAATCATTATAAGGTATGTCGTATCCTCTACTGCAAATAACTTAAAAACGTATTCAGAGCCAGTTATGAAATAGTTTTATGGAAAATACCTTGTTCTTCCCCATTAAAAAGCACATTTTGAATGAATCTGGTCTAACAGAAGCGGAGAAAGGAGAAGACAAAAACCAACTAAAACATCACCATGTCTCAAGCCTCAGCGAAATAATTTTGGCTTTGCCATTAGGGCAATACGTTATATGGGCTGATACGTTACACTCCAAGCCTTAACTAAGTTATTTCTGGCAGGGTCACCTCTGGTTTGACAAGCAATAAATGGACCAAATTAGTCTAATTCAAAGCATTCTGCTTCCAGCCACAAGCAAATGCCAATCAGATTTCCTTTTTCCAGAGACAAACCCTGCTTGGGTTTTTGGTTACTGCCTCCTGAATGTGCTATCTGGAGGGCTGCTGGATTCCAAATATAAGTTCAGTGTCCAGCACTGTATAAGGAAAATAGCAAACAAAGTTGAAAGTTGCCTACAAAATCATCCTAAGCATTTATAGATGAAGTGCTTTAGAAAGCTCAAGTATCGGCTAGGCAACACCAAGATTAAGCAGAAGTTCTGGACCTTAAATATATCTGTGATTCAAATCTGGAAGAACCACACAGAGCCACAGACACAAGCAAGGAGGATATGGAGAGAGAGATCAGAGAAAGGCATGTTAGAATTATCTGGAAAGGCAGGACGCAACAGGGAAGGTGGTTTTATTCGGACATCTTGTCTGGACAACCGACCCACTTTTGGCAGAGGGACCACCTTAACTTGTGGAAATCAGAAAAAGTCCTCACAGTGTTACTGTGAGGATTCAGTAACATACTAAAATTGCCCAAAAGCATGGAACCATCTTTGGAACTAGTACTACTCAATATTACCTATTTCCATGATTGTTAGCCAGTTAAGGGAAAATATGCTCCAAATTTGTAACCAGTTCTTTTCTCAAGGAGAATGGCATTTTTATTACTTGTTTGAAAAAGTTTACATTTCTGAAAGATATACCAAAAAATGCAACTGAGACAGTCTCCCACAGTTACCTGGATATCCTTCTAAGCTGGTTCGCACATTTTCCACAGAAGGATAGATCTAAAAATAAATGAAAAAATTTTCAAAAAAAGGAAAAATACAAAATAACACTCAAATTGTACCATGTTAAAGAAACTTTCTTAAAAGGAATGTTTTTAAGATGAAAATCTCAATTAGAAAGATTTCATTTAGGGAACGCCTGGGTGGCTCAGTCAGTTAGGCATCTGCTTTCGGCTCAGGTCAAGATCCCAGGGTCCTGGGATCAAGCCCCGCATTGGGCTCTCTGCTCGGCGGGGAGCCTGCTTCCTCCAATCTCTCTCTCTGCCTGCTTGTGATTTCTGTCTGTCAAATGAATAAATAAAAATCTTAAAAAAAAAAAAAATTAAGGGGCGCCTGGGTGGCTCAGTGGGTTAAAGCCTCTGCCTTCAGCTCGGGTCATGATCTCAGGGTCCTGGGATCAAGCCCCGCATCGGGCTCTCTGCTCCGCAGGGAGCCTGCTTCCTCCCCTCTCTCTCTGCCTGCCTCTATGCCTACTTGTGATCTCTCTCTCTCTCTCTCTGTCAAATAAATAAAATCTTAAAAAAAAAAAAATTAAGAATTTTCATTTTATGAAAAAATGTAACTTCTAGTAACTAGAGGAAGCAGATATATTCAATGAAAAACTTCAATTTGAGTTTCTCCCTCAAAAATGCCAAATTAACACTGAGTTTGATGCAAAATTATTTTTTTTTTTTGCAAAATTAATTATTAATTCAAAAGTCTCTAATAATGTTCTGAGCGAATGCTTTACCAGATATTTTTTTCTTTGGCTTGAGAACCCGAAGGAAGGAATGTAAAAATCCCAGACTAGTGTGTGACTGAAATAGAGCTCCACCCTCCCAGCAGAGGCACCACCCTCTCAGCACCAGAGGATACAAGGGTGACATGATCACACATGATGGTGCTAATGCATTGCTGTTTCCATGCAAGAATCACGGACTAAAACCTCTCTGAGAGGGAGGACGGATTCTCATGCTTCTCCAGGACTAGAGAATAAACGTGATCATGTGAAGCAGGAAGGGCACTCACCAGATGAAGACGAACGGCACTTCTTCCTGGGGTCCGACTTTCCTTCCCCGGTGTCACCAAGCTTTCTTTAAACTCGGAACACAACCATTTTGAGTCATCAGCTCCCATAGACCCAATGCTTGAGAACTGCCCTACTATGGGCCAGGACTCCCCTTTAGGAGAGGCATGCTCTTTCAGAAGCTGTGAACACAAAAGCTTTAACAACTCAGAACTGGGTTTTCTGTCCTTGGAACCCCTAATCAACAAAAAATGCTAAAAATATTACATATCAATTTCATACTCACTTTTTCTTCTTTGGAAAATGTTGCTTAAATACTAAAAATATTTTAATGGGATAGGTGGACAGAAGTATTCTTCTAAAATTCTTTGATTTGTATTAAAGCAAACCAATTTTTTTAAAAAGATCCCTTTTAGTAGGAATGTCAGATAAACCATTGACCTGCCATACGGAATGAGATTTTGCGTTGAAATAATTGTTAATACCTAAAAAAAAAAAAAAAAACTATTGTATATTTTGACTCCTATCATTTGAAAGAGATTTCACACTTGGGCTCCATGTAGTGATGCTCTAAAAAAATTAAAGAGCGTTTTTATGTACATATACAGAGCACCCTAAGCACTGCAGGAGACTGATCTGCATTTCCTGCTTTTATAATTATGCAAAGCTGCAGAAACAATTCAAAAATATTTGGAAATTTTATCTACTTAAACAAGTACTGAGTGTCTACTTCCAAGAGGCTGAAGAAAATAAGCCGCAGCAGCTCCCAATGGAGATCATATTCTGACTGATGGATTATTTAGTTTCATAAGTATTATTTTTCTTAACACAGCTAAGGCATTAATATTATAAACGAGGTTACCAAAAAGCCTAGTTCTCAGTTTCCACCCTTCTGCAGCATGGTGTAAGAAACAGGACTGAGCTGACGGCTACAAGACCCAGTTTCTGTTCTGGTGCTCGACCCCTGATCTGCTACAAGGTCCTGGACACGTCCCTGGGCTTCCATTTACAGGTCAGTGAAAGACCAGTCTGACCATTCCTGTCTTCCCTAGAAGGAAGCTGTGATGCAGCAGGTGTGTGGGAGAAGTGGTCTGGAAACCAAGATGCTCTTTTCCCTCCAGGAAGACTGATTCTACACACTATGTGCTAGCATCTAGCCTTTCTCAACCATCAGGCCACAAACTGACAGCCACCAACCAGCACACTGAAGGCTCATCAAATACCCCCTTGCCCTCTCTAGTTCACCTAATCCTTATGCAATTTTGTGAGTGAAGTATTCTTATTATGCCTGTTTTATAGAAGAGAGGCAGGTCACATGACTTATGAACAGGTGAGGATTTGAACCCATGTATGAGAATCTGCCTCCAAGCTATCCACTCAGCCTGTGTGCTCTACTGCCTTCTTTAGGTCATGACATGAGGATGTTAGCTTCTAGATTCTACCTGCTTTCAGCTGTGGCCTCAATTCAAAAAAGGAAATTAAGTTTCATTAACCAAGAGTAATTCTTACATGACCAATACTTCACAGAAAAAGGTAAAGTTTTTAGGAGAGCCACTTGGGGAATTTATTAGTGCCATTAATGTTTAGTGTCACTAAACAGAGATGAAGAAAACCATACTCTTGAACCTGCTTGTTTCAATTTGTTAAGACTTTTCTTTGTTCATTTTCATACCAGCAGCAAAGACTGCTTTTGTAATAACTCTTAAAGGCTCTGGTTTAGTAAACAAAATACATCCTAGCACAGTTGTAGCCTTTACTCAATAGTACTTTTCTGTTCTTTGTTGAATTTGTATGTTAAAAAGCCTTCAGATGAGGAAATCAAAAGCAACAATAGCTGCATGAATGAGACATCTAAGAAATAAAGCAAGTAAAAAAGTCTTTATACTTCTGCCATTTAGAGCAATCTATACCTCAAAAAGGCGAAACATTAAAAATTACTGAAAACTATAATCGAGAGCATGCTGTTCACCCACAATTGTGCTATTATGAAGCTGCCATCCAAATATATTATGAAAAATATACACTAATTATAACAAAATAGTAAAAATTCTGTTACCTTTCTAAGTCTAAAATGTCCCCAATTATCTTTTTGACTTCCTTGAAAGCGTCCTGGGGTTGATCCAATAAGATAAACACTAAAAGAACATAAAATACAAGTTATAGAAAAGACTGATATGATTCATGGACCCCCAAATAATAAAATACACACAAAAACTAATGTTATCATGAGATGTTCTAAGAGACCACCTATTTTCTTGAGATGCCTCCTCAGAACAATAACGGACACTCATTTTCAAGCACATCAAATCATGGTGGAACACTCACAAGGGTAAGGTACCAGCAATGAAATCATGTAGCTTCAGGAGTACTCCAGAAGGAAGCTTATGGTGAGCAGGATGATTACTGGCCTCCACTTTAGCCCCTCAGATCTAGGAGAGGCAGATAGTGAGAGAATGTGCTCTCACGTTATGAGGGACAGCCAGATATCATTCCACCTCCTTCCAAGGCTCCTGCACTGCAGCTACGGTACGGCTCTCAAGGTATTCACCCGCTTTAAGAATCCCAAATTGCTAAGTAACACATACTTGGTTTCAGACAGATCATGTTTGTGGATGGTATCTATCCACTCCTTGAGTGAAGGAGCATTATAAGCCGTCAAGTAGCTGATGAGATCGGCTTTAAAATGTGTTGTTGATTCTCCAGATCTGTGGGTTCCATGGATAATTTGTGGGTATAAGGGGCTCAACCATATTCTGGAATAGAAAAACAAAACAACAACAAAAAAAAACAGTCAGGAAAGCAAATGATCACCATACCTCTGCTGACTACACACTCACCCTAAGGAAAAGGCGAATTTGCACTTGGTGTCCGCATGGTAAGTAGAGTGCATCGTTAGGGAACATGAGCATAAATCCCATCTCACCACTCCAATGGCTTCCACAATATTCAGAATGATTTTTCAATACCTCACCATGAATTTAGGACCCTGTCTCTGCCCATTTCTCACAACTCAATGCTCTATGCTCCCTCTTTGGCCACACCTTCCTTATTCTTTACCCCCGCCTCCCACCTCCACACTGCTAAGACCCCGAGACAGTAACTAATAGCTGCATGCCTAATGGTCACAGCAAATCCATACCACCTGTAGCAACCCCAGCAAGCTACCCCCATGTAGCTCTTCAGTCAAATGGGAAAAAAGTTACCTACACTAAGAAAAATGTATATACAAATCTATTTGCAATAAATAAACTCATTTTCATGATGTATATGCTATAGCAACTTGAGATCTTTTCATATCCTGTACTTCCCTGATGGCTGCAATGAGTAGATACCGTATTTAATGCTATTACATTTATTAACCTCTTACTTTCAAACAACCTAGTAAACAATGTATTAAAGAGATCTTTCATTTCACCGATTGTCCTCAAAGGAGGGTAATTCCATTCGCCTAAACTTCTATGCACCCACAAGTGGGAAAAGTGCACCTAAACCCCATCCCTCTATGACATGCTCCATGACAGATCATAAAGAAATATGGTTTCAAACCTCGTGCTCAGTTTCAGCTGCAAAATCGTCCGGGCCAGCAGTCCCGCATCACAGGGTGTGTGTGCCTCACACTTGAGATAATGAGCAATATCAGGATTAAACAAGCGCTAAAGACGTATTTGCTGTCACCAACTTTCTGCTTCTGTAGCTACCCCACTGCAGTTCCACCCATTAAGCCCAAAGACAAACTGCCCAATTCCTCTTTCACCTGGCACCCCTCAAAGGAGACTGGGGAGATGCAGGCCACCGGGGCTGGAAGCATCCAGAACTGCAAGGATCCTGCCCGTACATCTTCTGAACTCTGCACACATATCTAGCAGGGGGGCATGTCACACCTTTCCTTCCCATCTTGAAGAGACCCCTTGGACAAGGGGTAACATACGTGAAGAGGACTACAGCACAGGTGCTGGGGCCAGATCTGGTTCTAACTGGCTGTGTCCTTTGGGGCCAGCCCAACGAGCTCTGTGAGCGCCTGGCTCTCTACATGAGTAACGAGCATACCGGGCCGCACAGGTGTGTCAGTCTCTCCCTCACACATAGCAATTCAGAGCTCACAGGCTGCTGGGCTCCTCCTGGATTAAAGGCTCCCTCACATCAGTGTCTGGATGAGGTACAGGACAGATGACAACTTTCTAAACCAGGATACGGAGATGTGAGGTGATTTTAGCACTTGACAAAGTAAAATGTGTAATTATCGTGGGCCAAATAATTTTCAAAGTGAGAAATTAACAGGCAGACCGAGCAGCAGCTAAAAAGGATGGCTGAAACGCTTGTACAGCAGACCAGGACCAGCAGAGCATAACTAGTGGACCAACCGTGAAAATTACACCAAAGGACTATTTTTAAACATTTAAAAAATTATAACCCACAACACAAAAATGCAAATTTGGGATTAGAATCTAGACTCACTGTGAGATAACAGTACAACAGTACCCTATTTGAGGGTGGCTGGCAAAGGGAAGTTGGAGATTTCATACCCTCCATACTTTAAGTTTGAAACCATGTGCCATCAACTTAAAGGAGCATGGCTCAAGCTTCTGACTCCAGAAAGAGCCGCTGGCTAGGGGTGGGACTCTTTGAGCCACAAAAGAATCAGTGCCAACTTGATAAACTCCATAAGACTCATGAGTTTCAACACCCAACCAAGCAGCTAAGCAGCTCTAGGAGAAGCAAAGGTATAGTTAACTCAGTTCTGTTGCTCAAGAGAGTCCTCCTGTGGCTGAGGCTTTTGAGACAGTGGTGATCCCTTCCATCCTGAACCAGCTGGAATTCAATGCATTTTGAGAAGCAGTGGGACAACTTGAAAACTGGAACATGTTTATAGAAAAACTATCAGGCACTGTGGGTGAGGCTCTAAGCCCCTTGCTATGCTGGGGAAAGGCAGTGAAGAGAAAGAGCTAGAGATGTCAGGCTCAGGGAAAAGCCTGCCTTTCAAGCTGGAAGGGCTGTCTGAAGGGAGAGGGGGTACCCTTGTTCTACACGGCAGTGGAGTCAAATCAAGCCCACAGGACAGAGGCTAGAAGGTCCTGTATTTCAGGTTAACGTAAGGTATGACTTGGGCTCTGCTAACATGCTCTGAAATTAAGAGTTCTAGCCCACCCTGGGCAGTGACGGAGCGTAAGGCAGGGGAGGAGGAGAGTGGAGAATATGGGAACTGTGAAAGGTGCTAGAGGAATGCTTGAGTTTCTTCCAATCCTGGAGAAGGCAGAGATGTACACAATGGCTTAAAAAAGGGAAATGAGGGGCGCCTGGGTGGCTCAGTGGGTTAAAGCCTCTGCCTTCGGCTCAGGTCATGATCCCAGGGTCCTGGGATCGAGGCCCACATCGGTCTCTCTGCTCAGCAGGGAACCTGCTTCCTCCTCTCTCTCTCTGCCTGTCTCGCTGCCTACCTGTGATCTCTATCTGTCAAATAAATACATAAAAATCTTTAAAAAAAAAAAAAAAAAGGGAAATGAAAGCCAGAATGAAGAACTTACCAAGTGGGAGAACAGTGCTTAAAACTTGATTTAAGCAAATCCCTAAAACAAAAAAATCCCTAGCCCCTCTCCTTAAAAGGACTCAAAGACTAGATCTGAAGTATACTGAGAACAAAGGGTTAGTAATAAAAAAAGCATGAAGAAATTTCAAATTCAATTTTTCTCTTGGCGATTCATGACCATATGAATATATCAACGGCTCTAAAAATACATCAGATTTCTTTTACGGAAAAATAAACTGAGGATGACAGGAAGTTTTTAACAGATGATTAACCACTAAGTTCTCCTTCACTACCATTTGGGAAATGGCAAGCAAAAGTACAGTGGGTACCGGGCCAAGTTACTGATGGGTCTCACCAGAAAAATGGGTTCAGACCTTTCATTTTACACCCTCTCTCCTGCCTCAGATCCTTTGCATATGCTATTCCCTGTGCTTGGCTGTAGAGTATGTATAATCCTGTTTTTGTAAGAGCTAAGGAAAAAAGGTCCTTCTGTTAACACATACAATAGTCACGGATGTGTATGTACTAAACTGTTAGCACTCGTTACTTCAAGAAGGTGGGCCTGGGGGGTGGGAGGTGCAACTATTTCTGTGTAGGTCTCTTCTCTATGCCACATGTGAGGGTTTTGTTTTTTGTCTTGTTCTGTTTTAACAATATAAGAGAAAAGGAATGCCACCCATAGCCACTGCTGTATAGTAAAGAGAAGCCTACAAACCCCTGAGTTTTTTGGTGCCAGTCAGCATGGATGAGGTTGGAGGTGTGTATGACAACCCGGAGGCCTTCTTCATACAGCAGTAACATCATTTTCCTTTAATAACAAAGAGAAGAACAAAAGCATTAACATTACTTTTAAAATATGTACTATTTTTCCAGTGCAAATACCATGAGCTGAAGGAGTGCTTAGACCCTTCTAATACTCTTTTAACATTTACAATCCTCATTTCTTCTACACATTAAAATCAAAGTCCATTTTAGTGATAGGTAGAAAACCACCTTCCAAAACGCTCTATCGGTAAATGAACTTTGGCCTCATCCTGCCTGCATGTGCAAGCCTGACACTTTGAGCCCTTACCCTTAGCTATTACCCGCTACTATTCAGGTCCATGGAAACCTTCTTGTCCAGTGTTTTTTGAAGTATGGTCACAACCTCCTGCTATATCATGGCTAGCATTTTTTTTTTTTAATGGCTAGCATTTTTTAAGAAGTTGCAATAAAGGGGCACCTGGGTGGCTCAGTTAGTTAAGCATCGGACTCTTGATTTTGGCTCTGGTCACTATCTCAGGGTTGTGAGATCACGCCCCATGTCAGGCTCTGCGCTCAATAGAGAGTCTGCTTGAAATTCTCTCTCCCTCTGCCCCTCCTGCTTATACTCTCTCTCAGAAATAGATAAATCTTAAAAAAAAAAAAAAAGTTGCAATAAAGTTTAAAAACTCAAAAATATACTGTAGACATTTAAATAGCTAGTTTTAGCATATGAGTATGGACAAATATAACAGACTGAAATGTACATTGTATTTTTTAATGTGAGTTGCAGTTTAGAGAAATCTGAAAATGCTTCACTATTCTAAGACTGATCTTTTCTTATACTCCACAAATGCCATACTAATCACTAACGTGTATCTCGCCTTGAAATAAGTCTTTCCTTTATTTACTAAAATCAGACCCAGTTGAGTCCTCCCTTTGCCATGGGCCTTCCTTCCCCAGGCCTCCAGTTATCAGACAGAGTTCTCATATTTTAATTCTAGCAAGAGACGGAATAGGAACAAAAAAGAGCTTTCTACTTGAAGCTGACGACCTAAACTCCAGTCATCAGTTGGAGGCCATAGGACCCTAAGGAAGTCACTCAGTGTCCCTCAGTTTCTCACTTACACAAAGTGAAGGATCAACCCCTTCCTTGCTGCATAGGGTTGTGAGAAGGAAACATAACATGGTTCGTGAAACAAACTCTCTCACATGTGCATTTCCAGGACTCCCTCAGTGTCTTGCTTCATTTCTTCATCTGTTACTGGAGGGCTTTCGGCTTCCCAATTGTTTCCTAATTATTTCAGATAACTAGAGATTCACTCCTCAATGCAGTCACTCTTCCTTATGTCCACTGGGGACAAAATGCTACTTATACTTAATACCTACTGTGAGGTCAGTTCATGCACGGGGGGCAAAATGAACCACTGGTTCTCTCCAAACAATACTGTGAATAGTATTTGGACAGGAGGAAGTTAATATAAAAATATACTGCACAGAACAGAAAAGAGATATTTAGCTCTTGCCAAAAGGAGAATTTAACCCAAGCTGGCAAACAGTAAGTTAATGCAAAGCTGGAGAAGTGACAGCTGCTGAACCCATCTTTTCTCCATTTATGAAATGTGCTCCCTGATATCTAGGCAGATTTATACACACAGTTGCCAAATTAGCAGCCGACTGTAATTAAGAATAAGGACAGTTATGAATTCAAGATGTAAGTTTCACAAATATTTCCATTAATCAAGGCATCAATTATCAGGAAAATCATGTACTGCTGTCAGTGAATCCTACCCAACAGAATTGTGAACTACTCTAAAGAGAGCCATCATCTCACACAAAATGGCATGAGCTAATGAGAATCACAATTAAAAATGGATAAAGGATAAGAAAGGAGGTCTACCCTGAACAAATGTTGACCTACATGTCACCTATTAAGTTGTGGGGGCAGCAAAAGGGATGATTTCCAAATCTGGAGCTATTCCTGTAAAGGGGGGAGGAACACGAATGTCTGCAGAGCACCTATGGGCCAGGCATTCCAGCAGCTCTCCAGAATAGCAACACACCAAATCCCTACAGCAATGCGGGAGGCTTTACCAGTCTCATTTTACAGCTGCAGAATCTATGGCTGGGTAGGTAATGGGATGATCATGGTTCTTAAATGAGCCGGAAGAGCTTGTTCAGATCACGTGTGCTGGGATCTTCCTCTCAATGAGGAAGAACGGGGCCAAGGACCTTCACACAACTGGTGTGTGAGTGGGTGAATGGGTAGGACAATGTGGTCTAGGGGAGAAGAAGGACGAAGTCATATGTGGTTGGAGGCCCGCCTACAGATGCAAGCAGAAAGGGGTGCCTGGCCCACCCGGCAGTCTGCCACTGGCTCCCAGTTACACATTCGCCATTTGGCTGCTTTGGTTTCCCTCCTTCCCTGCTATGGATTCTCAGGGCCAGAGGTACTTTTGCTCCCAGCCCTGGGGGACACTGAAAAGCTTCAGAATTCTAAAGCACTGGGTGACAGGCCCTGGGACTGCATGGCATCCTACAGAGACACAGAGAAAGCATGTTTATTGTACCTAATAGGGATGATGATTGCAGGGGGGAGGGGGGCTACATCATGGTTGTCTTTGGATGCTCTGTGCACAGTACATGGTCAATACATGCTTGCTAAATTGAATGTCAAAGACTACTTCCTATTTACTGTGGTAGCTACACTCTCAAGTTGGAGGCACATGACACCCCAGCACCAGGCGCTGGAAGGTTTCCTCCTTTTTCTAACTCCTATAATTTGGCCTCTCTCACCCAAACACTAAGAGCTAAAGGAATTATTAAGTCTCAAAACACTAAAACTGTGTCTCAATATTTATTTATCTTTTAAAGATTTTATTTTATTTATTTGACAGAGAGAGATCACAAGTAGGCAGAAAGGCATGCAGAGAAAGGGGGGAAGCAGGCTCCCTGCTGAGCAGAGAGCCCGATGTGGGGCTCAATCCCAGGACCCTGAGATCATGACCTGAGCCGACGGCAGAGGCTTAGCCCACTAAGCCACCCAGGTGCCCCTCTGTCTCAATATTTAATGAATTCTTTAAAAAAATTTTTTTAAACAAGTAATGGAGTAAATTCAAGGCATGAGTTTAATCTCCTACAAGATACTGGCATTTTAACACGATGTAAAAACTACACAGACTATGTGGCTGGAAAGGGCTCTGTTATAATTGCTTCCCTAGGCATTCACAACTCCAAGTGAGTAACTGCTGGGTTCAAGCTGCTAAGTCTGTGTGTGTAACGGGGGTGTGGAGGAAGGAGTAGACCAAAGGAAAAAAATGAGGTCAATTTTAGCTGTAAACAAACAAGAATAAAAAATGAGTTGTAGTTCTATCTTCAACAGTAGTTGGAAGGTAATTGCTTATCTACTCAGAACCTCTATATAATGAAAAGGAAGAACCAAATAATTTGTTAAATAGCATTAAAAATGATAGCTTCTCTAGGATCAATCAAATGTCATTATGCTAGATCCTGGCCAGGCCCAACATACTCCATCACAGTGTAATTGAAATGAAGATGGAAGACATGGGGCTCTCCTATGTGCCAGCCTGTTAACTGCAGCATGATTAAGCCCAGTGCTGACTGCTGTCACAGAATGGGTGGCTAGTGCAGGGAGCTGGCGCTGGAGACCTAGGATACCATGTCCAGGCCCCAAATGGGTAACAGTATTTCAGAATCAGTAAGATTTTTATGCTCGGGGTCCAGCTTAGGGCAGTGGGCTAGGGTCCATTTGGTGCTATTCACTGCGGGCAGAATGTCTATCTTGGACAGGGTGACTATTGCCATCCACCGCCAGGCTCTCCTGTGATGCAGGGAGAGGAGCCCAAGACACCTATTCAGTCTATTTAAGGCTATTTTGTATCCTTTGCTGAAGTTAGCATCCTGTGACCTCGGTGCTACTAAAGAGTAATTTATATCTGAGCTAAATGCTTAAAGTTCCTAACAATCCTTAAACCCTGTCCAGTTAGAGGCTACCAATCAGGGATGGTTGGTAAACACTGCAACATTTACTCAAGGGCATCTGGACCAGATAATGTAGCACTGAAAGGCATCCTCTTATGAAACAGCTCAACTCTTCCGGCCCTGGTTCCTTTTGAAAACAGGCTGTATGCTTCAAAATGATTTTGCCATAAAAAGATGAACGTATTTCCTTATTTCAAGTCACTGTAACATCAAAAAAACGATGACCATGGCGAGACTCAGGACTACTATTCCTCCTATGAGATTGCTTGTTGCCCTAGAGATGGATCTGAAGGAATCTGCTTGCAATACCAACCCATTTCCAATGTTGGTCTCCAAGATGAGGCTTTGTCACATCCTTCTGACAAATCCTTTCTAGAGAAATGTGATTCATAAAAATATTGAAACAGGGACAACCATATCTTGTTCTTTTTCTCATTTATAGAGTAATTATGTAAAAAGGCTCCAACAGCTGGGCTCACGGCAGTAGAACAGGAGTCAAACCAATCACTGGGTATGTGTCAAGCAGGAAGTAATAGGGGTTTTTCCTGTCTATTCTTCTCAAGTTCTCAAAGTTATTCTAAAAGGAACTTCTGAGAAGTCTTGAGCAGGAATATGCATCAGCTTCTCAAGTTAACTCTGTAAAATAGGGGTGTCTGGGTGGCTCAGTGGGTTAAGCCTCTGCCTTCAGCTCAGGTCATGATCTCAAGGTCCTGGATTGAGCCCCACTTCAGGCTCTCTGCTCAGCAGGGAACCTGCTTCCCCCTCCCCTCTGCCTGCTTTTCTGCCTACTTGTGGTCCCTCTCTGTCAAATAAATAAATAAAAATCTTAAAAACAAACAAACAAAAAAGACCAACTTTGTAAAATAGTTTTTTTTTTCTTCACAGCATAAGGCTGACCTAACAATAGTCTATTTAATGCAATTCAGCATCTTAAGAGATCACTAGACGTTAAGGTAGTAGAATCCACAGGCACATGACTGACACATACAGTCATTCATAACCACAGACCACACAACCACCAAATATTCCCCTCAAGCTGGCTGTAAGAAATGTCCTAAACAGAAAGAAAGCAGAAACTGCGTCACAGATTCAGATTTTCATGCTGAAAGCCAGAATCCCAGGACTTCGTCTTAAGGCCATTAGTAAACGGCTCCACTGCCTCTAATTTTTACTGATAGACTCTTTTCCCTGACAAAACTGTCACCTGTGAGTTCCTTCAAAAGCACTTTTTGGAACAGCCTCCTTGGCTCTCATAAAATCATACCCTCCCCCATCTCATAAAAACTTGCTTACGTGTGGTGTGTTCCAAATGCAATATCCAACTTTGCCTAGGATGAAAAAGAAATTGAGTCACTTATTTTGAATAAACTCAATATCCCTATCTATTGGAAATCAGGTTACAAAGGGTTCAGGTCAACTTTGTTTTGAATTTTTACTGCCCTCTAGTGGACAAGCCCTGGACTGACACTACAATTTTTAAAATCCTACCCAGTGAGGCTCATTAAGATTTTTTTCTATTAGCCAGAATGATTTGATACCTACTCCATTTTTAATTATAGTAATCAAGAAGCAAGACATGGGATTTCTTTAGTTGCCAAAAAACCAAATGAGACCCTATGCAAAGTTTTAAGATATTTGGCTTATTCAGAAATTAATGTATCAGAAAGTTTCCAGACCATATATTAAAAAAAAAACAATGTGGTGGCAGTATGCATTGTGGTGCTGAAACAGAAGTTCTCTTATACTGACAACCTAGCAAGTGCTGAAAAGAGATAATGTATTCAACCTATTTTCCTATTACAAAATGACACCTTTACAAACAAACAGGACTGGGTGGAGAATTAAAACATTTTTACGTAACATCTGGTATAGCAAGACCTTGGTTAAGTAGAATATGCCTGAAGATGTAGGCTATGAAAGAATTAAACAGAAATGTCACACCAGGTGAACAGTGAGGAATGCAGGTATAGGGACACAAATCCCATCCCTACAACTCTGGGTGACTTTGAAAAATAATTAAATCTCTGTGCCTTATCTTACTCCTCTTTACAATGAGGGTGCTGTTAGGGGATTCAGAGTTTTGTTTTTTTTTTTTTAATAAAGATTTTATTTATTTATTTGACAGAGAGAGAGAGAGAGAGATCACAAGTAGGCAGAGAGGCAGGCAGAGAGGGGGAAGCAGGCTCCCCCCTGAGCAGAGAGCCCGATGCAGGGCTTGATCTCAGGACCCTGAGATCATGACCTGAGCTGAAGGCAGAGGCTTAACCCACCGAGCCACCCAGGTGCCCCAGGGATTCAGAGTTTTAGGAGTAAATGAGACAATTGCATGGACTGTCTAGAAAATAGAGCCTCCAAGGGATAAGCACTCTACAAATGGAACCAAGCGCTACTACAATCAAGCTCCCCGCCCCAACAGGGCAGAGGGATGGACCTGTTTGCTGGAGGAAGAAAGATGCAGCTGGAATACAGGGTAGTATGACGCAGCCTGTCTAGGGGATGCTCTGACAGGTGGCCCCGCTCACTACGTTCCTAAGTTCAGTGTTTGCGGATGCTCACAGAACAGAATTCATTTGTATGTTCTGGCCACACAAATCAAGAGACCAGTGAACAGAAGGTCTTTAAAATTACAGAATTAGAATGAAGACTGTCTCCCTGTAAACTGATATTTAGCTCAGATAAAGCAATCGTCAAAAGTCTGGCTTCCAAGTTTAGTTTCGCTATAAGCTGTTTGCTCTTGTGCAAGTCTAAGCACAACGATATTAACTTGAACAGGTAACAGTTAATGGATGCTTTTTAGGCAAATGCGCCAAATTCTCAGCACAAAAACCCAATGAAAAAGACGATTAACAATCCACCCTAAAGATAAATAAATTAGGCTTACAGAAGTTAAGTGATGGGCCCAGAAGGGCATAGTTAGTGGGAAGAGAACTGCAGAACCCAGGCTGTTTGAACCTTGACCACCACAGGTCTCAATCTCTCCCCTCAGGTCCTGCATGTGCAAAATGGGAGCATCCGCTGATTCTTTGACTAGTATGCCTAAGCTTCATCAAGTAACACTATGTTGTGCAACACCGCCCCCCCCAAAAAACCCAAGAATTCATCTTAAAGACAAGATATAACAATATTTCAACAGGTCAGGATGGGGCCACAAATCTCTACTTTAGAAATGAAACCTTCTGAACAGCTCTTTACTCAAACTAAAGACGACCACGCCCTCTAGCGGCAGGCCGGGAGCACACCACCAGACCCGCCACACACTCACCCTCCTTTTCAGTACAAGGAGCTAGTGCCTGAGAAAGACCTCCTATTTCCACGGATTTCATGACTGGTCTTTAGGATTCCTGTGTTATTTTCCACCCACAATTAGTCTCATTAGCACCACCCTATTGCAGTTAAACCTCTTCTGCTTTTGGAAGCAAAAGCAACCAAGGGATTTTAGGCAAATGCCAAGCTGAGGCTTATTTATGTGTAGAAGGTGAGCCACAAACATGCTGGGTAAAGGAGTGACTTTTAAAACTCCAACTATATATAAAGTACTGTGGGTTAAATCATAGGAAAAATTTAAGATCAGCTTAAAGTTGATCCGACTGAGGTTTCTCTCTTTAAATCTTTAAAAATAACTACATAGGGGCGCCTGGGTGGCTCAGTGGGTTAAAGCCTCTGCCTTCAGCTCAGATCATGATCTCAGAGTCCTGGGATCAAGCCCTGCATCGGGCTCTCTGCTCAGCGGGGAGCCTGCTTCCCCCCTCTCTCTGCCTGCCTCTCTGCCTACTTGTGATCTCTGTCTGTCAAACAAATAAATAAAAATCTTAAAAAAAAAAACATATACACAGATAACATTTTATAGTTGAAAGAACATCAAAATGAGTTGGAATTCTTACATCTTATATGAAGAGGGAGAAAAAAATACTAGAAAAAAAATGGAGAAAAGTCATCTAGGTTCCATGTAGTTCACTCTTGTCAACGCACTCCGAGAGCAAAAATCGAGAGGCCATCTCACTCTGGCAAGGAGAGAAAGGGGCTGTGAAAGTATGTGAACATGGCTGCTTGAAAACGTACTAGCCAGCTGCTAACACAGGAGAAGGTCAGTACGACACCAGCCACTTCACAGCCACCATTTCCACAGGAAGGAAATCCTACTATGAAAAATTCTTGCTTTTCTCTCCCCCATGTGCTGGTTTCTTGCATGAAATGCCACACACAATATTCTCTTCGAGGTGGAACTAAAAGCAACCGGTCATAATGGAAGTCCGAGACTTACAGTGTATTTCCACGTATGGACTGAAGAGCATTACGACAGAGTTCTGGGACTCTAACAAGAACCTGGGCAACAACTTCCTGGCCTTTTCTGCTTTGCTTTGGTCCCAGCAAATCAAGCAGAAACACCTGTTATAAGACCACTTAACATCCCCTCATCAGGCTTGGATCATTTGCAGCTTGACTCACACAGGTAGTTTCCTAACAGGTTTGCTTTTAATTTGCCCATCTCCCCAGTATAAACCTTCGCCACAATGCACGTGAAAAAGATCAGAGGACTACTGGACACGGGTCAGCAGCAGCTAATAACAGTCAGATAAGTTGTCAAAATAAAAAGTTTTAAGCTGCACTCACAGAAAGCAGCAACCACCAAACTATATCCAGACAACCTGGTTAGGTTTGAGAAGGACATTGACGAACTGGATGCAAACAGAGGACTGGAGGCACATTGAGGGAAGACAGGGATTCTTGTTGTAAGTACAACCAAAGAAACCATGCTCGATCCTGAAAGAAAACTAAGGAGGTACAACAGAGGGCTTTACATATAAGAATCATTCATATGTGAGATTGAAATTCATTCTATGTGGCCCCAGAGAGGGGAATCAGGACCCAAGCTTGAAAGGTAAAAGGAAATGGTGAGGATTTTGTTTGTTTGTTTGTTTCAACTTGGCAAGGTCACAATTCCCAGATACCTGGTCAGATATTGCCATGAAGGTTATTGTTAGATGAGGTCAACATTTTAGTAGATGGAGTAAAACGGCTTACCTTTTGGGGACCTCATCCAGTCCGTTGTAGGCCTAAGTGAAAAAAAGGCCAACTTCCTCAAGGAACAGGGAACTTAGTCTTCAGACTATCTTTGGACCTACAGCACCTACTCTCTTCTGGGTCTCCACCCACACGCCTACCCTACAGCGTTTGGACTTGCCAGTCCCCACAATCATGTGAGCCAGCTCTTTTCAAAGAAGTCTTTCTACACACACACACCCTATCAGTTCTGTTTCTCTGGAGAACCCTGACACATACAGAGACATCAGGTCAACATAAAAATCCTTCCAACTAGGGCTGCCCACACATAGATGGGCTCTCTCAGGAAGCATTTAGGTCAAGGCTAGATAAGGAGCTGTTGGCGATGCTAGAGAAAGGACTCTTGCTCTAGGTGGGAGGATAGACCAAATGTCTACATTTCCTTCCAACTCTCAGACTAAGCAGGATCTCAAACAGCAATAGGCAGCCTACCTGGCAGAGGGAAATGTTTTCATACGGCTTGGCCTGGGCATGTAAGTGAGCCTTGGCTTCTCGTTTATCTCCATGCACAAGCAGGATTGGTTTCTTCCTGAAAACAGATCAAAAGTATTTACAATACATCTTTTATAAAAGAGACTAGTTGATTAGTTAAGGTATTAGTTAAGGAATGCTAGTTTTCTTACCATCAGACAAGTATTTCTGGCCTTTGTGGTTATGGAGTACAGAGCTAATAAGTAGCACTGTTTAGTTAATCTCCACTAACCAGTTACATTTACAACAGGGTCGTGTGGCCTGACCCAAAGCTCTGTTATGACCCAGAGAGACTGTGACTCGAGAAAGTCCCTGCGTAATTATCTTCTTTGGTCCAAAAGAACATATAGTTAGCTCTGTGTTCATGTTTTCAAGTTCAGATTAAAAGATAAACATGTACTATTATCTAGTAGGATACTCTTTTCTATCCCTTTCTTTAGACCAAGCAAAGAGCATTTCCTCATTAGACCTATCTTCACTAACTACCGTGTGCTAGGTACGGTGGCAGCAGTCCCCCAAGATCCAAGAGTGAACAAGCCCAGGCCCACGGCATGATGCAGATTAACAGGTTGTTATATTTCAATGAAACAAGGCACTGTGTGGCTAAGTCTTGCTCAGTGAAAATATAAGGTGCTGTGTAGGACTTCTAGGAGACTGCTCAGAGGAAGCACAGCTGGGATGTGGCCCTTTTGTCCCTTCCCCTTCCTGCCATCTGAACCACAGACCAGTGGACCTGAAGCCCTGGGTGTCATCCTGGACCATGAAGGGACTCTGAAGACATGTACTGGGATGGTGGGACAGAAAGACAGAATGGGTGGGTAAGTCCTTGAGAACTGCAGCAGCCCCCAATCCAGACTACAAATGTCTACTATCTGGACTTCTTAGGTTGGAGAAATTACTTCCTCTCATTTAAGCCATGGTTATTTTTGCTTTTCTGTTACATGTAGCTAAAACTAATCCTATGTGTCATAGGTCAAATACAAGCCTTTGAGTGTCAAAGCCATTTGGGAAATTTCAATAACATTTTACCTACTATTAATAAAGGTTTCCAGAATCTGAGGTCCTAAATGCACCAAGGACTTTAACCAATCATTCTGTGGAAACATTCCTTTACCTACCTGCTGTTAGGGGTTTTGCTACGTGAATGTTAAAAATGAGACAGGTGGCATGGCACCATACAATGCTATCTTTATTTGGTCTACACTGCCTAACACCGGGCTGGGAAACTGTAGGAGACAAACTGAAAAATCCATCACCTCCATACTCTGGACGAGGGAAGCTCTAAGACCCCCTTCACTAACTCCTAAGCCACAGGAAGAATCATTTGCAAAGCAAAGATTCTTTGCACATGGGCACCTAGGCAGCTCAAACATCTGCCTTTGGCTCAGGTCATGATCCTGGGGGCCTGGGCTTGAGTCCTGCTTTGGGCTCCCTGCTTAGTGGAGAACCTACTTCTCCCTTCCCTGCTGTTCCCCCTGCTCTTGTGTTTGCGTGCTCTGACAAAAAACACCTATAAAAAAAAATTCTTTGAACAGCACTGCCGCACTAACTGTGATATGCTTCCAAGTCTGGAAAGCAGGTAGCAATGATCTTCTCCTTCACATTAGTATCAAAGTTGTCTTTAGATTGCTTTGTCCTTATCTACTTCTGGAAAGTGCAGAGGCAAATGCTAAAACCCGTATTAGGAATGCATGCAACTACTTAGACTAGATCAACAAACACTGTTTTTCCTATACAACTAAGTTTGTAGGAGTTCAATAGTTTCAAAAGAAATAATCAAGAAAGATGAACAGCAGTTGCCTGAGAAACACGAATCTTGTTTTAAAGCCCCGTTACAGTTAGGATGTTATCAGTCATCCTGTGGTACTCACCTGAACTCTGGTGGGTACTGTTTTATGAGCCAGTCCACGTCAAAGCAGTAGTTAAACTAGATGGGTAAAGAAAAGGATGGGGTTATGGGTAATTCAGGCAAACAGTCTGTAAGAACAGTTTGGTTACTGAATTGAAAGAAACCCTAGACTAATGACAAACTCCAAATATTATTTATAAACCTGGACAGTTGTGCTCTAATATTCAAACCTAAAATACCTCTTGAAGGGAATACCCAATTCAAGGAATCAGACTCAGTGGATTAGTGCAAGAGTAAACAGGTTTTCAGGAAAGGAACCCGCAGGTTTTGGCAGTATGTGTATTTCTAGATAGTCTTACTACATATTTCTAAGAGCCCTCTGATTAATTTAAATAAATGGATTTATAAAATTATCCTTTTTCCCCTAGGTGATTATAAAAAAGACTTTTAGAAAAGAACATTTCCTGGGGCGCCTGGGTGGCTCAGTGGGTTAAGCCGCTGCCTTCGGCTCAGGTCATGATCTCAGGGTCCTGGGATCGAGTCCCACATCGGGCTCTCTGCTCGGCGGGGAGCCTGCTTCCCTCTCTCTCTCTCTCTCTCTCTCTCTGCCTGCCTCTCTGCCTACTTGTGATCTCTCTCTGTCAAATAAATAAATAAAATCTTTATTAAAAAAAAAAAAAAAAGAAAAGAAAAGAACATTTCCTTTCAGCCTAACTTATGGGTTCGCTTTATTAATGGAACTCTGGGACTGGATATTTACCAGGCTTAGAACAATTACATCTTGACTACAAGTTCTGCATGGAACTTACCCAGGGAGGCTCCTCCCCATGCCTGGGTAATCCCTGGCCCTCCTCCTCCTATCTAGCTAAGAGAACACAAGTTTGCTATGTTCCAACTGGAGACTAGGATTCTGGAGGCCAAGCTGAACATAAAGCACACAGCTTTGGTTTCTTCGTGGATGTGACCTGTTTTCTCACTATTTCCTCAAGAGCATGAAGCAGTGACATGATTCATCAACACCAGGGACCAGCTCAATAAAGCAGGAGCGATCAAACACGCAGAAGTATGCATAACTTTTACTCACTGCTTTTTGGTAGGTGTAGGAAACACTTTTCTAAAGCAAATCAAATGACTTGGGGCTTCACATACCTACCCATACCTTCTCAGGAGGTGTACTAGAACCCCATGAGATTAACTGGGTCCCAAAAAGAAGTCCCTCAGGCTGGAATTCCCAAAGTGACTTCTTGGCCAGTCCCTGTAACCCAATCCAGAAGCAGAAGCTCCACTGATCGTGGCATCCTTACTCCATGCTAATGACTGGATACCACAACCATGGCTCCTGGTGCCAGCCTCCTGGTATGGGTCACCTCGGGAACCCTGTATAGGACTGAGACAGGTCCTCACGTGTATTTTCTTATGGGTTTATTTGTCCCTTCTCCCCTAAAGAAAAAAACCACCATAAACTCACCTGAGCTGAAGATACAAGTGTCCCAAATAGGGGAGACAGAATATCTGAGAAGACAAAACATTTAGATCTAACTCATTTTTTGATAAAAATCTGGTAATAATCACAAACTGACTTATTCACAATCAAAATTCGGCTGTGAAAACTGAACTGAGAAGTGACTACAAAGCCAGACTCTAATGTTCCATAAAATTCAATAGAAAATTTGAGCTCTTTAATATTTATTACGTTTTAACAAAATATAATGTTAAAACTAAAACGTCAGCTTCAGAATTTGATGGCTGGTCAATTTTTAAAACTGTCAGTAAGGACAATAATGACATTTTGTTGTTCTTCCCAGATGTTCATTTTTAACTCCTTCAAGTGTCCTCCAAGAAACCTCTCCAATCCAGTACTAGCACGACTGTCTTCTGGAGCCTGAGAGTCCCCGCTTCCTGTGAAGGAGGGCAGAGGCACTCACAACCCCAAATTCACGTTTCTAGCATTCCAGGTCATCTTGAAGGGGGCTGCACCTCACACCCACCCCAACTTGATTTCAAGTAAGATCAGAAAGCTCACTTCTCCAACTGTACCAGGAGAGGAATTACAGGATTACCACCACTGATCATAACTGCTGGACTCGTACCTATTAGGCGCTAGGCACTGTTCTTATCACTGTCCCTGCGCTCACTCTTCCATCTCATAGCCATTCTCTGAGCTGGAGTTGCTCATTCCCACTTTGCAGATGAGGGGTCTCCCCTTCGGAGGTCACCCATGGCTGGACAGCTAGGAAGGGATAGTCAAGATCTGAAGCCAGCCTATCTGGCTTCAGCACATGTGCTCACAACCATCAAACTGCCCGAGATTAAGAGTAGGCTCCTTTATTTGACCCATGCTTACTGAGTGCTTCTTCCAGATTTTGAGCTACATGGTAGGGTACAAAAATTTTAAAAGTCACCGCCTTAAGGAAGCTCCTGTCCTTTTTTTTTTTTTTTTTTAAATATAAATTTGACAGCACTTGTGCACACACAAGTATGAGCTGTGGGGAGGACCAAGGGGAGAGCAAAAAAAAAAGCAGGCAACCTGCTGAGCCCGACGCAGGACTCAATCCCACAACCCTGGGATCATGACCTGAGCTGAAGGCAGATGCCCAACGGACTGAGCCACCCAGGCGCCCAAGCGCCTACCTTTATGAGAGGTACACAAAAGGAGTATATTGCAGTTTCTTGATGATATTTCCTATTTTGCCCCTGTCCGGGTTTGAAAATTTGCTAGAATGCCTCACAGAACTCAGGAAAGCACTTGACTTACTAGATTACCAGTTTATTAATATAAGAGGATACAACTCGGGAACAGCCAGATTGGAGAGATGCAAAGAACAAGTATGGGGAAAGGGGTATACACCGCCCTGTGTTCACCAACCTAAAAGCTCTCCAAACCCCTTAGGGTTTTTAAAATGAGACTTCATTACAAAGGCCATTAAATCACTGGCCACTAATGATTAACAACCTCAGATCTCTTTCCCCCTCCCTGCAGGTGGGGCTGAGACTTCCAACTTTAATGACACAACTGGGTCCCCTTGGCAATGACTCCTTCATCCTCAAGGGCTTTCCAAAAGCCACTTCATTAAACCCAGGTGTGACTGAAAGGGACTTTTTCTGAACAGAAGTTTTTGTTTGTTTTTGTTTTTAAAGATTTTAGTCATTCATTTGAGAGAGAGAGAGAGGTAGAATCAGCCTCCCTGATGAGCAGGGAGCCCGACATGGGGATTGATCCCATGACCTGAGCCCAAGGCAGATGCTTAACCAACTGAGCCACACAGGCGCCCCAGAAGATATTCTTTTGACCTTCATTACTTCAGAGCTCTTACAGGAGCCTGGGACAAAAACCAACCAAGAATGAAGACAAAACACGCTACCACACAGCTGCACCCTGGGGAATAACCAAAGGAACCGAAGACTATCTTTTGATTCAGAACTGAAATATCTATTTGCATGCTGGTGTTTTCTGTTTCTTCACCAGAACTGAAATCTGGCTTCCAAACAGTGGTTCTCAAACCCGACCGGACATAAGTGATGGGGTTTTAGCATATAAGTGAAGTTGGGTGGGGTGAGGTCCAGAGCCAATCGCCAAGAAAGAATTCTTAAGATGTCTATGGTGCAAAAAGGTAGTTTTACTAAAGCACAGGGACAGGACCAGTGGGCAGAAAAAGCTGCCCCACGTTTGTCAGGTGTGGCTGTTTATATACCTGGGAATTGGGGGAGGTAAGGAAAAGGGAGGTTTCAAAGGATTTTTGAATGTTAAAGAAGACTCACAGGATACAGGAGGCCTTGCCATTTCCAAGTTAAGGTTGGTTTTTCTTCCAGTAAGGCATTAGCAATAAGACAGCTGGGAGCTTTCTGGAGGACCCTTACATTTTGCCCACTTCAAGTATCTGTCAATGGGTTGCAGATTATAAGGACATTTAATTGTATCTACATTCCCTTCTGGAAGGTAGGCCATGGATAGAAATGTTTTGTTCTTGTAAACTGCTAAGGCTTGTAAACTGAGGGAGACTCATAGGTCTTGTAGGATTATAATCTCCATAAGTTAACTATTTGTTTTTCCTTTAGGGCAGCCAGGAGTGCCTGAGGAATGTCACATATCCCATCAGGGCGGGGGCTGGTTTGTGGGATGTCAGCTTCTTGCTTTTCCTCAGCTAGCCTTCTGCTCCCTCATCAGAATCCCCAGAAGCTTCTTAGAACATACTGCAGGGCCCTGCTCCCAGAGTTTGATTCGGTGAACCTGGGTGGAGCCCCAAATTTGCATTAACAAGTTTTAAGTGATTCTACTGCTGTCAGATATTTGCTATTTCATTCAAGTGTTATTAATAAGTTTACGCTTTAAAAGTTAGCACAATGGGGGTGCCTGGGTGGCTCAGTGGGTTAAAGCCTCTGCCTTCGGCCCGGGTCATGATCCCAGGGTCTTGGGATCGAGCCCCGCATCGGGCTCTCTGCTCGGCGGGGAGCCTGCTTCCTCCTTTCTCTGCCTGCCTCTCTGCCTACTTGTGATCTCTGTCTGTCAAATAAATAAATAAAATCTTAAAAAAAAAAAAAAGTTAGCACGATGTTGACAATCATTTAAGCATTCCAACTGGTAGATCTACAGGACTGAGAAACACTTACTTGATTCCCTAAGTGAACAGCTTGCTGTCAAACTAATGCATTTGCTTGTCTAACTGGTAGTTTTCCTGAGGGTAATTAAAAGACTGCAAAGGGTTCTCAGAGGTCATTCTAGGTCACCCTCCTTGTTGTGTCAAGGGGACTCTCTCAAGTGCCACTTGACAGCTCCCGGGCATGCAGCACCCACTTACCCTTGATGTGGAGGGCTCCGGAGTTATACTTAGGCTTAATTCCCGAGACTCTAGTGAGGTAAAATCGGAAGGGGTTCCCTTTTTCCAACATGTCCCAAATGTCTTGGCCTTCCCCTGAGGTTTCATAGTCCTCTTCTTCCTCTTTTAGTCCATGGAGGGCAGGAGGGCTGTGATTTGCAGTTCTTTGGGCAGCACCGTCTTGGGGAGAAGAGATGCCACTCTCCTCTTTGACCACCATGTTCTCAGCCTGCTTCTGCTGTGTTCCCGGCTGCAGCTCATCGTCGCTGCTGGAGAGACACCAGCCGAGGTCTTCCTGGGAACCGCTCTTCTGCCTTTTGGGAGGTGAAACTTGTGAATCTGTGTTGCTGAACTTCACAGGTGATAATTTCCTTTTATGCGCCGCTTTCCTAGCCTCAGAACAGGTGTATCTTGGTTCATTTGCTGCTCCCTGCCCAGCACGGGGGAGGGAAGAAGTAGATGGCTTGTCTAGTTTTGGTTTTTCCTCCTCACTTTCATCACTACTGGATATCGTCCACTTCCCATAATCACCTTCCTGAGACATACTTCTGGAAATGAAAGACAAATATTATTTCCATTCTCTGGCCATTGGCAAACAGTTGCTCTCAAATTCCCTGTCAGTGTGAGTTTCTACAACACATACAGCACACCTGGCGCTCACCAGATGCTGAGCCACGTAAGGAACATGAGCTGCTCTGCAGGTGTTCAGAAGCAGGATCCCAGAATTTGCTACAGGAAATCGGGAAATAAAGTGACAGCCAAAATCCTAGTTACCTTCTCCTCGTTCAACCCAGACCTTGTTCTTAGAGGCCTGAGGAAAGAGCTGGGGCTAAACTCCAACATAAAAATATTCATTCTTGACCCTGAATTTTCTAACAGGTGCTTGGGGTTTTTAAGGTAATTTAAGGAATTTCAAGAATTATAATCACTCAAATTTTTGAGGTCAAATTGAAGTTTACAAATCTACCCTTCACCCAAGCATGAGACCCCATAGGACTTCAGCGATTCTTACTTCAAAGATAAGCTACTTACTGTAAAGCTTAAAATCCTCAAGATAGTGTCAAATGCTCAATTCTGTATATACATTATCTAGAATTGCTGCCATGAGGACCCAACTAAATTATAGGCCCTGTCTTAAATCATACTAAAACCTGCAGAGAACTTGCACTGAAGCAAAACACGTTTTCTAAACCAGAATCAAATTGCTACTTGAACTAGATGAAGTACTTTTGATTTTACGTACGAAAGCTCACCAATTCAAGTGTAAGGGCCTAAGTATATTTTCCAGATAGCTAAGTTTCTTACTGTGATTCAAAAAATTTTTTGTACAAGACCCAGAGAAAAACTGTTTAACCCAAGAGTCTGTGCTCAAATTGTAGTTAAAGTTATATTCTTTTAAAGAAACAGACGACACATTACAAGTTAGGTATACCAAGATGGACCATAGCACTCTGTTCACAGGACACCCCCCATCTCTTCCCTCCCCACCGCAAAAAAATAGGCTTGATTCCATA
Organism: Enhydra lutris kenyoni; assembly: GCF_002288905.1. Taxonomy (NCBI): domain Eukaryota; kingdom Metazoa; phylum Chordata; class Mammalia; order Carnivora; family Mustelidae; genus Enhydra; species Enhydra lutris. The sequence continues at coordinate 5,656,137 of NW_019154104.1, forward strand.
CCAAAATATTTGCAAATGAATATACTTTCAAGTTTTAAGCTAGAAAGTTTTTATTTTAAGTAACTGATCAAATGCTGCGTACTCTACTGAGTGAGCCAGCCAGTTGCTGGTCAAGTTAAAAAACTTAAGGTATCTATTAATGTTTCACAATATCTCACTTTCTAAATTCATGACCAATCAAGTTAGATCAAGTTTCTCCTGTAAATGACCTATTTCAGGTGTTTAAGCTGAATGCATTTAGACAATAATTTGACCTGTTCTTGGCTCAGTGTCCCTATTAATCTCGCCTGGCATGGATACTGTTTTATGAAGCCTTAGGGACTACAGAGATGTACAGGGGCTCTTGCTCCTGTACTAGTGGCCCTAGCTCTTTTTCTTTCCAAGTGTTTTGTCCAGTCCACATCTAAGAGTTGTTAGAACTCAGTAGGCTTTTCCCCTAATTTGTTTCTAATCTGCTAAGGGTTAAGAAACCAGATAACAAAGCTTGTTAGGACTGTATTATCGTTTACAGGATGCAAGAGCTAGGTTTTCATGAAATATTTAGACAGACTTAGTACTTAACATTTGAACAGTTCAGGTTTTTTAAGCTTTTCTTTTTTCAACTTATGTTCCTCTCATGTTCTAGACTCCTGGAGGCTGCTGGCAAGAAGTATTTAAGCCATCACAATTCACTTTGTGAATTAAAGGAACTTTGAAGGAATGATTTTGGTGGCTACAGTTTTGTGACTTCAAAAAGTTATTACAATAGAACTGACCTTAGAAAAAACCGTTAGCTCTAGCTTTCAGTGCATTCTCAAATAGTAGGAAAGCCAGGCACTCAGTAACAGAATCTTCAATGAAGAATCCCCAGGCTGTTCTTTCTAGATTCCTTCCTCATTCTGAAGCCTAATTTTTGGGTGGAAAGGGTTCAGCTTCCAGCCTAAGAAAAGCTGTGTGCAGACGCCTTAGAGGCTATCATCATTGTTCTCCCAGATGAATTACAGCTAAATAAAGTGTAGTTTTAAAAGTCCTGAAAACTCTGTAGGGAAGATATTCCTCTTCAGCAACTCAGCTATTTAGAGTAATTCCAAAGTTTTCAAGTTTTATTTATCTGTATTTTCTAGAACCACAAATGCATGGGAAGGAGGAGAAAGACCATTCATTCCATCCAAAGTGGGACAAGTAGGTAAAAAATCTTTTGGGGGCACCTGGGTGGCTCAGTGGGTTAAAGACTCTGCCTTCGGCTCAGGTCATGATCCCAGGGTCCTGGGATCAAGCCCCTCATCGGGCTCTCTGCGAAGCAGCGAGCCTGCTTCCCTTCCTCTTTCTCTGCCTGCCTCTCTGCCTACTTGTGATCTCTCTCTGTCAAATAAATAAATAAAATCTCAAAAAAACCCCCCAAAAAACAAAAAAAACCCCTCTTTTGAAAAAGACCTTTCCTCGAGGGGGGGAAAAATGCTTGTCTGATGTAGACATACTTTAGGTTTTGGATTTGCTCACACTTAAATATGCTGAGTTATTTACAAATTAAAGGCAAAATACTTTTGAAAGAAAAAAATCGTCATTACATCCAGCAGGTAACCAAGCTCTTTATGGTATCAGGGAGGTTAGCCTGATTAAGAGGAGTGCGGTTGAAATGCCAAGATCAGGAACAGACTTCCTGTGGAGGGCTCCCTGGTTCCAGTATTAGAATTTTACTTCTCTGCCCTGCAGGCATTTGCAGAGTGCTTTTGCAATCAAGTGTTAAAGATGGAACTCAGGAGCATTTCCTTCCATTGTTTGTCTTCCCTGGGCAACACCTGGGTCACTACAGGTTTTACATTCCATTTTGAGTGAACAGTGACACTGAAATTAGACAATCACAATACAGATGGGCCAGTTCTGAGCAATCTGCAGTGTTTTCCGAAGTGGAGGTGACTGGGACCAAACATTAATATCACGTAATACCATCCTTTTCCTTTCCAATCCGTTTACACTAAGGAGACAGTTGGGTTGGAGATACGTCAAGAAACTGGGCTCTTCTGCAGGCACCAGTAACACTTTTTTAAACCATCAAAGGATCTTAAGGCTCCATATTATTTATGACAAAAAGTTTTAAGTGTCTGTATGTACACTTTACATTTACATTTTACATTTAAGTTTATGTAAAAGTGGACTCAAATAAAAACATCAAGTAAACAATGGTATAGGTATTAACAGTTAGACAAAAGCCATGAAGGAGACAAGCAAATGACTGAAATTTGGCAAACCACCGTAAACTGTATTGCCAAGGAGGATGAAAATCTAAAGAAATTCTCCCACCAAATGCCAGCTTGGACCACTAGAGTTTCTTACAGTGTCTGAAAAGCATTTTTGTGATGCAAATAGGTACTCCTCTTAAAGATGCTAGCTGCCCCTCTCCCCTCACCACATCAGACCCAACTGGGCAGATCTTTTCCACATTCCAGCGGCTCCTTGTAGAGTGTGCAGACCACCAGAAGGACAGAGGCCCTGTGTGGCCACTTGTGGGTAAACATGGACCCCCAATTTCAAACTCAATCATTAGTAGGTGGTAAATGGGCAGTTGGGCAGGTTACTTCACTGTGAAGACAGTTTTCTCCTCCGTAAAATGTGTTTATCATCCTTATCTCCAAGCACTCACGCTAACAGGTACTTATTGAGCAACTACTATGTGCCTAGCACTGGGGATAAGGAGTTAATATAGAAACGGTTTCTGTCCCCGGAGTGCTTGTATTTCAGGGGGGAAAAAACCAGATCAACACCAACAGAAAAACCAATCCTTCCAGACACTGGTTGCATTTTACAGCTGTATGAGAGTAACAGGAACGTCCTTTGGACGATTCTTTGAATAAGAAACATTTAAGTGAGTTCTGGAGCATGAAAAAGAACCAGCCGAATAAACGGTGGTATTCCAAGTAGAGGGAACCCAGCCTGCCAAGACCAGGAGGCGGGAACAAAGCTGTAATAACTCCTGGATTACAAAGAGGAATTTGGGCAAGAAACACAGTAGTTCAGGATGAAGGGAGTGGGAAGGAGTAAGGTACGTGTTAAAGATCCTGGATTTCAGCCTAAGAAGTGCGGGGTAGGGGGAAGCAGCCCGGAAGGCTTTAACAAGGTAGGGCGGAATACAGTGGCCCCGATTTACTTTTCTCAAATATTATGTTCCCTAACTCCATGAGAACGGTTTGGAGGGAGACGAACCCGTCGTGAGGCGGTGAGGTCAGACCGAAGCGGGCCGATTCCAGGTACGTGGAGGAAGCAATGACAGCGGCTACCCCTTTTGGGTTCTGACCCCAGGTCCAGCCCCCTTCGAAGCGCTCTGCGGGGAGGAAACTCCGTTCACGCTCGCACCAAGTCTATACAAAGTCCCGCGAATGACTGGCTCCGAGAACGGGGCAACCCGGCCCAGAAAGGTTCAGTGCCTGGCACAGGGTAGGCGCCCGACGCGCGCCAGCATCCCTGGCGGGCGACACAGCCCACCTACCCCGTGGGGAAACCGGAGTACGAACGGAGCGCGGGGAACCCTCGCACCCACGCCCCCCGCCGCCCTCGGCTCTCTGCGACGCCTGCCACTCGCGCCCGACAGGTTCTAAGACAGAGAAAGCCGAGGCCCAGAAGGGGACCTTCCCCAGGGTCTTTACCAGATACCCTGCTTCCCTCGGATTCCATCACCTCCAGTTCCACCCGGCCTCAGAATTCGCGGGACCCGCGAGGCCCAGACCGGAAGGAGCAAGCTTTCCCCGGCCAGGGTCCCGCAACCGCCGGCCACGAACCTGACACTTCCAGAGGGGGGCTACAGCCGAACTCGCTCCTGAAATTACAGCAACCCACAGGTTCGCGCCCTCTTTTCCGCCGCCCGCGCCTGCGCGCGGTTTAAACCCTTCCGGCCCGGGCTCGCATTCTCCACCCCCTTGGCCCTGCCCCTTCCCTTTCCGGAACGCCCGCCGCTGGGTCCTAAAGATCGCCGGGTCCTGAGGGGCTGCTGAGGGCTCCAGCATGAATGTATGGAAGGGAGGTCCCGCCCGCTCCCAGCTCTCGACTCACCGCCTGATCGCTTCTGCTAAAAGGGGGAGAGAGAAATCAAGTGTTCTCTCTCTCCTCCCTTAGTTAATGGGCAAAACTCATCCGCTTTGCAAGGATTCTCTTAGATACTTTCAGCCTCCCGGAGCTCGGGGCAGGGGGTAGTTACTTAAAGGCAGAGAGAGGATTAGCGGAGGTTCCAGGCCCCTGTGGTTTGCGACCTTTATCCTGGAGGAGCGAGCTCGCTGGGGGTGCAAAGTTGTAAAACCTGCTGTAGAATAAAAGGATAAATGATCTCCCATCACACTCAAACGCGAATACCTGTTTCTTCTTTGAAACGTTGTGGGTTTTTTTTTTTTAAGATTTTATTTATTTGACAGAGAGAGAGATCACAAGTAGGCAGAGAGGCAGGCAGAGAGAGGGGGGTGGGAAGCAGACTCCCCACCAAGCGGAGAGCCGGATGTGGGGCTCGATCCCAGGACCCTGGGATCATGACCCGAGCTGAAGGCAGAGGATTTAACCCAATGAGCCACCCAGGCGCCCCGAAACGTTGTGTTTTTAATCTTACTGGTTTGCCAGAAGAAAGAAAGGTCTGAAATAAACTCTTGCAAAACGGAAACCTCTCCATATTCCTCGGCTTTAATAATGTTTATAACATTTATTCTCAGAGTTTCTTTCAAACTAGGCACCTCTCCCAGAGGACTTGGTGAACCAGCCTGGTGTGAACTGATGTGATTTTTTTGGAGTAGTGTTTTGGGGGGGGGGTGTCTGAAACCGACGGCCTAGGAAGAATTCTTAGATGCTTTCCGTGCAAAAATGAGGTATTGGGGCACCTGGGTGGCTCAGTGGGTTAAGTCACTGCCTTCGGCTCAGGTCACGATCTCAGCGTCCTGGGATCGAGCCCCGCCTGGGGCTCTCTGCTCAGCAGGGAGCCTGCTTCCTTCTCTCTCTCTGCCTGCCTCTCTGCCTGCTTGTGATCTCTCCGTCAAATAAGTAAATAAAATCTTAAAAAAAAAAAAAAAAAAAGGCGGTTTTATTAAAGCGCGGGAACAGGACCTGGCGGCAGGAAGAGCTGCTGCCCCGGTATTGTGAGGAGCAACTGAGTATATACCTTGGTGTTGGGGGACAACACCAAGGGGGGTAAAGACAAGGAAGTTTCCAAAAGGACTTTCATTTGCTAAAGAAGACTCAAGGGATAAAGTAGGACTTGCTATTGTCAAGCTAAGGTTGTTTTTCACTCTAACAAGGCATTAACAGTAAGACAGTTTGGGAGCTTCCTAGAGGAACGTTATACTATGCCTGTATCAAGTAATTGTCAGTGGGCTGCAGGTTATAAGAACATTTAATTTTATTTACATTTCCTTCTGGCTTTCCCACATCATAAAAGTCCTAAGGACTTTACTGAGCATCTGCTTCGTTGCAGGGATATGGGGAGGACAAAACAGACCATAGTAACTACCCTGGAGGGCTGGACCCCAATGACTTGACTTGCCGATATGCACGTGAATCCTAGACTTGGCTCTTTGGTTCTTTGAATGCTTAGTTCACACGTTTTATGTTTCCTATGTTTAGCATAGCGTCATAGATAAAAATTAACAAAGTAACTTACCGCAAGGTGTGGGGGCAGGAAAATGGGAGGAACCTTGCAAGAGACAGTGAAGCAGGACCTAGGCGAGGTGTATACCAGCGGTGCGCAAGGAGTTAAAGGAATGAGCGCGGCAAAGCTGGGGGCGAGCCCAGAAGCCTCTCCGCCATAGGCTGTTTCAAGGAAACGGGCCTAAAGCCTCTGGCCAATAGAACCGCGGGATCAACGCCAGTGGCTAGCAGGCCGTCCAATTGGAGAAGACGTTGGAGTTGCCCGGCCAAGTTCAGCTTCCTTAGTTGCAGGGAGGCACTCAGAGGCAACCGGGTTCTGGCCGCGCAGGTGTTGGGTTCTGCAGTTCCTTTCGGTTGTGATGGTCGCGATGTTTTTCTCCGAGGCTGGGGCCCGGCCATGGACGTGGGAAGCCAGCCCCTCAGAACACAAGAAATGGGTGAAAGTAGGTGTCCGGAGGGCTGATTCTCGGACTCGAACTTCACTTAGGGCTCCTGTTCTGTCACCCTCCCGGGTCTCTCCCAGCTCTGTTGCACTGGCGAGGACTGCGCTGTCCTTCCAAAGGCCCGTGGTTAATGACTGAGCCGAGGGCTGCACGGCTTCTCGCTCTCTGTCCGGTGTTCTGGCAACTTCCAAGTCCCTTCTTTAACCCGCTCCATAGTTTATTAATAATAATCTCTATCTAACCTTTTATCTGTCTCACCTTCCTAATTCTAGGACGGAATTTTGGGTAGAATTTATCCCAGTGGTTTAAAGGAATTAATTTGCGTCAGTCTAACGATTAAGTCGTTTGCGCATTTCGGGGGTGGTGGCGGTAAGTTTTAGCACATGAAGAATTCTTGAGAAATAAAATTAGGTTAATGCAACTCCCAATTCCGAGCCCTCCTGCTCAGCTAAGTTTTGGATTTTGGAGGTCTAAATTTAATATAAACGAATAATAAAAGTAATAGAACCAACGGTTTCGGTCTAAATGAAGCTATTTAATGTTCTTTAGGTATTTAAAGCATGCGATGAAGATAACAAAGGCTTCCTAAGCAGAGAGGACTTTAAAGTTGCTGTCTTAATGCTGTTTGGGTACAAGCCCTCCAAGGTAGAGCTTTCTTCATCTTTTTGGGAATGGGGCAGACAATAAAAGAGTGGGTGGATTTTAAGTCAAGCGCAGTGTCTAGTTTAGGATGTTTAAAATCACTGTCTCTCAGAGCGATTTCAAAGATGTGCCCAGTGCTGAATTTTTTTTTTAAGATTTTATTTATTTATTTGGCAGAGAAAGATCACAAGTAGGCAGAGAGGCAGGAAGAGAGAGAGAGAGAGAGAAGCAGGCTCTTTGCTCGATCCCAAGACCCAGAGGTCATGACCTGAGCTGAAGGCAGCAGCTTAACCTACTGAGACAACCCAGGCATCCCGTGAATTTTACTCTTTCTAAGAACCTAACTCAGGGATGAATTAGAGTTCATGAAGCCTTTCTCACCACCGGGCTTATGATAAATGCAAGATGCTAAGGAGGTGCCAAGAGGGAAGGCTGGGAGGTGGGTATTGGTAACAGGAATTCATTTAAATTATAAAACTAATACATTTCCACAGGCAAAAAATTCAGACAGTCTGGAAAAAGTATAAAGTTGAATGTAAAATCCCTTCCTTTGCTACCAAAGAGTCCCACTCCTCAGGGGTTACCATTATTAATAATCTTTTGTGTGTGTCATTCCAGAATTTCCTATGTATAACAAACATGCCTAGCATTCTATTAAACACATAAGTGGGTACATAGTGTACCTATTTTATTTTGCTTTTTTTCACTTAACAATGATCATAAAAGCACACATGACCATGTTTTAGAAAGTGGTTTGCATAGTATTCTCTTTAGCTAGTTTTCTGTCTTCGGTCATTTAGATTACCTCCATTAATTTTCATTCCTACAAACAATGTTGTGTTGAGCATCCTTTTATATGTATATCTATACTTGTGGATATTTATCTGTGGAATAAATTCCTGGAAGTACAATTGCTAGGTACATTTGAAATTTTGTTGGATATTATTCTTCAGAAGAGTTTGCACTAAGTCACTAATAAGGAGGGTCAAGCTGAGCTTCAAGGAGCGGCTTGTTTTAGGAGGACAGATTTCCTGCTCCCCTTGTTACGTTGATTCTAGAAATGGATCCCTCTTGTTAAGATGCTGAACTGGAATTAATCAGAGACAAGATCTCATCCAGCTTTAAGAAATTCAATTGCAGCCATCAAATGGAAGGCTCTGCCTGGAATGCCCTCCCTTGTTCTCTCCTTAAACCAGCTTGGTTGCTGCTATTCCTCATGCCCAGCAAAGCCAGGAACCATTTGATGTCTCACTTCTCCGTCCCTCATTATGCTTAAATGTATCACAACTTCACGGCAAATAAGTTCTGTTGCCACACATATGTCCCATGAATGGACCAGGTGGGCTCAAAGTGGTTCACCTCCTAGCAAATGCTTGGTACTGAGATGCTGTGTGGAGCGCGGAGAAATAGGGTGGACTCCCAGTAACTGTGGCTCTTATATTCACCTGCACTCATTTCAGCTAGAATTCTAAAGTCAGCTAAATGAATCCGGCCTCTGAAGCATTGTATTTAACCTGTGTCCAGCTGGAAGGATAGCTCATTTCATTCTGCTTTTATCATCCCTGAATCTACTTAATTGGCTTTAATTTTAGAATACAACTGAGGAACTGAATGACAAGTACAGGGATGGGGTAAGACACTGTACAGTCCACGAGATTTAACAGATTTTTACTTTTATTCTCATACCTGGCTGAGGTTTTGGATTTCATTTTTTTAAAAGATTTTATTTATTTATTTGGCAGAGAGAGAGAGAGAGAGAGAGAGAGATCACAAGTAGGCAGAGAGGCAGGCAGAGAGAGAGGGGGAAGCAGGCTCCCCGCTGAGCAGAGAACCCGATGTGGGACTCGATCCCGGGACCTGAGATCATGACCTGAGCTGAAGGCAGAGGCTTTAACCCACTGAGCCAGCCACCCAGGTGCCCCTTGAATTATCTGACTGCAGATCACTAAACAGTAAAGTAAAAGCAAATCATCTGTAAACCTGTCAATCATTTGTATGTGAACCTGTGTTAAATAAATGACACTGTATACCCTCTGTGAAATGTAACAGATATTTACTTTTATACTAGGTTGAGGTTTGGGGTTTTATTTATTTTTAAAGTTTTTATTTTTAATTAATCTCTGTATCCAACATGGGGCTTGAACTCACAACTGCAAGACCAAGAGCTGCGTGCTCCATCAACTGAACCAGCCAGGCACCCCTGGGATTTTATTTTTGAATATTGCTTTTTAGCAGATGAAATATTTACTGAGTGCACGACATGTAATAAATCATTTAAACACTCATGCAATGGTTTACACAATGAAATTTATGAAGTGTTCCCTTGTAATAAAATGAACACTTGCTAGTTGCTAGTGATATAAAGATGAATAGTATACAGCCCCTACTGCGAAGCAGTTCTTAATTTAGTGTAGAGAGACTTATAAAACTCTGTGATAAATACTAAAATAGAGAAGAATAGGAAGAACCCAAGCGTAGGGGACAAGGAAAAGGGTTATCTAATTCTAGTGGAAAGTAGGAGTTTAGGCATCACTTAGACTAGAAGAGCTAGCTCGCCTAACGAAGTATCCAGAAGCACTTTGTGGTGTTGGGAGATGTTATGCCCTGGTGATTAGATGTGGTTGGCCATAAGAGAGGGGTGTGAAACCAGGCCTGCAGCAATAGTAAATACCGCCAAGTAGGGAAACTGAGGAGCAGGCTTGGGGGAAAGCCAGTGAGTTCAGTGTGAGGCACATTAAGTCTGAAGAGGCTGTGGACATTCCAAGTGAAGTCACTCAGTGAACAGTGTGCTGGTGGTAACGATCTGCTCTCAGATTATGCTGCCCCTTGTAAATGCAGGAATCTGGAACCAGGTGAGGAATTGAGAGGTAAGGGCCGGAGACAGATTCAGGACGCCTCTGTTTACAGGTGAGCTCAGAGCAAGAGACTGAGTGGCGTTGCCTGAGGACAGTATGCAGCATGTACTGAGAGAGTATACCACTGGTGGGTACCAACATCTCAGGGGAAACAGGGGCTCCATGAAGAAGAGGGCAACAGGAACCCCCAGTCAGGGGCAAAAGGAACCTGGAAAGTGCAGGACATGAAATCCAAAGTAGAGAAACTGTGTCAGGTGTTGCCAAGGTTCTAATTCCATAGTGTTTGTTAGGCCCTGTAACCATATAGGAAAATGCTTGTATTTTAATATATAGTGAAAGCAGTTTCCCAAACCGTATAGAGGGTGTGTTCTGAAATATGTTTAAAAAGCCATAGGGGGGAAAAATGCCAACTAGGCCAAAATATTAATAGGAGTTCTTACTGGGTGACTGTTTTTAAAGATGTTCTTCATGAATTTTTTATATTTTTCATGTTTTCTACATCATGTTACTTTCATAATCAGGAAAAAAGTTCAAAAATAAAGCCATTGAGCTCATTGCAATAATCACTTGTATTTGTCTGAAATAGAAAGATTACCTTTTAGGTTATGCGGCATATGTGACAGCATATGATTATGTTATATATAATTGATTATATATGCTTCAACTGTTTGGGTCAATGGAACAGTTTGGGGGCCTTTAGAGTCTGTAGCAGATTAGCATATTGTATCTTATAGATACAGGGATATTTTTTGCTTCAATACCACTTTTTTTTTTTTTAGTTTTTATTTAGATCCCAGTGAGTTAACACAATGTAATATTAGTTTCAGGTGTACAATGTAGTATTCAACAGTTCCATACAACACTCGGTGCTCATCACAAAACAAATGCCCTCCTTAATCCCCATCACCTGTTTCACCCTCCCCCTACCCTAGATAGAGACGGAAGAATAAAATGACTGTGCAGCTGTCCTGCGACATTACTTGTCTGCTGAAGTCAAGACAGTTGGTTTCTCATAAAATACAATCTTTCCCCACACCTGAGGAATTAAGAACTTGCACTGTGAAAACATTTGATGAAATTACATGTACCATTCTTTCTTCTTTTCTAGATTGAAGCTGATTTCGCGATGTCTTCAGTAAATCCACATGCTTCCGGTAATACGAAACTTAAAATTCATTTTTAGACATTCATAAAGCGAAAATTAAGAACAAAAATAGTTAAAGTTAAAAAAATAGATAAAGCACATCTTCGTTTTGTTCTGTTTCAAGGAAAGAGGTTTAAGTTCTTTAATGCATTCATAAGTACATATGTTTATTGTAGGGAAGTTTTAAACCATTGAAAACCATAAAGAAAAATCTTGCTTGTAATGTCAACAGCCAGCTAATGGTGGGGATTTTCTGATTTAGATGAACAGAAGTGGCACTCACTGAAATGGAAAGACGGGGTGGGGAGACCTTTGAATCAGCGATGTCGGGCACTCAGGCTGTGTGAATACAGAATTCAGATAAAGCTGTGGGCTGGAGAAAGAAATTTGGGAGTCTTTGGCATGTAGATGGTTTTTGAGACCACGGGGTGGATGAGAGACCACCTAGTGAGACAGAGTGGACTGAAAATCTTAAGAACGTTAATCGCAAGAAGTCCAAGAGAGAGTTAGGAAGTGGCAGAAGATTTAGAGGGATGGAGGGGCAGGAGGAAAATCAGGGGTGTCTGATCAAAAGTGAGGAGAAGCCGATTCTCTCAAGGAAGAGGCTGTGGTCAACACAGGTGGGTAGTAACTGAATATTTATCTGTTGGAGTTGGCGACTCGATGTGTTTACTGATTTAGCAAGAGCAATGAGGGCAGAGGCCAGTACTGGAGTACTACTACTGGAGTAGTAGAGAAGTCTTGTTGATGTGGGAAACAGAGGCAGAAGAAACTTATTAGATTTCCTTACCTACTAACAAGCCCTTGAAACAGGCAGAGTGACCCTCCTGTAGGGACTCAACTACCCTCATCTTGAGGCTTTGCTAAGGGCAAAGGACAATCCTAGCCTGACTGACCCCTACCCCCAACCAGGATCCTGTAAGTCTACTTGAACAATTCCTTTGGAAACTTTATCTCTAAACCTCCAAGATAGTGTCGACAAACATTCCTAAGCCTATGGACCACAGATATACATCTAAAGGGTCTCATGAGAAGGTTTTATTACTGGTAATGAATAACCTTTTCCCCAGACAATAGCTAGCCCCTCAAGGTCCTAGAAACCTTGCTTCCAAAATTCCTTAGAGACTTACGCCATCCCTAACCCCCTCCCAACTTACAAGTATATAATAGACCACTCCTCACATCCCCGGGGCAGCAGCTCTTCCTGCCCATGGGTCCTGTCCCCGTGCTTTATTTAATAAACCACCATTTTGCACCAAAGATGTCTCAAGAATTCTTTCTTGGTCATCAGCTCCGGACCTCACCCCACCGAACCTCACCTATGTTCTAGAACTTCATCATTGTAGTAGGTCCAGAGTGGCTGGGCGTCGAGAGTAGTTTTGTTTTGTTTTTTTGCACTTAAAGATGTGTCTGAGCTTAGCGGATTGCTTTAGAAAGGAAGATGAGAGAAATGGGAATACCTGTTGGAGATAGGGTCCAGAGCATGCTTTGACTGGCTTTTTAAAAATTACCTTTTTTGGCGGGGTGGTGGTGGTGGTGGATAATTTAGAACTTACAGAAAGTTGCAAAATAAAAATGATACTGAGAAAAGCTGTATACTCTTTACCCAGATGCACTTGTTAACATCTTACCCTTTGGGCCCCTCCTACCACTGCCACCTCCTCTTACTGCACTGAACCTAAAACCCCAGCAAACTTCTTTTTTTTTTAAGATTTTATTAATTTATTTGAGAGAGAGAATAAGAGAGAGAGAGAGCCAGAGAGCACGAGAGGAGAGAGGTCAGCTGGAGAAGCAGATTCCCAGCCAAGCAGGGAGCCTGATGTGGGACTCGGTCCTGGGACTCCAGGATCATGACCCGAGCCAAAGGCAGTCCTCCAGCCAACTGAGCCACCCAGGCGCCCAAACCCCAGCAAACTTACCAACTTCATAAGCTTATATTGGTACTATATTTTTATAGTTTACTATAAATTTACTGTTTATATTCCAGTGTCATCACTTGATCTGATAATGTCCTTAATAACATCATACCTCATTTAATACAGGAATTAGTCTTTAATGCCAAGTCTCTTTAGCCTCCTTTAAACTGGAACACTTTAAAAGGACTGTTTAAGTTTAAAAGGACTGTAAAGTTTAAAAAATTGTAGACTTTTTTTTTGGCCTTTTTTATAACATTGATATTTGGGACGCCTGGGTGGCTCAGTTGTTAAGCGTCTGCCTTCAGCTCAGGTTATGACACCAGGGTCCTGGGATTGAGCCCCGCATCAAGCTGCATCAGGCTCCCTGCTCCTTGGGGAGGCTGCTTCTCTCTCTCCCACTCCCTCTGCTGGGTTCCCTGTCTTGCTGTGTCTCTTTCAAATAAATCTTAAAAAAAAAAAAATAACATTGAGGGACGCCTGGGTGGCTCAGTTGGTTAAGCCGCTGCCTTCGGCTCAGGTCATGATCCCAGGGTCCTGGGATCGAGTCCCACATCGGGCTCCTTGCTCAGTGGGGAGCCTGCTTCTCTTTCTGCCTCTGCCTGCCGCTCTGCCTACTTGTGTTCTCTCTGACAAATAAATAAATAAATAAATAAATAAAAACATTGATATTTTTGAGGAAATAACCCAGCTCTCAGTGTTTGTTTTATAAGAATGGCCCTTGTTTTGTGTTTGCCTAATGCTTCTCTGTAATTAGGTTGAAGTTAAGCATTCTGAGCCAGAATGCTGTTTAGGTGACCTGTCCCTCTCCAGGTATCATGTCTGGAGGAACCTAATATCCACCTGTCTCTCATAGATGATATTAATTTTTATCACTGATCAAGATGTTACCCAGTTTCTCCATTGTATTCTGTTTATCTTTTCTTCCTTTGCAACTAAAAAGCGGTCTGTAGAGATGCACTGAAGACATTGCAAATATTTTGCTTCTCATCAAAATTTCCCCCTAGATTTGGTAACCGTGATTCTTGTCTGACCCAGTTTTTGCCAAAATGGATACAAAGCAATGATTTCTAATCCCAGTGCTTCTTCCCCCACCTTTTTTCAAAAAGATTTATTTATTTGAAAGAGAGAGGGAGAGCATGAGTGGGAGGGGTAGAGGGAGAGAGGCTCTCTCGAAGATTCTCCGCTGAGCATGCAGCCTGACTTGGGACTCTTGTCACAGGACCCTAAAATCATGACCCCAACCAAAATCAAGAGTAGGATGCTGGCTGTGCCACCCAGACACCCTGCCCAGTGCTTTTTCCAGTTAACCCTTGACTGTGGGCAAGAGACCTCCCTTCTTGATCAGTCGTTCTGTTTATTATCAGCATGACCCTTTGAATTTTATGTTTTTAATAATTTACATTCTATTAATTTAATTATTTTAGTTTTCACTTTGTCACAGACTTGGTCATTGAGTGTTTCCTTAAGCTGGCTCCTGTTTCTTTCCGACTTGTGTGGCTTTTTTTTTTTTAATCTTTTATTTTTAAAGTTTTATTTATTTAAGTAATCTGTACATCCCATGTGGGGCTTGAACTCATGACTCCAAGATTAACAGTCGCATGTACTTCTGAATGAGCCCGCCAGGTGCCCCTAAAGATCTTTTTATTTATAAATGTTAGATTTACAAAGGAGTTGACTGGATTGCTTTTTTTGTATACAAGGTCTGGAACCACATGTGAACCATGACTCTTAGAGCAAATTATTGGCAGGAGAATGTGTTTTTAACAAACTCTCGAACTTGGTGGAATTTCCGCAGGTTTTTAATTTTTTATAAAAATTTTTATGCTTTCAGAATATTCAAATATTTCTGTAATGTTCAATTAGTTGTGACTTCTTTTTTCTTTTTTTTTTCTTTTTTTTCAGTGTAACCCCCTGAGCCACCCAGGTGCCCCTCTCCTGCATTTTCTATCGAGGATATTACATCCAGTCTCACATCCACTTCTCGATGAGATCATGAAGATGATGCTTTTCACAGCATCTTTTCCTAATAACTAATTTTAAGATATATTTCAAAAGGTTCCAAAATAACTTAGTCCTCTGAGAAATTCAGGGGAAGAATGGGGGTAATGAGATCACAGTGGAGGTACTTAGCGCCTGGCTCCAAAATTCTTGTCAAAGGACTCTCCTCAGTCTACAGTTTCCAGTCTTTTCCCTTTCTCCTCTTCCTCTTCTTTTTTTTCCCTCTTTCTTTTCTTTCATCTTTTTTCCCCCCTCTCTTTCCTCTTCTGGTCTTGATATCAATGGCAAATGAATCTTCTCAGAGCATTGCTATCTTAAAGATTAAAGGAACAGACTTAATTAAAGTCAGGGTACTACCTTTCCAACTAGCTTTAATTCATGTTCCCTTGAAAGGGAGACTCAAGGCCACAAGTACCCAAAAGAGCAAAAAAATCATCCTAGCAGGAAATCCCTGCCGAACTCTGATTGCTGCTAACGTAACTTTTTTCTGTTAGAACTCTTCACTGCTGAATCAATTTCAGACCATCAACTCCTTCTTTTTACTCTTTCCATATGTGAGTCACCTTTCACATGTTAATTTTTTTGTGCAGGAAGACGGTTTATGCACAGCTTAAATGTTTTGTCACATGGTCTCTCTTCCTAATGGTTTGACCTTGGAGAAGCACCAAAATGTTGGCCTTGGCTTTCTGGAAGCTATTTATTCAAGTAATTCCATTTTTTCAAAGCTTTTGGTAGGCGTGACCTGGGAGTTCTCCAGCTATCTGTGACTCTTTCTATATCCAGGCCTGGTCTCTCGCATGCCACCCTAAAGGATTCTCTGTGCAGGCCCAGTTGCTGCCCAGCTTCCTGGGTGAGGTCCAGACTCACATCTGGATTGATCCTGATTTGGCAGAGTCTTAACCAGGCACACGCTTCACACAGTACCGAAACCTGGATGCCCAGGTCCTACTTCGCTACTGGTCTCTCTAAAAGTCCGGTCGTTTCTGTAGATTTTCCTGGTGAAAATTAAGAGTAGTGAAAAGTGAAGTCAAAGCCATTAGAAGCAAGAGTAGAGTGTCTCCAGGAAAGACACACTGAGAGAATTTGAGGGCAGCCAGATATAGCAAGAAAGCATTTTAATGTCTAGCAAGCAGGTATCAGCCAAAACTGTTTAGGGACTGGGAACAAGAAATCATGTTAGTGGGAGACAAAAAAATCAAGCCTCTTGTTTAAGAAGCAGCAGATCACTGTTGGGTGGTTCTAATATGTATTGTGCAACCCTTTTTAAAGGGTTGTATTTCCTAATAACCCTTGTTCTCTGTCATGCAGTTCATACCTTCTCTAAGTATAGAGAACAGAAGTAGTTTGCAACTAGAAGAGACCTAGAAAACTTATTTGTTCCCTTCTTTTACATGAGGAAATTAGGCTCTAGAGAGGAATATTAATATCTCAACCCTGGCATTTGATGGTTCTTTATTTGTTTACAAAATACATATACGTGTGTTACAATATTTATTATAGATGATAATTGCAGCTATGACTTTCTGGAAGCTTACCACGTGCAGACTCCATGATGAGCTCTGTGCATGAATTGTTCAATGTAATACGACTCTATGCTCTCAAGATTATCCTCATTTTATAAGTTTATAACCTTCTGAAACTCAGAGAGGTTAAGTTAGAGTGGCCCAGCTAGCTACTTAGCAGACCACAGTGGTCTGATCTCCAAACTCACCCTCTCAACCATTTGATAAACCCTTCCCTTGATTTTAATAGTGCCATGGGTCATATTAGTCATTGTGACAGGGTTGAGACCAGCGTTCACTCCCCCAGGAACTTGCGTCAATGAGTTGAAGTCCAGAGTGGATCAGTACACAGAAAGTTCTCCACTGTTGTTAGAGGTTGATGTCAGATCTGCTTCTGAGCTACCTAATGTCCAGAACAAATAGGGAATGACAATCCAGTGATCCGCGTCCATGCAATAGAAACTTCTTATCTAGAGAGACAGTTTTCCCTGATCCCTGACTTGGGATATTTCTTTCACAACATCACATGACAGAGAGGCTGGTGAGTGGCCATCGATGTTCGCAAACCGTTCAGCAAATACACTAGTGAATTTTGTAAGGCTCTTCAAGCTTAAACTTTCCTCATTGCAGGCCAGTGGTTTAACGCCAACTGTGTCTCAGCAGTTCCATGAGGGGCAAAGGAAGACCACAACCATGGGTGATACCCTATGATTTCACTTCACTGTGTGATAAATTATTGAGCATTTTATATGAATAACAACAAATAAGATTTATGGAACTTTTGCTTGTAAGTAAGTCAAGTGCTGTGAGTAAGAACTGCATGAATTTTGCCCCACTGAATCCTCACAGCTGTCAGTGTGTTTTCATCCCAAATCCATATAAAATATGTCTACGGAAAAAAACAAAGTACTTCAGAATTTTCTTTGCACTAGGTGATTAGATCCAGCTTTTTTTTCCCCTTCCTGTTTTCATATTACCTTTTGAAAACAATTAACATATTTCACTTGCATAAAGAAGGAAAGGCTTTCCAAGAACTTACTTTTAACCAAATTAAACAATGGAAAAAAATCAAAGAGATTGGCTCATCGTAACGGTGATTATGGACTGTTTGACTCAGTCATGCTCTCCAGTGTTAGTTCAATTGGAAAATAATTTGTGGAAGAGCTTAATGGCCAATTGGCTTGTATACTTTTATTTATTGCGATCTCATCTGAGTTGTTTTGAGCCCAGTAGTTGATTGTGAAATGTATTGTTTTCCCAGATTTAAATTTCATGTCCATTTTCTAGTGTTTTAAGTTCTGTAAACACCCTTTTTAGCTGTGTATATTTTCTTGTTTGGGGCTCCTACCTAAGGAACTAAAGCCCCAAAATAGAGGGTTTAGCAAGGTTTTATTTGACTTCAGATTTCAACTGATCTCTTAGTTCTTTTCTGTGATTAGAAAATGCATGCCCATTATGCTTACCTTATATTGCAACATAATCGTGGGACCATTTTGTTAGTATTGGCCATTCACCCCTAAATTAATTTATTTCATTACCCATGTAGAGGATGCTGAGTAAGTGTCACTGTAGGGTAGAAAAGAATTAGGAGACACAGACACTGACCAAACATAGGGAAGATAAAAAGGTATTGTCACTTCATTTATGGCCAGATGTCAAATAATTACTGTGGACAAGAAAACCTCTGAGAGATGAGAGGAGGGAGACAGGAGGTATGGGCCAGAGCTGGATGGGAAAGGGTGGGTAGGGTTTGCAAAATTAGAGAGGCAAAGAAGAGGACTTAGTGAAATGAATGAAAGCAGATGCCATTTGTGTGCTTGTCCACCAGCCCCTGGTGCTTTCTGTGCTTTCTGTGCTTTGCCATGCCAGTGTGGAGGCAGAGCTCTATGTCCGTATAAACGTTGGGTGTCATGTCAAATGTGGAGGCATTTGCTAACAGTACAGAAAAGGGCTATTTCCCTCCCTCTCCACAGCTAGTGATGGGAAAGGCCTAGTTAGCGCTGTCTTCTCTTTGCAGGCTGTCTGTAGCCTACCTCTGTGCACTTTCTCAGACCTTCTTCCCCCACTACCCACCCTCAGAGGCTGGGACTTCTCCCAGATCCCTGCCCAGCCACCCCCAGATTTGTATATCCAAAGCTATCAGCTGTCATACTGTTAGTAATGGGTCCTACCCTAAATGGAATCCATCCTCCTTGGGATATTTTTACCTCTTGCACCAGCAAGGAATATAGTGCCTAGCTATAAATGAATTGTGTTCAACAGAGTAAGCTAATCTGATGGAAGCTGAGTGTTAAGAAGGGGGATTGAGGATCTCTTTGCCTAGAAGGAATAGTGAAGCTTTAAATTCCAGAATAAGGTATTGGGACTTTGTACTATGAAGGGGAAGAGGAGCCTCTGATGGCTTATGAGCACAATAAAAAAAGTAACGATTCCTGTCCATGTTTGATAGAAGTAAGGTTTTATTGGTTCAGATTTCTCTATTCTGTTGTAACCTGGTTTTACTCTTTTCATTTTCCTCCCAGTGATATAGTAAAACTTGATTTCTTCCATTAAGGTAGATTGTTTTCTCTTTATTCCCTTACTTTCATTCAGGAAGCTGGAAGAAAAATGTTAGTCCTCAGAATTTATTCATCCATTTTACTGTGACAGCTCCCCATAGTTTTTGTTTGTTTCAAGTTTTTATGTAAATTCCCGTAGTTAACATACAGTGTGGGGCACTGGTGGCTCAGCCAGTTAAGCATCTGCCTTGGGCTCAGGTCATGATGCCAGGGTCCGGGGATCAAGAGCTCCATGTTGGGCTCTCTGCTCAGCGGGGAATCTGCTTCTCCCTCTCCCTCTGACTGCCACTCTGTCTGCTTGTGCCCCCTCTCTCTCAAATAAAGTCTTTAAAAAAAAATACTGTGTAATATTAATTTCAGGAGTAGAATTTAGTGATTCATCACTTACAAACAACTCCCAGTGCTCATGATAACAAGTGGTGTCCTTAATTCCTATCACCCATCTAGCCCAGCCTCCCCATCCACCTCCCCTCCATCAACCCTCATTGTGTTCTTTATAGTTAAGGGTCTGTTGTATGGTTTGTCTCTCTTTTTTTTTACGCTAAGAAACAAAACAGATGGGGGTGCCTGGGTGGCTCAGTCGGTTAAATGTCCTACTCTTGATTTTGGCTCAGGGTGGTATTGGTTCAGGTTGTGATCTCAGGGTTGTGGTATCAAGCCCGGGATGGGATTCCATGCTCAGCTGGGAGCCTGCTTAAGATTGGCTCCCTCTGCCCTCCCCACTCTTCCAGGCACATGTGCTCGCTCACACACGTGCATGCCCCCCCGCCAAAAAAGAAAGAAAACAGATGAATGTAGGGGACATCCCATCATTGTTGATGCCAGTTGTGCCTTCTGTCCTTACAATCTTTTTACGGGAACACATTTTGTCCCTTTTTCCCCTCATAGCCTCTAGAAGTCACAATCTGAATTTTATTTCTCATACTAGAGAAGGCTTGCATTATACCTTTTAAAAAGCCACTTAATCCTTTTAAAACCTCATTTTTAGGCATTTTCAAGCCCTGGAAAAAATTAATATACCACACAAAGAATGTGAATCCTCCCTTTTCTCCTAAGTATAGGACCAGACTTAGAGTCTAAATAACTTGGCATTTTTATTGTTTTCTCCTTCACTCTCCCCAGTTTTATTGCAGTTTCTAATTTAAGCTCACTATGATAGCCAGAAACTAGACGACTTCATTTTCAAGAGGATTTCTCTATGTGCACTGGCCCTGAAGCTTGGGGTCAGTGGTTTTGTGAACCACAAAAAAATATACATAATGAAACTTTCAAGCAAAAAATTTATATGGTTTTATTGGACTTTTTGAATATATCCACTCCTGTTGTAAAAGATGATTATTCTTCTAGGAAACTACTTAAAAACGAAACAAAACAAAAAAATAGGAAAGATAACATTCCTAGTCTTTCTCTGTACATGTTATATCTATATCACATATATTAAGTGGTTTGCAAAGTCAAATATATATATTTATTATAGAACATGGAAGGAGTCCATTTTGCTAAGAGTAGTTATAAAATGGAAGGGAGCGTTTTCCAATGGCATAGAAAATGCATAGATTTGCAGTCGGGAAAGATTAGTAAAAATCACTGGTCCCAGTGGTTTTAAGGTACCATCCTCAATCCCAGGTCCTGTGGGGGCCCTTCTAGGAACATTGCTGGACAGGGAATGGTGGGGAAGCCCCCTGGCTCCAACAGAAGAGCTCTGCTTTCATTTCCTCTATAGTCAGACTTTCTTGTTTTATAAAGAGCCCCACCTTTGCTACAGTTAAAAAAAAAAAAAAGGTCTGCAAACTACTGGTAGAGTCCAACTACCCAGGTGATTTCTGAACACCTTTTGTAGATAGATTAATAATAAACTCAGATAAACATATAGGTCTACGTGGTTCCTGATGTTGTCACAATACTAATGTGTAACCACAATAAAATGATTTAGGCAACTGTTATTAGTGGGAAAATGTACATAGGAGACCCAACATTGTATTTGAAATTAGAATTTTCTGAACATATTCTTTCACTCCAGGGGTGGACACAGGTAATGCATTTGTCATCTGGTATGAAATCTGATGGCAACAGAATTATTGAGTCTTTGTGAAGAGGTAATTTTTGGTTTGAATATTGTGACAGCAGGGGGAGCTAGTTGTAGAAACTGTATTTCTAGGCCACTTAAAGAGCCGCAGAATGTATAAAACTTACATTAGTGTGTTTGCATTTCAGAGCTTTAGGAATAGCAAACTATTATGCATTGGCTTTGGAAAGTGGTTGTACTACTGGAGCGTGAGAGCCAAGCTGAATGAAACTCTACCCTTTGTAGAAAAGGGGCTTGCACTTGGATATATGTTGCTGTGCAAGATTAAGACAAGTTAAGGGTGTGGGGGTGGAGGGAGCAGTGGGGATGTGTTTTTATAGCTTAATATTACTTGATGACCATTAGAACATTGGCTTCAAAAAATAAGGCATATGATCCTGTGGGAAAATAGTGTAAAAGAACTTGATTACATTATGGAATTATTTGTGTTATTAGATTGTTGTCTTTTTTTTTTTTTTTTTTAAAGATTTTACTTATTTGACACAGAGAGAGAGATCACAAGTAGGGAGAACAGCAGGCAGAGAGATAGTGGGGGAAGCAGGCTCTCTGCTGAGCAGAGAGCCCGATGCGGGGCTTGATCCCAGGACCCTGAGACCGTGACCTGAGCCAAAGGCAGAGGCCTAACCCCTGAGCCACCCAGGTGCCCCTAGATTGTTGTCCTTTTTAGGTGATAGTAAACATTCCATTGAAATCCACATTTTCTCCTAGGAAAAACTAAAGAACATTTGCTTGTTATCCCACAGGATTCTGAAATAAAGACCTAACTGCTTTGTAGTTCCAAATACCAATAAGTTTTCTGAATATGTAATTTAGAAGTTATTACTACTCATGTCTTTCTGTGTGTGTGTGTGTGTGTGTGTGTGTGAATCACATATTGAACCAAAGAATTGTCTTGGTTTGGTTTTGTGTTTTTATCATTTCCCTAAATCAAATGCAATGATAAGAGAAGAGCAAATATTATGCATGTATTTCTTTTCTCTCTGAATTTTGTTTTTCAGTGTATCATATGTATTAAGAAATTGGGGTTTCTAAAATGATGGTTTATTTTGTTGGCTAGGTGAATAGAAAGTCACCTCCTTTTGGCATTAGTTTTACAGTTATGAGATCATTTAAAACACACATTTTAACGTTTTTTGCTGAAAACTAGAAATAACATCTTCCTGTTACTTGATGTACTTATTCAACGAACGTGTATTGCATGCCTACTATGTGCCTGGTATGATGCCAGACGCTGGGAATAAAATCTTAAACCATATACAGTGCTTCCCCGGTAGATGTGTGATCAAATAACTACCATAGGACCTAATAGATTCAAGAAGAAAATCAATTGTGTTATGAACAGAGGGCTGGTGGGTCACAGAAAAGGGACTCAACTGGGAGAAATCAGGGAAGACTTCAAAGAAGAGGCAATGTACTGGTTGCCTAGGGAAGGAGAGGTAAACTTTCAATAGGAGAAAAAGGAGAAGCTCATTCCAGGCAGTGTGCCCAAAGGTATGAAAGGGTTTGTTGCCTTGGGGAAGCCTCAGGAAGTTTACTAGGGAAGCCAGAAAAGTAGACTGGGGTGAGGTGGTAAAGGGTCTCGTGGGACATGCAGAGATCAGTGATATATTATTCAGGAATTTCAACTAATCGAGATGCTATCTAATTGATGAGCTTTTGGTGTTCCTGGAAGTAAAGTTAACAGATTTGAACCTGTAGGAACGTGGCATGACTAGACTTCAATTTTATCCTCAGCAAGTGGTCTCGATACGTCCTCTGTTCTCAAAGGTGCCGAGATGAAAACAGCGCTGCATCCCTGTGTATCTTTAGCTGTGATGGGGGGAAAAGCTGCAGGCACAAATTCCATACAAAGCGCATTTACTGAGCATGTGCCAAGCACTCTGGGAAGCGCTGGGAGGTGTGCCCTGTTGCTTAGGACAGATGCAGCTGCCTTCCCGACTCCCCCCCCCCCCCCCCCCCCCCCCCCCCTTCCTGGAATGTTCTTCCTCCTCACCTTTAGCCAGTTGGTACCTTCTTGTCATGGGTCTTATCTTAAATATTCCCTCCTCTTAGAGAGTACTCTTTCCTCAGAATCTACTCTGCAGGAGGGTTCTTGTGATCCTTTTATAACTTCCTCTTTTCTCTGTCATCCACATGCCATGATTTATAATTAACGTGTACATGTGCTGGTGCACCTGAGCTATCATTCTCTCCCCTACTAGACTGGTAACTTCCTTGGGACTGGAGTGTGTGTGTGTGTGTGTGTGTGTGTGTGTGTGTGTTCTCTTTTCCCCTCTATTTCCAGAGCTCAACACTGTGTGGCACACAGTGGGTCCTAAAAAGTTGTAAAAGGAGCATTTGAACATAAAAACAGATTTTAACGTTTCTAAACCTAGTGGCACCTGGGTGGCTCAGTGGGTTAAAGCCTCTGCCTTCGGCTCGGGTCATGATTCCAGGGTCCTGGGATCAGCCAGCGTCCGGATCTCTGCGCGGTGGGGAGCCTGCTTCCCTTGCTCTCTCTCTGCCTGCCTCTCTGCCTACTTGCGATCTCTGTCTGTCAAATAAATAAATAAAATCTTTAAAAAGTTTCTAAACCTTTAACGGACAAATAAGAAAAACATGAGAAATAAAACTATTTTTAGTAAAGTGTAATTGACATTTGACTTTATATTAGTTTAAGGTGTTTAACAAAATTATTCCATATGGGTATATATCGTGAAATGCTCACCACAGTAAGTCTAGTTACCACCTGTGATCATACGGAGTTACAAAATCGTTTTTTCTTATGATGAGAACTTTGAAGATCTATTCTCTTAGTAACTTTAAAATGTGCAATACATTATTATTTATAGTCACCATTTTGTACGTTACATTCCCATGACCTATTTATTTGATAACAGGAAGTTTGTACCTCTTGATCCCTATCACCCATTTTGCCCACTCCCCTCCTTTCCCCTCTGGTAGTTACTGATCTGTTCTCTGTATCTCTCAAGTTTTGTTTTGTTTTGTTTATTCATTTGTTTTGCTTTTTTTTATGTGTGGATTCATGTTATTTTTCTCTGATTTATTTAATTTAGTACAGTACTCACCAGGTCCATCCATGTTGTGGAGAATAGCAAGATCTCATTCTTTTTTTATGGCTGAGTAGTATTCCTCTGTGTGTGTGTGTGTGTGTGTGTGTGTGTGTGTGTGTGTGTGTGTTTCACACCTTCTTTAGCCATTCACCCATTGATGGACACTTAGGTTGCTTCCATATCTTGGCTAGTATAAATAAATAGTATAAATAAATACCCTCATGCAGTGAACATGAGGGTATAGATATCTTTTCAGATTAGTGTTTTTGTTTTCTTTGGGTAAATACCAAGAAGGGGAATTACTGGGTCAGATGGTAGTTCTGTTAAATTCTTTGAGGAACTACCATACTGTTTTCCACAGTGGCTGTACCAATTTATATTCCTACCAATATTGCACAAAGTTTCCCTTAAGAAAAGTATTTTCTTTGTTATTTTTTTAAAACCATTGGAACTATTTTCAGAACGTATACAGCTCAGTATTACCTCACCAAAAGTGCAAGTTCTTAAAAATTAGCACATGGTTATTGTATGATTTGGGGCTATTTTTAAAAATAGTGATCCATTTTGTAATGGAAATTCTGAGTTACTAAAATGAACTACTCTTTTTATATTATATATTTGGGGCTCAGTTCACTAAAATGTTTAAATTCTTGGCTCTCCTCTTTAAACCTACTACAAAGATCACATTAGAATTCATTTTAATAGACATTGTAAGCACAGTATCCAACCTCATATGATCACGCTGGGCTCTTTTATTATGAGAATCACAGGAAGCAGAGCCCGAGGCTGCAGAGTAGTGGTGGGGTGTACCCAAGGCTGGGGACGATGCCAGCTCTATTGTTTATGGAATATTCTCTCCACCTTTATCTCTGGTGTGCAATTGGTATTGACTTTTGAGAAACTACTTCTTCGCCCCCATCTCCCAGTTGGAAAAAAAAACCTACCATAATGACATCTGGCTAGGAAAAAAGGAATCAAAGAACCATAAGGAAAGAAAAATTAGGACACCTTGTTTAATAAGTAGTTTGAGGCCTGTGTGTTCCATCTTTTAGAGGGAAGAGTGTTGCACTTTTTCGAGGTCACCATTCCTTTAACCCCTAGAAGAGCTCAGTGAACTGCCTATCGTTTCTGCTATTGCTAGGGTTGGGTCTATTTAGCATTTAGTAAACTGTCTTTTTCACTTTATAGAGCTTTAGGGATATGCACTGTTCATCAAAACGATGATAAAATTTGTTCATGATATGTATCACTTTTCATTTATGTTTTTGTTTTTTCTTAAAGAGGAAGATGTTCACTTTTGGCAAATTGTTTTTTCTAACTTTTAGGTATATTGCTTGAGGAGTTTTTAAGTATTGTTAGAAAAAAGAAGGAAGTTCGACTCCATTGGAATGAAATAAGACACATCTTCACAGCTTTTGACAGGCACTGTTAAGTATCTTTAAATTGTTTTGATATTTTAAAAACTGCTATTAAGAAAAGTTGCTAAGTACTCTCAGTAAATAAACTAATATACTTGGAAGATTATCTTACTGTATTCATTAGCTGCTACCTAGGTGTTGGTATGAATTTTTTTTTCCTCTATCACAGTCTTAAACTCTTGACATTTACCATGGATAAGATAATATTTACAGTTACATAATTGTACTTAGGATTTGCCTACATTATAATGGGAATAGCAAAAGGGCTGGCTACATGGGGATATAGGTCATGAGCCACCTACAAAGATGTGGGGAAACGTATGGCCTTTTCCTTTGACTCCTACTTTGACCCACAAGTGATTGAAAAGAACTCTTTTTTCTCACACTGGGTATAGCCGAGAAAAGTGGCTTTGAACCCCCTCTGCCCCATAGATCACACACAGGATGGAAAGACTTGTGGAGTCCAGGGTCAGCATCTTCGTTGCTTTGATGTTTTCATTCTAAACATTTGTATATTGTCATTCTAATACCAAGAAAGAAAAAAAAACCTGAATTTTGATGAATAAATTGTTTTGGCAATTCACATAGACTTGAAACCCAGTGGCACTCAGAGAATCAGTTAATGACCTGTGAGATCATCTGGGCCTGCACTGAAGGAGAGTGGTAGTAGATTCTTAAATTCTTCTGATGAGACAATCTCAGATTACCTTATATTTACTGCTTTTCTTCAAGTAAGAAAGTTTCACACAAATATGGTTGAGGTAACAGTTAATAGGATTTATAGAAGTAAGTGAATGTTTTATATTTTCATTTCAAATAGATCATGGGTATTTAACTTTGGAAGATTTCAAGGAAGCATTTAAGCAGGTGGCTCCCAAGTTATCAGAAAGGACTGTTCTGGACGCATTCAGGTAAGGCACCAAAATCTTTATATACACCCACCCCTCAATTTGCCATTTGCTTTTACAAGTTTCCAGTCTTATGGCAAACACTTATGGCAAAAAACTACAGGTATGTAGATTTTTCCATCTATACCCTTGATAGTGGAGTGCTTACAAACCAGGGAGATGTGTATAGATATTTGTTGGTAAGGGTGGGAGAGGAGCAAGGGGAAAAGTAGAACTTCATTGTGTGTGTGTATATATATATATATATATATATATATATATATATATATATTTTTTTTTTAGCAAGAAAAAAAATTGAAGCTTTATTAATGTTTAACATGGAGGCTGGTTCCCTTGTGTTCAGACACAGGTTACACATGGGTCTTAAGTTGTCTGAAGAGTGGAAGTTGCTTCATGGTGTCCCCTTGTTCATGTGCTTTCAGAGTTGTTGATCAATGTTACAGTTCATGCATCCCTGATAGAGTAGACATAATGGTTGTATTATGTCCTTTATTTAGACAACTCCTGACAATATGGGCAAGAGGCTTAAACGCAGTTTCTGTTAAAAAGCTGCAGAGTGAAGGTCATATAAATAGCACGAGCATGTGCTGACGTGACAAGACGGCAGAGCAGAGTCTCCTCTGAGTCTTTGTGTGAGCTCTTCCTCAGCTGTTCCCACATGTATCTGTTAGTAGTCCCTATTGCAACAAGAACCAAAAAACCCAAAATCACAAAACTCAAAAAAAGAAAGCACTGTATTTCTCCCACATGAACACAGGCCGTCTGGGGCTGACTTGATGTCAACACGGTCATGAAGGACCCAGACCTTTCCTCTTACTGTTCTGGCTGCGTCAACACCAGGTGTCTCCCTCCTGCTGCAAGGTGGCTGCTTAGATTTCAGCCATCACATCTGGATTCCAGCTAGGTCAGAGGAAAGGGAGTTGAAGAGATTCTCTTCCTCTTAGGGCTATCCATTGTTTCTACTTACATCCTAGTGACCCAGACTTAGTTTCAAGGCACTGGGTAGCTGCAACGGGGAAGAGACTGAGAAGTGTCCTCTTTGCTCTGGGTAGTCATGTGTCCTCTGAGTTTCTGATAGAGAGGAAGAAAGAGTGAGTGGATAGTAGGAACATAGATGGAGGAACATAGATGTTCCCATTTGAGATAAAAATAATTTCATGAAATCTGACTGGAAGCCATCCCTGCTCCATAGAAATTATCAGGCAGGTTATTTGAAATAAGGATTTGCTCTCACTGTCAGTAACAGTGACCTTTATGAGTTCTTTTACTGCAACATTCATAAGCAAGTTATCGAGCACGCTATTGAAGAAGAGCAAAGGAGTTAAAGCCAGACCTAGACAGAATGTTATAGGACGCTATTACTTAGTTGATCCTAGAACAGCGAGACCTTTGAAATATGGTAGCATCTTTGTATATACTTTGTGATGATGAGTAATGAGCATCAGTATATTTCTTCTTCACGGAAGGAAAGAATAGAGAATTGTTACTGCATTTTTCTTTTAACAAAAGACAAGTGTCCATTTTGGCTGACCTTTATGTGTCAAACAGTTTCAGTAGGTACAACCTCATAGTTTAAGTGTACTTTTGAAAAATACATTTAAATACAGCCCTTCCCTATTAGAAGCAGTGTTTTTTTTTTAATAGAATTTATTTATTCTTTTAAGATTCCATCCATTTATTTGAAAGACAGAGATCACAAGTAGGCAGAAAGGCAGGCAGAGAGAGGAAGGGAAGCAGTTTCCCTGCTGAGCAGAGAGCCCAATGCGGGGCTCAATCCCAGGACCCCGGGATCATGACCTGAGCCGAAGTCAGAGGCTTTAACCCACTGAGCCACCCAGGTGCCCCTAGAAGCAGTGTTTTAACAATGCATGAGAAACTACTTCTCAAAAGAAATCTATGCTTCCAGGAGAGCATTTTTGAAAATGAGTGATTGGAAGTGTGATTCTGTTTTTAAAAAATGATGTGTGACACTTATGGAAACCCTTCACATCTGCATGTTCAATAAGTTGAAAGTGGAATGTCCTAACCAACTGTAAAAAAATCTTATAAAGTTTCAGTGGTTTTAGAACCCAATTCCTAAAGCTATAAAAATTCAATAACTTTAGTAAGCTTTCAAGAGCAACTAATATCAGGAGAGACAGACATATACTAGCTGACTTTCAGTTCGCAATTACAATAAAATAATAATTTTTTTAAAAACCCTCGAAACACCCCTGAGCCTTCCCCGTATTGGAGGATAGAATTATAAATTAAGAGACTGAATGTCATGATGCCCTTTTCCCACTTAGGTCCACATATCTTCATGAAGTATCTCTGACAGCCATTAAAACCAAGTATTAAATTGCTCAATCACAAAAGATTAAATTGAGATGTTTGGAAATTATAAAGTATATTAAGTCACATTATTTTTATTAGTATTAATAATTTCTAGTGATAGCAAAAATCATTTGCCATTAATAAATAAAATAGTGTTATCTTTAATTCTTTAGAATTTCTATATTATGCCTTATAATGTATATGCTATATTAATATAGGAGCATTTGTGCATATAACCTGTAAATAAACATATGAAAGGCCCACAAATCTTATGCTTCCTAGGATTATGGGTTGAAACAGTTTGGAGACCACAGCCAAACAAGGCATTTTAGTTAATTGAACATGCCCATTTTAAACACTCATTTTTATTATTTTTAGCACCATAATCCCTAAACTAGAATTGATGATGCATAACAAGTATTAAATGTAGTTGTGAAACCAAGTAGGGAGAGAAAAATAGTTCCTCGAAGTATAGATTGAAGTAGGCCAGAAACACAGGGATGTCTGTCTTCCACACAACTCTGTTTCAGTGGTTCCAACAATTTTCAAGACTAAGGAAAAAAAATCAGATGCTAAGGCTATTAGTGATACAAAATGACATGATGTTTCTAAGGTTGGACATTCGCTCTTTGTCAGCTGGAGTAGCATTTGACTTAATTGACCATTGGGAATGGAGTTCATTTCCTAGGTCCATGGTTACCCAGGAGAAAGCTGGTATCCAAAGACACTAGAAGAAGACCACTAGAGAGGGAGAATCCTAATTAGACAGAGTCAGCTTTGGTGTGAATGACTGAAGTTTTCATTACCTTCAATTCAGTGACGGCCATATTCTTCCTAAAGAAACCAAAAAAGATCAGGAGTGGTTTCTTTCAGAAGTATTACATATCCATATTACACCTTCATTTTTTTTTTGAGCCATATCAAACAACCACAACAATAAAACCAACCGAACAAGCAAAACAACCAATTCAAAAAGACAGACTCGAGGCAGAAGACATCACAGGATCATTTTACTTGCAAGTGGATGGATCATTCATTAATGCATCCCAAGAGCTAAATGAGATATTTTTCGAAGTTTTGTGAATTGCTCCCTAACTGCTCTGGGAGTGTTCATGTTATTGATTTTATCATGAATAAAAGCTGTATAGTTTTAAAAAATATATATTGTCAGGTTTTATAATACTTACATTTCTAATGCGTGTATGTAGTATAACATTTATGATGCACAACCATAATCTCTTTCCTTTTTTATTTATCTGTTTATTTATTTGACAGAGATCACAAGTAGGCAGAGAGGAAAGCAGGCTCCCTGCTGAGCAGAGAGCCCGATGCAGGGCTTGATCACAGAACCCTGGAATCATGACCTGAGCCGAAGGCAGAGGCTTAACCTACTGAGCTACCCAGGTGCCCCGCCATAATGTCTTTCATTTTAGTTCTAAGTTATGTGGATTCAGAGCTCACTTCCAGGCCTTGTGCCATAGTTTCTGCTTAGCTGAAGTCTGTCCTCTAGTAGGGATCATGACTGCATTCCCTGGTGTCTTTCACATTTCAAACTGTTCACAGGGGCCATTGTCCTTGAATAAAAATATATAATGAATTGAACATTAACATTTTTGAGCCAGTTTTCCTTGAGAATGCTGATTATGCTTATGTTGAAAGTCCTTTTAAATTGTCTATTAGTGGGGTGCCTGGGTGGCTTAGTGGGTTAAGGCACTGCCTTCGGCTCAGGTCATGATCTCAGGATCCTGGGATCGAGCCCCACATCGGGCTCTCTGCTCAGCAGGGAGCCTGCTTCCTCCTCTCTCTCTGCCTGCCTCTCTGCCTGCTTGTGATCTCTCTCTGTCAAATAAATAAATAAAATCTTTAAAAATAAACAAATAAATAAATAAATTGTCTATTAGTTTCTATTTTATTGGCTTGTTTTGCTCACCATGTATCTTCACATACTTTCAGCAAAGTCTATTCTTTGTACTATGTCCAGTGTGGCTTTTCTTTTTGTCTTCTATGGTTTTCTTTCTCTTTTACATTTCTTTCATGAGCTATATATGCTGATGTTTAATTTCCTTTTGTTATTTTTTAAAAATTTAATTAATTTTTTTTTTAGTGTTCCAAAATTCATTGTTTATGCACCATACCCAGTGCTCCATGTAATACGTGCCCTCCACAATTTTGTGGTACTATTTTATAGTATCTTCCCTAAACCTTTCTGTATCTACTTACAACTCCTATTTTATGGAGGTGTTTTCCTTATTAGGGAAACAGTGGTTTTGAGACTTTATTTTTAATGAATGATTGCTTGGGGGCTGCTGATTATAGCCTTTTTCATATAAATTAAGGAAAACAAGTTTTCTACCAAGGAAGGGTTTTGAAGAACAAGTTAACTTTCTTAAACCAAGAGATGATATGTTACCCAAAAAACAAAGACAGAAATTGGTACTAGTTTATTTACCTCTAACAATATCCTAAAATGTTTAACACGTGGATTCAAAATTTGAGATTCCTTTCAGTATTTGAAACTTTGCTTTCTACTTAACAGTGGATAATCATGATTTGTGTACTGAAATTAGGCTATATCAGAGGTGGTATTTTGTTATTCAGAAGTTCTTAGAGAATCCTTTTTCTGAAGATCTTTTTTTTTTCCTACCCACTCCAAATGCCAGAAATTCAAGAGGTTTGAGAACTGAATAGTTTGTACAATAGAATGAATGTGAGATAATAAGCTGTTTCTAGCACTAAAAGTTTAAAAAAATAACTGTCTTCTTTAATATTATTGGTGCTTACGGAAAATTTTATAGTTTTTTTTTGTTGTTGTTGTTTTAACATTCAGAAATCTTCAGTGCCTCTAACAGGTAAGGTTAAAACTATTTAACCTGGCTCTCCAACATCTGGTTCCTTTTCACATTCATCTTTCATTAGCCCCAAATAACTGTTTCCCTTGGCGTACTGCTTGTTCTTTGAACATGTGATGTGTATTTAAACTTCATTCTGTTTCCCCTGCTGGCAGTGCCTTTCTCTACCTCCTATCTGCCCAGATTAGACCTATCTTTCAAGGTCCCGCATGATGAAATTTTCTTTTTCTTTCCATTGAACAGTATTACCTCTTTTTGCTAAAGTTTGTTAGTATTTATGGTTGTATTTTTTTTTTTCCACTTACTTGATAAACATAAAGGCAGTGTTCAGGATTGTCTTCAGAAGATGCTACAAGCTCTTTGAGTTTATGAGCTTATTCGCAACTTCCACTGTCCCCAGCATGGTGCCTCGTGCGTTGTACTTACTTAAATAATTGTTGGTTCATTGTGACTTATTCTCAATGTCCAGTGACAGTGAAATTCTCACTTTTAGGGTTTTTTTTATGGTTTAATTTACTTCTTCTAAACTAGAAAAAAGTACTTTAAAATGCAATCAGGAGTTTTATAGCCACATATGGCTTTCTCTTCCATTTTTCTCTTTTTGCATGTGGTTTTCATGAATTAATCTCTGATAGCCTCTCTTTGCTTTATTTTGGGGTCACTTGCAATTCACGATTTAGCCTCAGCTGTTATCAAGGAGCTGACTTCATGCTCTTTCCTGACTTTGCCCGCTATCAGCACCCTGTGGTATTTCTGGCAGGCCTTTTTCTCTGTGTGGCTATATTTACTTCTCCATGCCTAGGAGCTTTCTCCAGCTCATTGTAAGCACTGAGATTTGCACTTGCCCACCACCTGTCAATTGGCACAAAGCTCTGGGAAGCTTCTGCTTTCCAGCCATGAAATGAAATGTGGGTATGCCGAAGGCCCACTCCCTGACCCACTGTCTGAGGTTCTGAGTGCGCAGGCAGATTGCCAGATAACTAATGTAATGTGGAAATATTGAGGCACTGAAACGCTTTCTAATCATGACAGGAGACATTTAAAGTTATATCTGGTATTTTTGGTGTAAGAATCTCATTCCTCATATGATGTGGGGAGGGTCAAAAAACAACCTCTAACTCTCCTCTTCTGGATATTAAAAATTGGTTGACAATAAGAGTATCATGACTTGTGGATGAATATGTTTTTAATGTTAGAGTTGCAGTGGGGGTAGGGGTTTAGGGAGTGATGGATATTTTCTTGGGAGAAAGATCATATACGTCTCATGTCACAGCCATTATAGAGGAAAGGATTGTCATGAACTTGGGTAGAATGAACTAACAGACTCTTCTGTTATGCTGAATAACAGAGCCAAGGGGCCTAAAGGAAAGTGATTTAAAATAGATCGAGCCCGGTGTTGGGCTCCATGCTCAGTCTGGTCGGGATTCTCTCTCCTTCTCCCTCTGCCCCTCCCCACTCTTCTCTCTCTTTCTCTCTCCCAAATAAATAAATAGAACGTGTGTGTGTGTGTGTGTGTGTGTGTGTCTTTAAAGATAGCATTTATTTTTCAATTCATTCTCATCTCTTTTGAAGTAATATTCCTCACTATGTTCTTTAGCTTTCTATAACTCCTTTCTGCTGGTAGCACACTTGTTGCACATCATTTTCTTGGACAAGAAAAGATTTCCCAGTCATTTGTGCATCAGAATGGTTCTCTTATAGATGTAGTCATGTGACCTCAGTAAGAGCACAGCTATTATAGTGAGTACGTACTGTGATGAATATGATTATTGATCCAGAATTATCTACATGCTTCTGTCTATAGAAAAGTATTTTTTTAAAAAAGCCTAGAAATCATATCACATTCTTTGTAATCATACACAGAGAGCTGTTACAAGCTATAGTTGGTTGTGTAAGTATAAGGGCCAAAGGAATAGACTTCTTAAATTTTCAGTTTTTATTTTATAAATTTTTGTATCTTCTTGGCAGTGGTAATGCCTTAGTTTTTCTTTCATTTTTTTGTTTCAAAATTGTATTATCAGAGATTTCCTTTTCTGATTATCCTCTTGCCTGTGGTTCCTGAATGGGCAGTATCAGTGTGTAAGCTGTTCAAGCTAACCTCAGAATTTCATTTCTTTGGGGATTTCACATATATTGAATAAAACTGTACTTTAAAAATCCAGCTATAGAAATGTATTCTAATCATTTTAAGAAAATGCCAGTTTTTCAGAGGGCTTTTAATTGATTTTGTACTGTGGACAAAAAGTATATCCTTGCATTTGAAGATTATCTTTTTACCAGTATAAACTTAAAGTTGGTGACCTAGGAGTTGAAGCTCAGCTACTGGACAGGAAGCAAGCGGAAAAGAGTGCTGACCTCTTTCTGTAAATTTTCAAATAGAATTTGTTATTTTGGTTTCTTCGATTCCGCTCCCTTAGTTTATATTATCGAGGATATATTATTTGATCGGAAAGAACATTTAATCTATTTTACATTTAGGATGCCCAGATTTTGTAGTCCTGTTTTACATAAAACCCACCCAGATGCAAATTCTATTCACCTTTAAGGCCTAGTTGTTGAGACGGTTCTTATCCTGACAGCCAGCCCTACCCAACACCCTACTCACCGCCTTGCAACCCTCAGAAGAAAATTGTCTTCACCTTCTGCTTTAAACTCCTAATCTGTCATAAATATCTTCTTTATACTTATTCATAGTTATTTGTGTACATAAAATCCAGTATGAGAGCGTGAGCAGGCACAGCAAAGTGTTCGACATCACGCTCACGACAGCACAGCGCAATTTCGTATGTGTTGAATAGATGACTCCATTTTATGTAAATGAATGGCTTTGTAGCCAAGGGGCTTTCTATTCTGTACACGTTGTCCTCTCTAAATGCTGCCCGGGAGCCCTGTGCAGGTCATGTGGAGCGGTAAGCCCCAGGGCTGGGAAGCAGGAGACCTGAGTTCCAGTTCCAGCTCTGCCACTTACCTGTCTTCCCACAAATCACTGAGCCTCTGTGACCTGCACTTTCCTCATCTCCGAAATGAGGCTGTTGTGTTATATGATCTGGCAGGCTTCTTCTCATTCCAGAACTTGCTGGTAGGGTTATCTATCATGGAGAGTGCCATGGCGGTCTTCTTTATTTTCTCTGTGTATCACAGATATTATTCAGAATCCACCACCGCATGAATACAGATGTGGTCTGTCAGTGTGACAAAGACTGCTCTCAAGAGGAAATTACTGGCTTTGACAGCTATCCAACCCTGGGTTTAGTTTTTGAGATGTCACTATAACAAGTGTTATGGCCAGCGTATCCAATTCCTCATCTACATATACGGTTGAATACGCTGTTCTTCCTGTAATAGCATGAGGGCTATTTTTCTTTTAATCCAACTGTCACATAAGATACTGCTGCCACGGTTTCTTTCTTATGACCAAATGTTGCTAACCCTTTCAGTCATCCCTGAAGTTATTAATAGCCACACATCATGAATGTATTCATGCCATTTTCCTTTATAGAAAAAGGAATCGATTTCTTATGTTTTTCTTTTGTCATAGATAGCTAACTCCTGGGGAAAATAATCTTGATAATATTATGTGTTGTGTTAATAAAACAAGAAAAGCTTGTACTTAATAAAATGAATTTGGATTTTATATGAGATATTTAAATTAACATTATTTTAAGGTGTGGAAAAAAATAGGCTCAGAATTAGGAGTTACACTTAGGAGTTTTAGTAGTCTTCCTTACATATATCTTAAAAATCAGAAACAAAAAATTTCCAGTACTGTGTTTTTATCTCAGTGACATAATGACTCATAATGAGTTTGCCAGCTCATGTCTAGCCATCTTGTCTACCAATCTCCTACCCAGTCATTCTCCATCAGGCTATCTTGAATACATACACACTTGCCATTTAAAGAGTATTCCAATGACCAATAGCATCAGCACCAGGGAGCTTATCGGTGATGCCTAATCTCAGGCCCCCCTCCAAACATAGAGTCAATTGTGTTCACTAATATCCCTGGATGGTAAATATGCACATTTAAGTTTGAAAATCCTTGGCCTGCTTTTCCGGTTACATTTTGGATGAGGGAAATTAGCATTACTTTGTTTGTTTGTTTGTTTGTTTAAGCATTACTGTTTAGTTGTCCTTCTTGACTTCAGTAGTTTTTCATTGCCTACCAGATGGCCCCTAGGTTCCTTGGTCTGACACGCAAGGCCCCTACACACAGAGAAACCTCGTGTACCTTTTTAGCATGTCTCTCAGCATTTCCCAAGTCAGAAATTCTACTCCACCATTCAGATCTGCCTGCCATATACTGATCCTGTCATTTCTAGCATTTTCACTCATGCCAGGTTCATTGCCCTCTCTTCTCTGACTACCCCATCCACATATCTAAATGGCATCCATTCCTTAGAGCTTAGCTGAACTCTCCTAGGTAGCCTGCCCTGATCACTAGCCCAGAAAATTTCTTTCCTCTTCCTTAGAACTCCTATAGCATTTGCCACATTAAGGCGTCTAATAATAGTAAACACCATAACGCTGGCAACTAACATTAACTGAGTATTTACTGTGTGCCAGGCACTGTGTTGAATGAATCCTTATAGGATCCGCATGGGTTAGGCCCTGTCTATCCCCATTTTATAGAGGAGGAAAAAGTTTGGAGAGGTCACAGAATTTGCTGAAGGTCTCTTGCTGGTGAGTAATGGATCCAAGACTCAAACTCAGGCAGGTCGACTACTGAGCTTGTGCTTTTAATCAAGGTTCAAGTTGCTTCTCACTTCTTTTTAGCAGGATAAGCATCCCCAGGGCGGGAACCATGGCTTTATTCCCCACAATACCCGAACATAAACATGACAAAGCAAGGCATTTTCGCTCCGCCCAGAAATGTTCTTGATAAACCAGTTGCATAATTAAATAATTTGCCTCTGTTCATATAAATTGGTTTGGTTTCGATTGTTAAACTTGAGATTTCATTTGGTTATCTGTATATAAAAAAGGAACTGTTTACAAAAATATGCAAAAGGAAGCTGATGTAGCGTTCTATCACCCGAAACTATAGCAGGCATCCCGGTTCAGGTTGTTTTGATAAGAACCCATGTGTTACGCATCTTGTCTTTGGAATTACATCATAATAGTAAAGTATTTCCCCCAATACCATGAAAGCGAAAAATAATTTTAAAATGAGAAATGGGGTTTGGTAGTTGGGCCTGCTCCTTGTCAATCTGTGTCCTAGAACGAGCCATTTGCCACCTTTCTGCAATGCGTCTACCT
Organism: Enhydra lutris kenyoni; assembly: GCF_002288905.1. Classification (NCBI taxonomy): domain Eukaryota; kingdom Metazoa; phylum Chordata; class Mammalia; order Carnivora; family Mustelidae; genus Enhydra; species Enhydra lutris. The sequence continues at coordinate 5,692,676 of NW_019154104.1, forward strand.
CCTCCCCAGAACCCACATACAAAAATGTCTCTCTCCCATCAAGTGTAATGTCTGAGAGATTCATGAACTCTGGGTCCATTTTCTTGGATCCCATTGTTTAGATCCCCTGTGGCTTGCTTTGATCTTCCGACTGCCTATCTCAGAATGGGACTACGTTCTCTGTTGAGACAGAGACTGCTATGTCTACTTGGCCAAAGTGTCTGGACTATCTGAATCCATCTTCTGTACATTTCCCCAGCCCTGGTCCTGTGTAATTCCAGAATGTTTTCCTTTCTTTGCTCAGGTTTGGGATAGCTGTCACTCAAGTCATGTCATACCCTCTTTGGCATCCAGGAGAACTTTGTCTCCTCTATCTTTGATTTCCTATTTCAGGGATAGCAAATTGTTGGCACGAGTGCCATCCGCATCTCCTCCTGTACCCATGGCCTGCATGCCTCTGAAGGGCCTCGGAATTCTCGGCCTCACACCCCAAGTCAGGTCATTAGCATTGTCACACATGATCAGATTGACTTGCTCTCTGTCATCGTTGTACCAAACCTTTCCATCTGCTCTGCCCTGCAGGTAAGCTTGCCTTCTGCTTCATGGAGATGGTCATGGCCTCTGCCTGGGTTTTCTTTCCTGCCTCCTCTTCACCCTCAAAGTTCTCAATTTTCTTTCAATTCTAGTTGTAAGGAATAGGATCTCTCTCTCTCTCTCTTTTTTTCCTAATTCCTCTCCTTTATTCCGATCTCATTCCCTCCCTGTTTTCTAATGTAAGACCTTCCTCCATCAGCCATTTCCTCTCCTTTTATAACTTCCAGACTGTCTACAGACATACTCTAATCTCCCAGCCTAGAAAGCTGCTCCCTTGACCTAAGTCCCTCCAGGTAGCTTGCCCTCCTTTTCTCAGGTTTCATTCTTGTCATCTTCTCTGGGTGTTGAGCACCCTGCCAAGGAACCCTGTCCTTGATGCTCACTCCCTCCCCCCCTCCCCCCAGCTTTCCTGGCATTGTATCATTCCAGTGCCAGCGATGGCAGCTTCCATTCATTAAGCACCTGCTAGCATAATCTTACCGAATCTGTGCAGTGATGCTACACATCAGCTATTATTTATACCCATTGTACAGGTAAAGCTGAGCTCTGTTATCCCTAATTTCAAGTGACAGTGGACCTAATTCTCAATTATTTTAACCTTTGGTTAAAGAAAAAAACTGACATAGGAAACTGACAAACAATAAAAATATTTTATTTGATGACAGTCACACTGCTGGTACTTGTTAATGGTCATGTGTCTTTTTTATACTTCAAAATCTTGTCTTTTGATTTAAGAATACCACTGCTTAATAATGGTAGAGTAGACTGAATTTACAGTTAAAATAAAATGCCTGAACACATTTAGCATTAAGTATCATTCCACCTGTGTGGAAACAAAAATAAAAGTTACAAAATGCATTTCTCAACCCAAGCCAATATTATTGTTAAGGTTTCTTGAAATCCATTCATGACTTCAAATAAAAATCTTCTCTGCCTTGGAGACGGCATATCCAAGGCTCAACCCAAGGAGAGGTGAGGGCAGTAGAAGAGGCACACTCTTCCCTTTTTGCAGAAACCTACCTGTGTTTGATGGAGAGAGTGTTCAATGACTATATGAATGAATGAATGAATGAATGAATGAATGAGAAAACAAAGGAATAGAATAAAGTTTGTTAAAGTTTGCATCTTCAAATTATGTGTTAAATTGGGTGGAGCATCTGCTTGTCCTTAATTTTATCTGGAACTATCACAGATTATCTTCCTTATGGGGCTTTCATTTGCAGATTTAGATGCAGAGGGCTTAAAAAATATGAACTTGACCACATAGTTGTATAGAGATTTTAAACTGCTGTCAGAAAATTATTACAGTAGTTTTAAACTCTATCAGAAAGCTTTTAATGGAACTCTGCCATCAGAGTCCAATTCATTTAATTGAATGGAACCTTCTTCTTTCTCTCTTGTACATTGCCTCATAGAGTAGTAGAAAAGTTTCTGCAGTGACCAAATTTGCTATAATGTTGGTGCCATTCATTCTGTCGGTTACAAGTTGGTCATGACAATAAGTTGGCTGGATGTTCTTTTCATGGACAACTTATATTCACAAGTTGGTTGTTTGGGGGAAATCGTCAGACTTAGTTCTTCAGGGTTATTTCTTTTCACTGATTCATTGTACAGAGATCAGATTTGAACCCTCAGGGCTCACTTATGCTATATGTATAGTTACCCATTGCTAGATGGGGTTCAGTTAAACAGGAAGGAAAGATAAATGGTGGAATATATTTACTTGTCAGATGGCAGCATTCATCTTGAGGTCAGGAATCTTGGTGGAAAACTCCAAAGTTCTTAAAGTGCAATTACCTCCTCAATCATTTTTATTCCCAATTAATGTTTGATATAAACACTATAGGCTAGTGTAGTATTCAGTCCCATTTAGTTTCCTCTCTATTTTATTTTCTAATTTTCATTGTAGTTCTTAGTCTTTGTTTTTTGAGGGCGAGCTTATGGTATAATCAAATTAGTTTTAGTGGGTAGATTTAGTTTTCTCTAATGATTTACTAACCAAAATATACGTTCTTCTTATGTGAACAAGTCAAAGTGGATTACTATTTATTTGACTGACAAGGAAACGCATTTCTAATTTTATTTAGTAGCTGAAGTAAATTCCTTTACCACAAATTAAATATGAAATAAATGTATGATCCTCTCTTAATGAACAAAGCGGGTTGAGAGCCAAATGAACTTGTAGTAGATCTCTTTAACCAGTTGGTGGTGCTAAACACTCTGATAAGAAACTAATTGGAAAGAGGCAGTTAAGCTGGAGCCTTCCTTAATAAATGTTATTTTATTAGGTCTTGAAAAATTAGTATAGAAAAATATATGCCCAAATTATTACATCTTCTCAGTTTAAGAACCAAACCAAATCCCTTTGCTAGGCAGCAGACTACATTGCTAGTAAACTCCTATAAAGATGTCATTGGCTCTCATAGTGTTCACATATTGGAAATTACATGGTTGTGTGACATCTTGCTCCATCGTGGAAGTGGCCTTTAGCCTGTCATCTGGGGAATTGAAGTATGGGTGGTAATGTATGCTGGAGTGATAGACCTGGTTCTATTTAGGATCTGAGTTTAGAATTAAGAAATACTGATTACTACTATTCTTTTTTTAAGATTTTATTTATTTAAGAGAGGGAGTGTGTGTGAGCGGGGGGGGGGGGAGAAGCAGAAGGAGAGGGACAAGCAGACTCTGCACTGAGCGTGGAGCCTGATATGGGACTCGATCCTAGGACCCTGAGATCATGACCTAAGCCGAAACCAAGAGTCAGATGCTTAACCAGCTAAGCCACTGATTGGCGCCCCCTATTACTACTATTTTTTACTGCCAGTGTGCTTTTTTAGGGCTAGGGTTGTTTAACTCTTTTTAACCCCTTGTTTTTTTAGTGCCAAAGAAGTCCAGTGGAGCAATCATCTGTTGTCCGAATGTGTCCTGAGATGCAGTCAGAAGCATAGGGAGGCCTTGGGATCAGGGAGAGCAGGTTTTGATTTTTGCTACACACTTCCTAACCATCACCCTGTAGTCACTTACATAAATTCTTTACAGCTCAGCTTTCCCAACTTATAAAACAGGGATAATAACCTCTTTTCTGCAGAGTTGGCATAAGCATTAAATGAGATAATGAGTGCTCCTTGGGTGTAATTTCCCTGCTCTACCCCTCATTGGCAGCTGAGGCTAGGACTCAGTCCTTTGGAGGCCCTGCCCAACCCCCGGGCTTAGCCAGGCCTGAGGACCAGAGGTCCTCTTTGTGTCTGATAATGCCTCATGCTCCACTAATGAAAAGATATTTCTAGGTTGTGAAGTTCCACAGGGATTTTGTAGACTCCTAGACTCACGGAAGAGAGATTCGGATAGTTTACCTGGCTTTCAAATATTTGCCTCTCTATCCTGGTGATATTTGTCTGTTGGTCAAAATCGGCCTAAACATTGAAGACTAGGGAAGGCAATACAAGATTGCTAAAAGGTGTAGCAAAGGTGTTCCTCGCAGCTGGTTTTCCACTCATTTATTTGTTTCACAAACTCTCACCGAGCATTACTGTTCCAGCGATGAACCCCAGAAGAGCCTCCAACCTTTGCTGAGCGCTGCAGACTCCAAGCAGTGGAATGCTCCCCGCTTGGCAGGAACTGATAGGCAGCCCTCATCTATGCAACAGGAAGATTATGTAAATTTAAGTATTCTTTATAATGTTATAGAAATCAGGTATAAGATTGTACATTTTTTAAAACTCTGATAATGAAATTTGTTTCATTTTCCACAGCATATTCTGTATTTAGAAGATTGACACATGTTGGCAGAGGCTTCACTGTGATGATAAAATCATAAAACAGTATTAATTCATAGTGTGGCTATATAAAAGATGTATTTTTTAGAAATGGCACAGCTAACATGGTTGGTTAGATCTCACTGATTTGGATTTTTGAGATTTAGAGATTACAGAATTGTGGCCTCAGATGGTGGTAGAGATGTCAGAAATCATGTCCACTGTCTCTCTCCTAGCTAAGAAAATGGAGGTCAATGAACTTAATAGCTTCCCCAAGGTTACACAGACCTGGATCAAAACTCAGGTCTCCTGACTCCCAATTCAACACCAGCGTATTATTTTTCTGCCCTAACTTCTAAAATGAGGAGCCATTTTCAGTGTAAATAAAAACAAGTGTGTGTCTGTTCAGCCTCCCTAAACTTTCATACTAAACCCAGAGCATTATTTCTGCCCAATTATCAGAGTGAAACTTTGTATCCAAGACCATTGATGAAGATGCTCCCACAAAAGGTTTGGAGCAGAGCTAAGGAGAGGGACAGGGAGGCACGCAGCTCGCGGTTCTTAGAGCACACGAGTGCCTATGTCTGTTACCCCTACTGAAGCAGGCAGGGTTTTCATCTCCTCCCCCCAACCCCACTTCCCCTGCCTGCCTCTCCTGCCCTCTCCTCTCTTCCTAGATGAATGACATCCTATGCCACAGGTGTATTAGTAATTTCTGAGTTTGTTCCCCACTAAAAATGACCTCATTGTCTTGTGCTTCTTTTCCATACTTATACAGTAACAGGAAAATAAACCAGCTCTGAGTACAGCCCACAGCAGAAATCTTGTGCTCTTTATGCAAGTTTGATTTATAGACGTGTACTGCAGAGCGGAGTGACTATGAAACATTCATCTTCCCATTGCTAGTTGCCATGGAGATCAAGTACACAGAGCAGTGTCATTCCAGTCCTGGTGATGCCTGCAGTAGTTTATCCCTTTGTTGTTCTTGTTTCTTAAGCAACTGCCTCGCATTCTTTCATCATTACAATTAATCATGCACACAAGTTTTTATCTTTCATCTTCAAATAGAAAGTACTAAAAATGTCTGACAAAAATAGGGAGAATTTAAATATTCTTGTGGCTTTAAATACGCATTTGCGATTTTCCCCCTCAGTCCCGTTGGAAAATAGGTCATGTAGAAAAAAAAAGCACATATTAATGTACAGAAATTTCAATCAAGAAAGCAATAGAGTAATCTGAGCAAAAAAGCAATGCTTACGCTCAGGAAATCTTAAGGAGCTTCAGACTCTCAGGCCTCCCAATGCTTGGAACTAAATAAGTCCGCATTTTAGATAATGCGAACCAAAAACTGCTCCTGAGCTATATATGATCAACTCTCCTTTTGTTTTGTTTGTTAGTCTCCTTAGAGATTTGAACAACCTGAATATTTGCTGGATAGATTACAGTGGATTTTAGGGTACGGGGGCTTCTTTCTTTAAAGATTAATAAAGTTCGAGTTTTTTGTTTGTTTGTTTGTTTTTTTACAGAGTAAGGAAAAGGAATTCTGTTTAATCTTCCTTATTTTTTGCCTCAGTTTCACCTTACATGATTCATAGTACATACCATGCCAACAATTAATAAGTGTTTGCTGATTATCTGCCTTCTTTTATTGCATTTCTGGCCAAGTCTGTTGGTTAAGAAAGCATGTTTGGGATAACCGCTCCTTTGCTTATTGGCTGGGAGACCTTTGAGAAATGTCTTAGTTTAGCTTGGTTCCTTTATCTGTAAAGTGAGCAGCTGTAAAATTAGGATAATAAGGGGTTGTGAAGAGGGTTCATTCATGCAAAGCGCCTAGCTGTATGCCTGGCCTAATATGAATGCTCAGGCAGGGGGCCTGCGGTAGTGGTGGTCATGGTTGTTACTCCTAGGATGACTGCTCTTACGACTAGGACTACGCCAGGCCAGAGCTGAGCTCTAACCCAGGGAGTGAGGCTTCCTTGATCTACCTTGATTTCAGCCTCAATGCCCAGGACTCTGTCTTTAGGGTCCAAGGTGACAGGTGATGGCCAGTGCTTTCACCTGGGCTGCATGGACTCACTTCATCTCAACACTTAGGATCCTAGGATTTTGGCCAAAAAGTATTGACAGTGGCACTTTTCTCTACAGATGGAGAAGAGAAGGCCATCCTCAAAGTTGCAAATTTCTATGACCTGAATTGTTTCTGGCAAAGGGCTGTGTTGGGGTGCATGGGAGGGAGTGGGCTGCTCGCTTCTGTCTTGCTAGGGAGAGTTCCAGCATTTGTCTACAGAGGCCGAAATATGATCTGATCTGCACCTCTCCACCCCAGTGCTCCCGTGTTGCTCTGCGGTGGCTGCAACCCTCCTTCAGCCCTTCTGGAATTGAAGTTTTCCGAACTGGTGGCAGACGCATTCTTTGTGGAAATTCACTCTCCTTGGCAGTCCTCCAGGGCACACGGCAATGCCTGTTTATTGGATTTAGCTTTTGTTTGGTTAGCCTTGTATTTGGTCTGTTTTGCTTTGTGCAGTTCTTTTTCTCTTCAAATTTTCGTGTTTCGGTTCCTTGGACCTCATTTCTCTTTAGTTTGCTAGCTGGCTTTGTAACATTGCTAAAAGTTGTTTGCTTGAAGCAATCACAAAATGAGTAGCCTCAGATTAATTTATCTTTTCTCCCCGAAACCGGATCCGTAGTACGTGAAGTAGGCGCACTTTCATTAATGATTAAAGCAAAGTAGCCTATATGGTTTCCCCTTTGCCACATTCTAATACTATGCCAAAGTGTCCCCAGCTCTCCTTGCTTACCTCGTGGTTGCTTCCTATCCCCTGCTTGGTAGGCTCATGTCAATTCTAAAGAAGAGAGCGTAGTTTAACTTTTCCAAATCCTTGTGTTCTCCCTTCCCAGGTGCTCTTCCTGCTTCTCCCCACCAGCTAAAAACTCTAAAAGACTCTTATGCCTTCTAAGTGAAGCTGTCAACATTCAAAGTGACATGGGTACTCAGTAGACACCTATATTTTTGTGACCGCAGTGGGCACAGGTGTGTATAGCTTTCAAATCAGGGACTGAAATTGAGACCCTCTGTGGATTCTTGGTAACAATTCCAAATCCTCCCTAGGTGCCCGATTGTATGTGCGGTCCTCACCTTATACTTAACGTGCAGTGGGCACGCCGGTCTTCTCCTTACCCCCAATCACTTTAGGAGGTGTCTCTGCCCTGTGTGCTTTTGTCCTCAGGCTTGTATCTTTTTCTGTTTTGGAAATAAATATGAGTTAGCATCTTGTGCATTGCAGACACTGGGAATATGTGAAAGTAAATGAGACAAACACTGCCCTGCCCTCCAGGAGCTTATAGTCCAGTTGGGGAGATGGATAGTTAGTATCCAAGATGGTTAATCCTGAAAGATGACTGCAAAGCATTGCGGGAATACAGGATGCTTAACGAAGGCTTGGGGAGCGGGCATGAGGCTGACTTCAGAGAAAGTGATAGCCAGTATGACACCTAAAGGATAGAAATAGGCAGGCAAAGAAAGAGTGTATGTCTCACGCAGAGTGCTTCTGGAGAAGTCGGAGTCCATTGCTTTGCCCACCAGCTTGGATCCCCTAGGACTCGGAGGCCAGCTTGGATCTAACCTGAGCACCTTTGACTCCTGAAACCCATTGCAGTTCACACACTTGGCCCTTCCTGCCCAGCTGGACCAGATCGGACTTAACCTGAGAGAATTCCTCTGGCCTCCTGTTCCACTAGAAGCTGAGTATCTCAGATATTCTACACTGATTCCCATTGCACTGCCATTTAGGACAATAAGTATAGGAAGAGGAATTGAAATTAAATGGATTGCACTAGCCAGTTGACTTTGAGAAAGTAACTCAACTTCTCTGTGCCTAGTCACCTCATCTGTAAAATACGGAGACTAGAGAACCTACATCACAGAGTTGTTTGGGGGATTACATGAGGGAATACACAGGAGAACACGATGCCTGGCCCCTGGTAGACACTCACTGTATTAATGTTTTAATGACATTATCTAGATTATCCTAGAGAGAGAGACAGGAAAACATAAGAGGTTTTGACTTCGGGAATAATTTTCCATGGCCAAATGGGTATTAATCTTGAACGGTCCACTCCTCCTCTCCAGTGTGGATAATGGAGAGATGACAGTAACACAACACCCCGGCAGTCAGAGGTACTGACCGAGTTAGCTTTGTTTCACGTCTGAGATTTTATTCTGTGTTGATTTTGTTCCACAAATTCTCTAAGTTTTCATGAAATTAAATGATCTTTGCATTTCACAAAGTGTGCTTTAATCCGAAAGACAATCATGATGTTTGCCTCAACTTTATAGTTTGGGCCTCCCAGGACCAGTCTTTCCTCCCTCGTGACAGTGATAATAACAGTTGATCAGGCAGTAGATGACAACTCTCTCTATTGATTTATTCCACAGATGCTAGCTGAGCACGTGCCACGTGCCAGGCAATAAGAAGGGTACCTTCAGGGCTACAAGAGCAAATCAGGCAGGGACAGTCCATGAAATACTGACTGTAAGATAAGGCAGAAAATACCTACTATAGAAGCATAAAGAGGTGAGGGGATTTGATTCCAGCCAGGACGATCCAGGAGTTTAACAACTGAGTTACAATTTGAAAAACTCCAGGAGGAAAGGCATCTGGAGAGAGAGAAGGCACAGACCAGGAGTGGATGAAGGAGAAGAGTAGGGGATGGAGGAAGAATAGGGCGTCAGTGGCCAGGAGGGACTGGTAACAACAGTGACCGTACATCCTGTGCTAACAGCCTGCCAAGCCCTCTTCCAAATGCTTTGCTCGTCTTGAATTCCTTTGATCCTCACAACAGCCCTGTGAAGAGGCTAGTGTTATTGCCCCCATTTTACAGATGAGGAAGCTAAAGGCCAGAGCAGCTCAGTGACTTGGCAAAGATCACATGAGCTGATAGAAATGGGCTTTGCCCCAGACAGTCTGACCCCAGGTTGGAAGCACAAAATAAGCACATCCATCATGAGAAGAAGAACCTTTATCTTTCTCTTTTATATCTCTCCTCATGTGCACCCTTGAAAGGGATTTTGAATCGCTTTATCAATCAGGTCTACTACAGTTTACAGATTCTGAAGGAATCATTTTATTTAAGGCCCTTTTCCAGTTCAATTTCAATAGAATAAAGATCTGGACAGCATATAAATTTTCATGGTCAAAAATAGAGCTATATAATCTATGGCTATAACCCTTTTCATAGACCTAAGGCTGTGGATATATGAAAACACTTCAGCTGAATTGTACACCCTTTTTATAAAATTCCCTGATTTCTGACAATTTGGTCATAAAACCTTTTGATAAAAATATCAAAAACCTCATACTGCCAAACTGTAAAATGTGACCGTGTTAATGGCCAAAAAAAAAAAAAAAATCTGTATTTTAGATGGTCATGACTGCTTAAATCTCATAATGGGAAACATTTATGGCTTAAATAATTGAAGTCCACATTTCTCAACCTTTTGTTAGACCTTCAGACAAATCACAAAATTGAGTGGCTGGATTTTCTCCATTACTCTGTCCTCTCCATGCTGGGGTGGTGGGATATACATGGGGCTGTCAGTCAGTGGTTTGGCCTCAGCTCCCATATTATGGGAAACTGATTCAGGCACATTTGTTAACCTCCCTAGATCTCAGTTTCCTCTCCTTCTGGCTTTAAATACCTTGATTCTCTGTTTCCATACCTTTGTTTACTTACTCTTTAAAGAAAACTATGAGGAATAGTATAGTGTCTAATGGCAAGAAATGAAGAAAAATAATTCACTTATCATTGTTCTCAAACATCATCAATTTCAGCATTATTTAACAAATCTTTTTTTAAAATTGTTTTTTAATTGAGGTATAACTTGACATATGACCTATCAGTTTCAGATACACAACGTAATTAAATATTTAGATATACGGCAAAATGATTTCCTTTTCTCTGTATGAATTTTGGAGAATAGTAGAAATCTGTCTCTCACAACAGGATCTATCCTATCATAACTGTTTTTCAGACAGCAGTTTCAACAAACTAGATTCTAAGTATCAAAATTTCATTTTAATGAAGCAGATTCCTCTTAGGCACCCCAAGAAACCAATTTTCATTTTTGTGGAAATACATACACTAGTAAGCTTGAAACGCCTCAGCTCAAAAGATCTAAGACATGTACTCTAATGCTTTAGTGTTATATATAAACATGAACAGGATTCTAAGGTGTGTGTCTACTCCCACTAGAAAATCAGATTAATAAAAAGTCTAATCACATAAAGGAATATAAAACTATTTATTGACCACTGTTTACCAGTATTTACAATAAAGTAAATAATATACAGTTGGATAACATTCTGACTACAAAGTTACTGTTTTTCCTGGTTTGTGCTGAACCAGTAACTCAAATACTGAAAAGACTGAGCCTACATGTCAGGAATGAACTGGGGTAAACAAAAAACATGCAGGTGAAGAATTTGGAGTATAGAAGCCTGTCCACCCATTTACTCCAGCAGGTGCTAAACTGCCAACATCTCTAACCATCTGATTATGATTAGTTTCCATGAAGGAAGTTGTAGACAATCCATGAATCATGACCTTTTAGTCAATACAGCACAGAGAATTTCAACTTCTTAAAAAGGAATGGTTCACTAGAAGGAACCTTTAAATGTCCATTTAACTAAAGTATTGCTTACCTAAGTAAAACACACAAGGACTTATCTAGTTTTGTCATTTGGGTGGGGAGGTTGGTGGTGGTGATAAAATTTTCCTTTCAGGGATCTTGCAAATAAACTTGCGTTTATATGGCTATAAAGAAGGATATGGATTCTGATATGGCTGTTTTTAAATTGTCCAATTTAAATTGTTTACATTATATTTAAATTGTCCAATTAATTACAAAATTTGAAAGGTTAAGGCCTCGGGAAAAACTTCAGCTTAAGTGATTTATTTCTTAAAATGCTGAAAATGATAGAATCCCGGAAACATGGGCTTATCCATGGTTATAAAATGCTGTTTTTGTTTTGGTGAATGTTAAAAACAAAAACCACTTATGTATGTATTTTAAGTATACACACAAAAAAACCCCTAAATAAACAAAAAACCCAGAATGGTCCTTAGGCATATAGGAGTTAAACACAAATTCTGACTGACTGAGTAAAGACTATGAAGATTTCCCCCAACATTTAGAAAAGGTTCTCTAATGCAAGGGGATAATATATCATGGTCTCAAATATTCTTTTCTGATAAAGGAAGCAACTACAGAAAGCTTTTATTTGCTTAAAGTAACCAGTGCTATAGATGCAAAACCCCAACAACTCCCCCAATTCTACTTCAAAACAAACATCAAACTTGATTTTCATTAGAATGTTATTTCTTCACACTAATAAATCAAAAAACAAAGACCCAGATTTTATATAAATATATATATATATATATTTATATAAAATCTGGGTCTTTGTTTTTATATATATATATATATAAAATCTGGGTCTTTGTTTTTATATATATATATATATATATATAAAGCAATACAAACAATTATTGAGCTTCATCTTCTGGACAAGAATGCCAAGTTAGTCTCTCTTCATAAAAAGCAGTTACAATTTGAGGACACTTCATGTTTGCCTCTTTTGCCAGCACCAAGTCTGCCTCATCTGAATCTTTCCATTTCATGAGAAACATTAATTCTCCACTGCTGTCTGTGGCACCAATTATTTGTTCAGGATCAAGACCTCTGGCAAAGCCTCTTGGTTTATCAGCAGCATCTCTTTTCTTCTTTGATTTGCTATCATCAGATTCACTGTCAGATAAAGATTTTCTTTTTGTACCATCTTTTTCTTTACCAGCTTTTTGAGAGTTAAGAAACGCTTCAGTTAACTCTGGACAATCTAGATTTTCTTCAGGTTCCCAAGTATTGTCAGCATCTGTAAAACCCTTACACCTCAGGAAATACTCCACCTTCCCATTCACTATACGTCGGTCCAGTACTTTTTCCACCACAAATTCTTCAGGCTCTGCCTCTTCTACTTTTTTACTCTTTCCATTCTGTTTCTTTCCCATTTTTTGCAATGTAGTTTTATTGGAGGCCATTTTTTATTGCAGACTTGAAGAGCTATTATTCACGACGCCTCCGAGCTGCTCCGGGTCCCGGGTCTGCGGCGTCTCCCTATTTAACAAATCTTTATTAAGCACTGACTACGTACATGATAAATATGTGTTTCGCTGCCCAGGATTACCAATAATTCCAATGTCAAATTCTCAGATTTACTTGGGATTTACCTTCTCCGTTTCCACTGCTTATATCTGCCTTATTACTATAAGATCTTATACTCTTTATTTAATCTTATTTTCTTATATTCCAAATAAACAGAGCCAGACAGACACCTCTCATCTCAAAGAGATCCTTAGCATGTTGCAAATTATTACTAAATCATGTTTTTTCAAGGTTTTTTTTCTTTCGGTGTAAAGAAGCCCCATTTAAACCTACTGGGTTATGCTTCTTAGAAAGAACCATAGCTGTCAAATGTTCACATCTAATCCAGATGGGTCAGCTGACATCCTAGTTTTAATAGTTTGCGGTGATGAATTTGTCATAGAATTGGAGCCTTCTCTGGGTTATAAATTGCTCAGACTCAAATGTGATGGGAAATTTACAAGGACTGCCATTAGAATAGAATATTTTAAATTACCTCAGTTGTACTGGAGGTGAAAAAAACCTGATAAGAGGTGTATCAGATAATCATAAGTTCACGTGACCCAAAAAACTCGGTTCCTCGGCTATTTGTCAAATAATAAACTGGATAATGATGATGGCACCTGTACCTGTCATTTTTTGAGTGCCCACTATTGCCATGATTTCGTTCAGTCCTTACAATAACCTAATGAGTTGTACACCGGTATGATTCCTATTTTACAGATAAGAAAACTGAGCTTAGAGGGGTTGGATAATGTTCCCAAAGTCACACAGTTAATAAATAGCCAGCAATGTTCTAAGTTGCCTGTTGTCACCTTCCGTTCATCATATTTAAAGTGAGAATCATTATCCTCGTCCTCAAGTCAGCTCTTTCCTTCTATTTCTGTCAGTGATACCATGATTTTCCCAGCTTCATGCTCGCAGTCATCATTGATTTTTTCTTTTCTGCCCTTGCTCTAAACTCATTCAGTCACCGGTCCCTTTGCTAGTGCAGTGTCTTCCTGCTGTCAGCCCTCTTCCCGTCACCTCCTTGCAGGTGTCTGGGCCCCAGGCCTAAGTGCACATGCTAAAGGCCAGACCTTAACTTCGTGTTCACAGCCGACTATCCTCTGCCCCCTCTCCTTAGAAGTTCTTCCAGCTTCCCTCCTGATGAGCTGTTACCTTCAGACACTATGTGCACGATAATGCCTTTCTGGGATGTCCCCTCCTTTGCACCCCAGTCTCTGCATCCGGCTCTTTCCGGATGAGGTGAGGTTGGGTCCCCTCCTCTGTTGCACATTCTGATCTATCCATTCCTCAGGGACTGTCCCCTCTTCTCAGCACCTGTGGCCAGTAGTTTCTGTATCTCATTGTGCACTAAGGGCATGCCACCTGCCTTGCACTACTGTACAGCTCTTCCTGCGTGTGACCCTGCTCTCTGTCAGTGGTGTTTGGGGGTGGGGATTAGAACCCTGATGGACATCTGGAACATTGCTGTATGCCCGGAAGTGCAGGTTTCCATGCCCCACGTGTGGGTATGAGGATAGCAATCTTTATGGTAACTGTAGTAAATCTCTCACATTGAACTCATTGAGTTATGAGCTCTCCTGTTCATCCCCCAAGCCTTATGATTCAGACACCCACTGCATGGCAAAAGGACCACATGCATTCATGTGCTAGTCGGTTGTTTGCAAAGATGGCCATAACGACTCCCGCCACCCCTGTCGGCACACCCCTTTACAGAGCGCCTTGCCTCTTTCCCATCAAGAGGTGAAGTTTATCTCCCCTGTCTGAATCTGAGCTCACCTTGTGACTTAAGTTGGCCAAAGGATGTAGCGAAAAGTAGCAAATTACCAAACCTGTGGGTGATCCTGGAAATCCCCTCCAAAGGATCCCATCTGAAGCCATGCCTTTCGCCCCATCTGCCACTGAGTTTTTGTCCCTTTGTACACACATACGTGATTTGAGTTTCTTCTTTCATGACAGTGCATTTCAAAGTTCTCTATCTCTATAGAAATGGTCTTAAAAGTAGATAATAAATTTCAATTATTTACATGCCCTGATACTATAATTGTGCATTGTCTCTTTATAATTTCCTAAACCTAATTCAAATCTAACGTTGATTTTTTTTAAATGCTAATATTTTCACAAGACTAAGTTAAAACAAAAACAAAAACAAAAAAACCCTTGTGTTCTTGATTTGCAAATACCTGGAACTTCCCATCCCCTCTCTCCTACCCATTATATAGCAACAAGCTCTGTATTTGCCAAATAGCAAAACAGCCTTTATTTGACAGTGTGTGTTTTAGTTCTTTGCTACTGTTGAATCCTACTCACATTTTCTTTTGTGGAAAATGACCATTTCTTCCAAGAGTATATGATTTTTTTTTTTCCAAATGCATAGTTTTAAAAATGAAACTTCATTTCAGACAGAGTGATCTTTGGTTTTATGAAAGTGAAATATTTTTTACGGTTCTGTGGCTGTTCATCATTTTAAAACCTATTAGTTGTAACAGGTCAGCTTGAAAAATGAGGAGTTTTAAATTTAACTTAGACAAAATATCTCACGATAGATTCTGAAACTATGCCAG
The DNA here is from genome assembly GCF_002288905.1 of Enhydra lutris kenyoni. NCBI lineage: Eukaryota > Metazoa > Chordata > Mammalia > Carnivora > Mustelidae > Enhydra > Enhydra lutris. The sequence goes on from NW_019154104.1 coordinate 5,707,774, forward strand.
TAAAACTGTGTTTAAATGATTCTCGAATTTGTTTTTTAAGGGATAGTTTTCTCCTTTAAATGTGTTTTCTGGAAAACACAGTGTTTCAAATTCCGGTAGGCACGTAGGAGCTCCAGATCCACACTAACGCAGACGTGGTATTGTTTGTGGAGCTTTACTCCTAATGACTGACCTAATGTGTTGTGTCTCCTTTTTCTGGCTGAGAGAAGGAATCCCATTTTATAAGCAGTTTATTCAGTACTATGTTCATATTGCCTCTTACCTCATACTATTTCTCAGACTACAAGAATACCTGTGACATATTGAGATAGCTCATATCATTGCTAGAAAAGTACAAGGTAATTTGTATAGAAAATATGTAATGTAATAGTTTTAGTCACAGAATATAATTAAATTAGTGCCTAGTGTAAAAATAGTGAAAGGATTTATTTTTAGTTTCTAATGGATCAGATGAATGTGATTAAAATATGTAAATTAAATAACAGCATTCATTTCCATGCTCTTCTCTGTGGCATGAGCTCTCCCTGTTATATATTGTAAGGAGTCCATTTTCTTCTCCCCTCCCCCCTTTTTCAGTAAACCCAGTATTCAAGACAGTGAGTTTGATAAAATAGGGAATGTATTTGTTACATGCTTCGAAGCCTTCGAGCGGAGGGGTTTTAAATTGAGTAGGCATATATTCATTCCTCCCTTCAGTAAGTAGTTATTTGGTACCTACTGTGTACCTAGGCACTTTTGGGGTGCTTGGGGGTAGAGCTATGAGTAAAGCAAACAAGGTCCCTGCTCTCAAGGAATTCACAGTTTAGCTGTAAGAAGACAGACAACCGAGTAAAAACTCCAGACAGGGATAACATGCTGTAAGGAAGGTAAAACGCTATAAGAGGGAATGTGTGATGTGCACTCTTCGTGGATGCCCCTCCATAGTATGTTATATCATTGTGTTACTGTATTTTATCCTATCACAGCATATTCTGTCCTTTATTATATTTCATATCATATTGTGTATATTATACTCATATTAATTATTTTTGTAACCTTTTGTAAGGTTGTAAACCTTGGAAGCAGAGAGATAGAAGGATAAAAAAAGACGTTAAGAGTCCTCAAGACGTGTAGGTTTTCTGAGCATTCCCAGTATACAAAGAAAGTCAAGCTAGTGGACTGTAGTATCCTTTTTTGGTATCCCCACCATCTTCCCACATTTGTTTCCAATTATCAGTAAAGTTCAGTTCAACAGATACCCTGAGTCCGTGCTGAGTCCGAGACATATTTACATTAATACACGCGTCTGTCATTTACTTTCCCTGTTCATACTATTCTGTTGGGGCTTGAAGAGGTACAAGAAACTGGGCACAAGAAACTGATGAGTCCACTGAGCTATTACAGACGAATGTGACAGCAAACGGGATAGACTTGGACTGGAAAGCAACTTTCCTGGATGCTATCTATCTTTTCAATCCGTGGTCAGCTACCTTTTCTAACATCTTATTTATCCTTAGGTTACAAATCATAAAGTGATATGAAGGACCAAATATCTAATCTGAATGTCAGTCATTTGTAATGTGAACGTAGTCTTCATCTGTTCCTCCTCTTTGGAGACACAAGACGTGAACAAATGATCTTGAGACCTACACGTGCGTGCCTCAGTGCCAAAAGGATGAATCACTTGAATACCTTTCTTCTTGAGGAAGGGACTTGTTAAAAATTAACAATCTAATAAGATACTTGAAAGCTTGAAAGGTATAGACACTTTTAAATGAAACAACACAGATTTGAGGACTCTGTTCTATCCCGGTTATGATTCAGGGTGTCTGATTTAGACTTGGGAATCAGGAAACAATATAGACCATCTCCTTTCTGTGTGTCTTCAGACCATATTAGTCATAATATCCTGACAAAATTTCCACTGAACTAACTTTCTAGTGATTTATAAGGCATTGAAATGCATTGCTGAAAATACTTATTGAGTCTTCCTTCAGAGATAATTAATAAAAACATTTTGTTATTAGAAGGCAGAGGTTGAGGTTTCATTCTGAAAAAAAGTAAGTTCTTGAAGCCTTTCCATGGTTTGCTGCTAGTAATTCCACTCCTTAGATTCCTGCTCGGCTTTTGTCTTTCTAACCTCCCTAATTCTGTGGCTTCATAGATTTTCCTCCTGTTTAGAATAAAACTGTAGAAGCCAGTGCTACATCAAGTGCTACATTTAGTGTCTATCTCCAGGCATGGCCAATGCCTCTTCCCACTGCCTTTGTTCCAGGGATTCTGGAAAAGAGTTGACAGAGCCTCACTGTGACAGGGCAGAACTTTTTCAGCTCTGCTGCTTCTTCTCTTGGAGATGTACATGAGGTGCGTCAGTGTGTATTATGTACATGTAAAATAATTGAGGCAGAAAAATAGTGCGTATACATTCCAGGTTAAGAAACAAATCATTCCATTCCAAACATGACTGAAGCCCCGTGGGTAGCCCTGCCTACTTGCCTTTCCCTTCCTCTGCCCCAGAAATAATCACTATCCTAAATTTTTAAAATCATTCATGTGTGCCTTTATTTTTTTTTAAGATTTTATTTATTTATTTGGCAGACAGAGATCACAAGTAGGCAGAGAGGCAGGCAGAGAGAGAGGGGGAAGCAGGCTCCCTGCTGAGCAGAGAGCCTGATGTGGGACTCTATCCCAGCACCCTGGCATCATGACCTGAGCAGAAGGCAGAGGCTTTAACCCAGAGCCACCCAGGCGCCCCCATGTGTGCCTTTATATTTTATGATGCAGGTCTGTGTATTTGAATTAGTATATAGTACTGTGTTATTTTTAAGCCTTACATAAATGCAGATCTCTTTTTCTCTAATCATTATATTTTTGAGACATATTTACATTAATACACGCATCTTTCATTTACTTTCCCTGTTGCATACTATTCTATTGGGGCTTGAAGAGGTACAATAACTTAGCACACTCTTTCACCATCTAGAATAAATTGAGAAATAGATACATGTATTACAGAATAGTAGATTAAAATGTCAGCTCGATTTGTGAAATAGCTCTGTTGGAGGGATGGGCGTGCTAGATTGCAGCCAGGATTAAATAGATTTCCCTTCCAATCATAGGCACCCCACATGGAGGCCTGCCCCTGTGGTTCTGGGGAGCAGAGCATTGCTTTGGAGTAATTTACTGGGGTAATATTCCCCCCAAAACAGGTTCCTCTGCATGGAAATATAGATAGAATCTCTGCAGACTTATCAAATTCTTTCCATTATAGAATTTAATGCTTAATGTTTAAATCATAATGCCTAAATTATAATTTTTTGCCTCAGTGTAGTTACGTGGAAAGACTATACCAAGGAACACCTCTGATCTACAAAAATCCAACTCATAGACCACTTGGAAACTGTCGGTGCATACATCCCTTTTCCATTTTAGCTAATCTGATGCTAATGCTATAGGAATGCTTTATTTTCTCCTCAGAGCTTGTGGACATTGTTGTCATTCATCCCAAGGCACTTGAATACTAAATTACATATCATTTACTTATATAAAGAAATTGCATCATGATTTTGTTAATTCTTTTTTTTTTTTTAAAGGATTTTATTTATTTATTTGAGAGAGAGACAGTGAGAGAGAGCATGAGCGAGGAGAAGGTCAGAGGGAGAAGCAGACTCCCCATGGAGCTGGGAGCTCGATGTGGGACTCGATCCCGGGACCCCGGGATCATGACCTGAGCCGAAGGCAGTCGTCCAACCAACTGAGCCACCCAGGCGTCCCATGATTTTGTTAATTCTTGATAAGAATAGTTTCTTACAGGATTCTGGACTTCCATCAAAGAAAAGATCCTGCAAACTTGGTACAGTCTCTTATTTTACACATGAGGTTAAATGACCCACTCAAGGTCACACATCTAAGCAGGCATAGATCAAGGTTAGATTCAGGTCTGGTAGCCCTAGCACATTGCGCTCCCCGTTGCATTGGTGTCTCAGTCCATTCAGGCTGCTATAGTAGAAGACTATGTAGTGGGGGCTTAAGCAACAGACACTTATTTCTCATGGTTCTGGAGGCTGGGAAGTCTAAGATCTAGGTGCCAACAGATCTGGTGTCTGGTAAGAACTTGCTTCCTGGTTCATAGACAGCCATCTTCTCGATATGTCCTCGTGGGGCGAAAGAGGCAAAGGAGTTCTCCTGGGTGCCTTCTGAGGGCACAGATCCCAGAATGAAGGTTCCAGCCTCACAACCTAACCACCTCCCAGGAGTCCCAACTTTGAATACTATCACTTTTGGAGGTTAGGTTTCTTTTTTTCTTTTTCTTTGGTTTTTTTTTTTTAATCTTTTTTTTATTCTGCTTTTAATTAATTTATTTTTATTTCTTTTCAGCCTAACAGTATTCATTGTTTTTGCACCACACCCAGTGCTCCATGCAATCCATGCCCTCTCTAATACCCACCACCTGGTTCCCCCAACCTCCCACCCCCCCGCCCCTTCAAAACCCTCAGATTGTTTTTTCTTTTTTTTAAGTTTTTTTTATTTATTTGTCAGAGAGAGAGAGAGAGCGAGTGAGCATGCACAAGCAGGGGGAGTGACAGGCAGAAGCAGGCTTCCTGCTGAGCTAGGAGCCCAATATGGGACTCCGTCCCAGGACCTTGGGATCATGACCTGAGCCAAAGGCAGACACTCAACTCACTGAGCCACCCAGGCGTCCCTGGAGGTTAGGCTTCAATATATGAATTTTAGGAAGACATAAAACATTCAGTCTATACAAATGGATTATACAATTACAGCTTTATTCTCTATTTGTATAATGCTCATGTTTGTTTTTACAGCTAGATTTCCTTGACTGGTAGGTTTCAGTGCATTTTGCTTTTTGTTGCTGGCATCTCTTTTGTTTCTTAACACTGCAGGAAGTGTTTATCATACCTCCTTAAATTAGTTTTATGGAAGCAATGTATACTCTTTTCCTTCCTTATTTTCAACTGGTGTTTACTTGCTAGCCTTTCCAGCAGGTGGTATAAATAAGTTAAATGTTATGACAAATTATTCCAAAATGGTATATTAACAGTTTGCATACATTAAGACTATGGTGTAATAGTTTGAATCAGATTGTAGCAATCTGTAAATTTGTAGATGTATGTAGTTAATTTTTTAATATAATTTTTCCATGCATAGTTATCTTTGATTTGTTAGTGTGTTTAATAATACAATGAGTACATTCAATCTAAGATTTAAAATACTACCACTAACTCATATATACTCATGTAGTCCTCCATTCTGTCTTCCTGCTTTCCTACCATTAAGAACTACTATTCAGGATTAAGTGTTTGTTATTCCTTTGCTTTAAACACACACACACGCGTGCACAAATACATATGTACATACATGTACACACCCTTATGTATTTCCTTAATATCTACTCTTTCTCATTTTAAAACTATATATAAAAAGAGTGTTAAGATGTATGTAGTCGTTTGATGACTTGCATTTTTCACTTAGTAATGTGTTTCTAATATTTGTCCCTGTTTTGCATATAATTAGAATTCATTTTAAATGTGTATAACATTTCATTATATGAACTTACCAGAATTTATCCATTTTCCTATTGATGGGCATTTTGTTTTTTTGCTATAACTAATAATACTGTACAGACAGTCTTGTATCATAACTCCTTGTGCCTATATATAGGTGATTCTCTCAGTAGTAGAATCCCTGGGTTATAAAGCATGCAAATGTTTACTTTGATAGTGCCAACATTTTAAAATGCCAGATGATATCTCTGAATCATTTGTGTTAATTTGCATGCCCATGAGTGTATGAGAGAGCCTGGTGATCTGCATCTTCTCCAACACTTGGTATTATTAGACTTCCTAATCTTTTCCAGTGGAGTGGGTATAGTTCCTCATTGTGGGCTTGATTTACATTCCCTGATTAATCATGAATCATATATTACATATCTTCATGTTTATTGGTCTCTTCTGTGACATATCTGCTCATGATTTGTATCCATTTTTCTGTGTATTTTCTATTGATTTGACCATGCTCTTTATAGATGTTCTCACTACAAATATTTTGTCATTTTAACAGGTATCTTCTCTCAGTTTGTGGCTTGTCTTTTCACTGTCTTCAGATAACTTTTGAAATATAAATAAATTTAATTTTATTGAATTTATTAATCTTTTTTGTAGTGGAGTAATTATGTTTCATTTAAGAAACTCATTTCAGGGTTAGAGAGGTACCCATATTTTCTTCATAAAATTTAAAGTTTTGCTCTTGAAAATTAAATTCTTAATTCTTTTAGAGTTGATTTTTGAGCAGTGCATGGTGTGTGGGAACTTTTTCCATATGGATAACCATTATTTTCTGCCCTTCTTTGTTTTTTTTTTTTTAAACTGTGCCCTCTTTTCTCTACAGCTCTGCCATGCTGCCTCTGTTCCTACATTTTGTATTCTGTTTCATTGGTCACCCTGAGCCAATTCCACAATGTCTTCATAAAATCTTAATAGCCATATGGGAATTCTCCCTCTTTACTTTTCTTCTTTAGCAGTATATTGGTTATATCCAGTTCTCTGCTTTTCCATATAAATGGATCAAGTCCTGCATCAGGCTCCCTGCTCAGTGGGGAGTCTGCTCCTCCTTCTGCCTGCTGCTCCTCCTGCTTGTGCCCATTCTCTCTCTCTCTCCCTGACAAATAAATAAAATCTTTTAAAAAATGGTTTTTAAATTACTTATAATAACACTTAAATAGAAATGTAACTGATTTTTGTATATTGATCTAATATCTAGCAACCTTATTAAATCATAGATTTCTATGGATATTTTATTTTATTTATTTATTTTTTATTTTTTATAAACATATAATATATTTTTATCCCCAGGGGTACAGGTCTGTGAATTGCTGGGTTTACACACTTCACAGCGCTCACCATAGCACATACCCTCCCCAATGTCCATAACCCCACCCCTACTTCTCCCAACCCCCTTCCCCCCAGCAACCCTCAGTTTGTTTTGTGAGATTAAGAGTCACTTATGGTTTGTCTCCCTCCCAATCCCATCTTGTTTCATTTATTCTTCTCCTACCCCCTTAACTCCCCATGTTGCATCTCCACTTCCTCATATCAGGGAGATCATATGATAGTTGTCTTTCTCTGATTGACTTATTTCGCTAAGCATGATACCCTCTAGTTCCATCCACATCGTCGCAAATGGCAAGATTTCATTTCTTTTGATGGCTGCATAGTATTCCATTGTGTATATATACCACATCTTCTATGGATATTATCTTATCTATGGATATTTTAATGAAGATAATACTATCAGTGGAAGATAGTAACTACTTCCTTTCTTCCTTTCCAGTTCTTATGTCTTTAATTTCTTTTCATTGACGTATGCACTAAGACTGGTACTTGAAGTGGTGACAGTGTCTTATTTCCAAACTCAGGGGGAAAGACTTCAGTATCTTATCACTTAATTTTATCATAACTATAAGGTTTTATAATTAGACCCTGTGTCCAATTAAAGAAGTTCCCACCTAGTCTACTACATTGGGAGTTTTTTGTTGTTGTTGTTGTTGTTGTTGTTTTATCAAGAATGGGCATTAAATTGTATTACATGCTTTTTCTGTATCTATTTAGATAAAGATAATTGGTTTTTATTTTTAATGTGGTGAGTGACATGTGTATTTTAGTATAAACCCTATTTGGTCATGCCTGTTACCTTTTATATACAATTGCATTCAGTTCGCTAATATTTTACTTAAGATGTATGTGTGTACACACTATGTGTACACACTGTGTGTACACACTATGTTGAAATTCTGTACCCACTCAAGGTATGCTTAGATCCAAGGTGCCAGTCTAGATGAGGGTCAGTCAACATCCATAACCCCTCGGACATGGGTTATCATTTTTCCTTTCACTCTTCTCTTGCTACTTTGCTCAGGGCAACTTTCATGCAGCTCTTTGGGTATTAGCCTAATGTGGGGAAGTTATTCTGTGAGATAATCCTTGGTGGGTAAGCCCCGAGTCTTCACTCCTGATCTTTTCTCCTTTGAAGCCACCAAACCAAAGCTGAAGTACAGATATGGACCCTCACCCTCAGGAAAAAAGTGGTTTGGGGATGCCGAATTTCCAATAACCACTTCAGGTTTGAGCTATCCCAAGAATATGGCCTGGCCCCACCATCTTTGTAACTCAGTGCATTTAAGGTAGTTTTGTTTTAGTTCTTAAGCAACATTTTTGTTTTTTTTTTCAGTGGGGGAATTGATCGGACTGTCCAAAAACAGAAAGTCACATGAATTATTAAGTACTTTTTCTCTCAAACTTTTCATTCTAAATTTTCATTTCCAGATATTGATTTATTGGGCAGAGCATTGGATTTACCAAGTGTTGGAAAAGACTAAGCTTATTTGTTAAGAGATGTAGAAAATATGTGAAATTAATGATATGTTTCTAGTTTGGGGATTCTGGCATTTCAGTTGTGTTCTATCTTCTGTTGCTATCTGAAGGATATGCCAAGGTTTTCGGACCACTATTGTTCTTCTATTGAATATCATTTAGAAGGTGTAAGATAATATTTATTTTCATCTGATGTCAAGGCATATTGTCCGGAAATAGTGGTATAATTTAATGACTATGTCACTGAATCTCAACTTTTTTATTTCATCTATTATTTATGAGAAGAAACAATGTTTCCTGTTTTCATCAAGGTATTATATCTAAAAATCACTTTTCTTGAACTTCAAGATTTATAAAAATGCATTTTTACTATACTTACACCTGGTATAAAATAATTTAACTATGTTTGAGTCTTGATAGATCTCTAAGGAAGGCCCCCACCAGGTTTGATGATTCACTGGAAGGACTATGCATATAATTTACTTACAGCTACAGTTTGTTGCAGAGAAAGGTTATGAAGCAAAATTAGCAAAGGGAAAGGCACATGGGGTGTAGTCCAGAAGAAACTAGGTGCAAGTTTCTGAGAGTCCCTTCTCAATGAAGTCACACAGGACATGCTTAATTCTTCCAACAGCAAGTTGTGGCAACCTGGGAAACTCATTCAGGACTCAGCACCCAGGATTTTTATTGTGGGATGATTAGGTAGACAGTCTCTACCTGGCATGTACCAAAATTCCAGACTCCCAGAAGGAAAGCATGTGGGGTTCAACATAAACCATATTGTTGCACAAGCAGTTTTAGGCACAGCAATCCATTCATGTATGAGTTAATGGCGGTGAGAAACTTCTGAAAATCTGTTTCCAGATGCCAGCCAAGGACCATCCTCATAAGCAGGATAGCAATCAGGTGTGCTGTGTTAGCTTTTTTCTGTGGCTGGAATTATAGCTAAAGCTTTTAAAAAGCACTTACTAGGTAGCAAGCACTGTTCTTTTTTTTTCTTTTTTCTTTTTTAAGATTTTATTTATTTATTTGACAGAGACACAGGGAGAGAGGGGACCCAAGCAGGGGGACAGGGAGAGGGGGAAGCAGGCTTCCCACTGAGCAGGGAGCCCAATGCGGGTCTCCATCCCAGGACCCTGGGATCATGACCTTAGCCAAAGGCAGACACCTAAGGACTGAACCACCCACATGCCCCAACAAGCACTGTTCTTTATTCATTTTATTCTCACAACCATTTCCTGGATAAGGAACTGAAACACAAAAAGGGTAAGAAACTTGTCCAAAGTTGCACAGTTAATAAGTGGTAAATCAGGATTCAAGCTTGGGTCTCAGATTCTGTGATTTATCAAATGCTTTATTGTATTTTTTAAAAAGTTTTATTTATTTATTTATTTGACAGAGACAGAGAGAGAGAGAGAGAACCCACAAGCAGGGAGAGCAGCAGGGAGGGAGAGGGAGAAGCAGGCTTCCTGCTGAGCAGGGAGCGCGATTAGATTAGATTCGGGGCTCCATCCCAGGGCCCCTGGGGATCATGACCTGAGCTGAAGGCAGACGCTTAACCAACTGAATGATCCAGGTACCCCTATAGTGTGTGTGTGTGTGTGTGTGTGTGTGTTTAATTTTCATTTTTTCCCACCTCGTGGTTAAGATGTTTCATAAAATTGTGATTAAAAGAAATTGTCTTGGGGCACCTGGGTGGCTCAGTGGGTTAAAGCCTCTGCCTTCGGCTCAGGTCATGATCTCAGGGTCCTGGGATCGAGTCCCGCATCTGGCTCTCTGCTCAGCGGGAAGCCTGCTTCCTCCTCTCTCTGCCTGCCTCTCTGCCTACTTGTGATTTCTGTCAAATAAATAAATAAAATCTTAAAAAAAAAAAAAGAAATTGTCTTCATCTAACCTCTTTTAATCTTCATTGTTTCATGGCTCTTAATTTTCAGTTTTTGAGAAACCATTCTCATTATCATATGTAAAACTTTCCTGATCTCTTAAGCTTTTCTCAGCCTTTGTGTTTCCGGATTAGAGGATCTGAATCGTATTTTTCCCATATCCCTACAGACAGCTTGTTTGGTCCTCGACCACTAATTTAGTTCACTATTTTTTTAGACCTCCTTTTGGTATCTTCTGAGCTGTAGCGATCAGAACTGCAAACAGAGAAGGTATCACTGCACTGTGGTTTATGAACAAAGACAGGACAGCATTTTCAGCCTTTGATTTCCTTCCTTGTAATTCTCATCATCGTGCTAGCCGTATTGTCTACTCAGTAGATTGGACAATAACTTGGGGAATGGTCTTTAAAAGCCCCTAGGTGGCCATCTGGGATATAGCTGATAACTGGCATGACTGATGGAGCTTGCTTCTCTGTACTTTAAAGTGTATCTTAAATCTAAATCTAAAGTGTACTTTAGATTCTTTCTTTTCTGATTGAAATGAAGAGATCCACTATTTACTATATCCATTCCCAAGAAAATACATGATAGCTTCAAGAAAAGTCTGAGTGTTAACACATGTGCTGAAATATGATACAGATGTTTTACGTCCTACTGTAATATTACTTCACTGTTCAGAGTCACCTGCTTTTTTTGATCCCTGCCTAAGCCTGCTTGCTTTATTCCATAACACCTGTTCCCAAGAATATATTTACAGCCTGTCGTCTTTTCTAAATGGTTAGTCCATATGTTAGAAAAAGGTTGATTTTTACCAGTGTCATTTAGTGACTACCATAAGGATTCCCTATTATTTATTTTCAGTGTTATTTTATTTCAGTGTAATACCGTAATGGTTGTTTTTACATAAATACCATATAAGAACTCTTGATATATGACTGAGGTATGATAGTTATTTAAATATTCATGGATAGGAAACAAGTTATTTCTAGTTTTAATTTTTTTTAAGTTTTTTTTTTTTAAATTTGACAGAGAGAGAGATCACAAGTAGGCAGAGAAGCAGGCAGAGAGAGAGGGGGAAGCAGGCTCCCCACCAAGCAGAGAGCCTGACTCGGGGCTCGATCCCAGGACCCTGAGATCATGACCTGAGCCTAAGGCAGAGGCTTAACCCACTGAGCCACCCAGGTGCCCTTAGTTTTAATTTTTTTAAAAGAATTGTAAACTTTTCCACTGCATGATGATAAATGTCCTTGTACTTGTAGGGACTTAGAAAGCTTGTGTCTATTTTGTTATGCTTATGTGGCCCAGGGCATCTAGTCTTTAGACATTTGCAACCTTCTATTCCAGGTCTTTGCATTTGTGGTTCCCTGTTTAAACATTGCATCAACAGAAAGGGCTTCCCTATCCAAAGTGACTTCACCCGTCTCCCGACCCCACCCCCAAATAAATCTCTACTACTGGTTGTATGTCATTCACAGTACTTACCAATCTCTGAGACTGTCTTTTGTCTTTGTTTGCATATTGTTTGTTTCTCACACTTGACTATAATAGCTCCATGATAGCAGTGGTGTTATCTGTTCTGTTTTGATTACCTCTGGATGTTCAGGTTAGCATAAAGCACGTGGTTGTTTAGTTCTTCTTGAATAAATCAATGAATTAGTTTATTCGAGACTACAGAAAAACAACTTATTTATGTTAGATATGATATGTGATCTTTATTATTCAAGCATATTAGATTTTCTTTGGGTTTCATAGAACTCGGAGATGTTATCCAGACTGACCATGGGTTTAGGTTCTGATAAGCAGCTAACTAAAAAGTTAATGATGGTTATACTTAATCTCGAGGTTTGGCTAATATTTCTGATGCTTTGAGCTCTGAGGATTGTGTATTTGCATAAATCATCAAATCTACAATTAATCAGGACTCCTACCAACTTTCAAGATACCAATTGCATACTTTTTCATTTTTTTGTGTGTTCATTGGAAATATTTTAAATGCAGAAAGGTAATAGTAATTTAAGGTAACTCTTGTGCTTCAGCTACCTAGCTTTTCTAGTCTTAGCATTTGCCATATTTACTTCATATGTTTAAAGAAATAAAAGTATACATGTAGAATTGAAAACCCCTATGCATTTTTCCCTAATTCCTTACCCTCTCTCTCTCTCTAGAGAGAATGGCGATAATCCATATCTTGGTATTTATCAGTCTTGTGCATATGCGTTTAATACAACTGCATAGATATCCATAAACAGTATGTTACCTTGTTTTGCATGTTTTCCAGTGTTAGAATTGTATTGTATCATTCATAGCCAAGATCTTGATTCTTTCATTCTACATAAAGTTTTTGAGATTAATCAATATTACATGTAGTTTTTGTATTTCATTTGTTTTCATTGCTGTATAAAGTCTCATTGAAAGATAATTCTACATTTTATATATCCACTTGCCTGTGGATGGACATTGACATTGTTTTTAGTGATTCGCTCTTTCAACTAAATGCTGCCATAAGCTTTCTTGTACCTTTCCACGTGTACACATGTGCAACAGTTTCTCAAGGGTAGTGCTTTACAATCTTCTCACCTTATTGCACTTATAGACAATAAGTATTTATAAAGCACTTTTAGGTAAACAGACAAGTTGCTTTTGACTGTCTGTCTGCCCAAGAGGCTTTGGGGCTCAATATTTTGCCGCACCTATAAACCATCTGTGGCAGAGTTTTGGGAAGCTGCATTCTAGGGCAGTGGCCTTTGTATTTCTCTAAAAGGATTCTTAAAAACAATGTACTTCCTTGAGCATTTTTAGACTGATCGGCTAATCCTTTTTAAATGATTGCAAAGCATATGATTTCCAGTGTGTTGTAAATATTGACATTAAAAATAAAACTAGGGGCACCTGGGTGGCTCAGTGGGTTAAGCCTCTGCCTTCGGCTCAGGTCATGATCTCAGGGTCCTGGGATCGAGCCCCGCATC